>NW_021703779.1:93894642-94017305 GCF_005190385.1 Monodon monoceros | reverse complement strand
CCTGCGCGTCCAGAGCCTGTGCTCTGCAGCAGGAGAGGCCACAGCAGTGAGAGGCCCGCGTACAGCAAAAAAAAAAAAAAAAAAAAACGAAAAATAAATACCAAACTCTAGTTAATGATATGTATGTTCAAGTTTTTAATGGGGAAGAATGATGTCTACAATTTACTTTGAAATGCACCAAAAAGATGGATTAATTGATGGACAGAGAGATGGATGGAGGAAAAGATGGAGAAATGCATGCTAATGCAAGTATAGTTAACTGTTAACAACAGAATATAGGTGGTGGATATATGAATATTCATTTTAAAATTCAAATTTCATGTATGTCTAAACATTTTCAAAATAAAATGCTGGAAAATGCAAAATCAGCATTATGTGCTGAGAAGATCTTGGGCAGGGGTAGGTAGGTGAGGGGAGAGGAGTAAAGGGATCATTGTTCAATGATATATTATTAATAAAATAGAAAACCAAGGAAAAGCGTCAATGTTTTGCATGGCCTAAAGAGAAGAAAGAAGGGAGATGAAGATGAGGAATTTCACTGTAGACAGACTGAGTCTGAAATAAAAGTAAGAAAGCCAAGTGAAAATGTCTAGCAAGTAGGTAGAGGCCAAGGCCAGATAGATTCAGAAATCATTTACATAAAGTTGATAATCAAGTTTTAAGGAAGGGAAGAAGAACAGAATGGAGTTGAAGATCCTGGTGACTACCTTAGGGGCTGAAAAAACCCAAAATAGAATAGAAAAGCAGCTAGAAAAATTAAGGGAATGTTACCGAAAAAAAAAAAAGTATGAATAAGCTACAAACAACTTTCGACTACAATTCTCTTTTGAGATACACTGCTAAACTGAGGGGTAACAAAAAACTTCCAATGGAAAGCTACTCAGTTTAATTAAGGAAACAACACATGGCTGAAATCCAAGGCAGATCAGAGCCCCCCCACCCCAATTCCTCCCCCCCAAACCTTTTCCAATTCTTCAAAATTCAGTTGGAATCTTAAATATCAAGAATGCAACAATTTCATGCACTTGTGGTAGGCATTAAATAAAAGAAATGGAGAAAATTGTGTTATCAACTCCTGCTTTTCAAGAGAAATTATTGAGAGCAGATATCCAGTTGAGAATCTTCTTCAGGGCAGACATGTAGCTACCTTAGAAAAGCAGCGTGAGTCAGCTCAACCATACACTTCTTGATTATGCAGAAGATATTCTCAGCTTTCGGTTCCTTCCTTCCTTAGTCATTTACCTAGCATTATGCTCTCAAGTCAATTTCCATTTGGTCCACCACCCTACCCTCATTGGTCAACCAAAGAGAGATATGCTCTAAAATTTAAAATTAAAAGACCAAAAAAAAAACCAGACCTAAATAACCCTCACCCAAGTCTCAAAATCTACTTACCTTGAGGCAGATCACTGCCACATGGATCACAGGAATAAGGTGGAGGTAGTGATGGTAAGTTTGAAGTGTCTGTCACCTCAAGAGAAGAAGGAGGAGGAGGTGGTGGTGGAGGAGGTGGAGGTGGTAGAGTGGCAGCCACAGCAGGAATAGGAGCAGCCAGGTATGGATAGGATGCTGAAGCAATCACTAAAAAGGAAACAAAACAAAGTAGCAATGTACAGCTGTAACATCTTATAAGCAGTAGCTCGTCCTCTATTTCTTCTGTGTTCCCAATATGGTCAAGCAACTCTGAGTCTTATGGTTTGACTTAAAAACAAAAACTTAGGGCTTCCCAGGTGGCGCAGTGGTTGAGAGTCCGCCTGCCAATGCAGGGGACATGGGTTCGTGCCCCGGTCCAGGAAGATCCCATATGCCGCGGAGCGGCTGGGCCCGTGAGCCATGGCCGCTGAGCCTGTGCGTCCGGAGGCTGTGCTCCGCAACGGGAGAGGCCACAACAGTGAGAGGCCCGCGTACCGCAAAAAAAAATAGAAGGTAAATTGCACATATTCTTTTAGACATGCCAGTTGAAAAGTAGGAGTTCATTACAAGTTATTTTGAGTTAAGGAAATTACTTGACATTAAAAGGAAAAACAACTGTAAACTACAGAGGCTTGACTACCAAGATTTTGAACATCAGCTAACATGTACATAAATAAATACTACTAAAGCAAAATTTTTACTGAGCTTAATACAAAGTTAAGGATGTTTTCAGCCATCTGCCAAATCACAAGATGTAGAAGCTAATAAGAGAGACTAAATTGCACAGATTACAGATTTAAGCAGTCCTTGAAGGTTTCTACTTGGTAGCATCAGAGGAATATAGAGAACTCTAAATCCTAACAGTTCCGTTTCTAAGGACCTACAGAATCTAAAACAGACAGGCTAGATGAACTATCTTATCCCTTTAACTTTCTATAACTGTTACTATAGTTTAAAAACCACAGTCACTTAGGAGTTTCACAGTTTTTGACATAAGAAATTCAAATACAATTATGTTTAAATATCAATACATTCCTCTATGATGATAAAGGCAGCAATGTGGTTCCAACCTAGTGAATATAAATTATCTCCACATATACATACTATCTTACATAAATTTGTTAAATTTTTTGATACCAACCCTTCAAGTTTAATTGAACATTTTAGCTGACTTAGAAGTTCCAGTACTCAATTTTATCACTGTGTTGCCTGCATTATAATTTTACCCCTGAGAAGTATAGAAAGTTTGGGCTCATTGTTCAATAAAGGTTTAAATTTGGAGTTTTAGAACACTTAGTTTAGTAAAAGAACAGTCCACACAAGCTGAATTTGTTATTCTGGTAATTTAGCAAGAGGAATTTAAGGCCAAGCATTACAAGTAATCCACATTGCTTTCATTCACCAACAAAAATACTAACAACACATTTATTTATAGCCTTTATACAACTACAGGCTAATAGTAATAGGAAATCTAAACCTTAGGGTGATTTAAAACTTGATAACCAACTCTTTTGGGGTGATGAAACTGTTCTCTTGATTGTGGTGGTAGTTACACAATGTTATGCATTGTTAAAACTCATAGAACAGGGCACCAAAAAATAAATTTTACTGTATCTAAATTAAACAGTAAATTTTAAAAATTTGCTCAAATAACTTTCGAGTTTTGGAGTTTTGTCATGCATGTAGAAATCTCCACTTTTACAGTTTTAGAAGAGGATTTAATTTTTAGAACATTTCCAAATGCTCTAAAGATTCATGGATTTGTTTTCTATAAAATAATGGCTTCAACAAAGCCACACTCTTACTCCTTTTAAACTAGCACTCAAATCACACCATTTTTTTCAAAAACAACTGGAATAAGTTCAATTATCTAAAAATAGTAGAATGTGATTACGATTACAAGGTAAAAACCAAATACTAGACATAGAGGTAGCTAAGTAAGTTCTCCTGGGCCTGAGAGAATCAAGCACGGAAGAAATTTGGAGGTTACTTTGAACTCAACTTTTTTTTTTTGATAAATTACATTAAAATTAAGAATTTCTCTTCATCAAAAGGTACCACAGGAAAAATGAAAATATCAACAAAGTGAGAGAAAATATTTACAATACATATAACTGGTAACATATTAGTATCTAGGACAAACCTCCGGTTTCATTTGTCATGATTAACATATTGGGCGCAATAATTCTTTGTTGTGGAGGCTGTTTTAGCATCATCCCTGGCCTCAACTTATTAGATGCCAGTAGCTCTCCCCTGCCAAATTGTAGGACCACTGAAAATGTCTGCAGAAATTGTCAAATGTTTCCTAAGGGGCAAATTCTCCTCCAGCTGAGAATCACAGATCTAAACTAAGTGAAAAATGAAATAAGTCAGACAAAGACAGATACCCTACATCAGGGGTCCCCAACCGGTCGCGGCCTGTTAGGAACCGGGCTACAGCAGGAGGTGAGCAGTGGTCGAGCGAGCGAAGCTTCATCTGCCGCTCCCCATCGCTCCCCATCACTCGCGTTGCCGCCTGAAGCGCCCCCCCACCCTCACCCCCGTCTGTGGAAAAACTGTCTTCCGTGAAACCGGTCCCCGGTGCCAAAAACGTTGGGGGCCAATGCTCTACTCTACATTATCACTTATATGTGGAATCTAAAAAATAAAACAAATGATTATAAAAAAAAAAAGAAACAGATTCAGATATAGAGAACTAGTGGTTGGTTACCAGTGGGGAGTGTGAAGAGGGGCAAAAAAGGGGTAGGGGATTAAGAGATACAAACTACTATGTATAAAATAATCAACAAAGATATATTGTACAGCACAGGGAAATATAGCCATTATTTAGTAATTGAACTCAACTTTTTTTTTTTTTTTTTTTGCGGTACGCGGGCCTCTCACTGTTGTGGCCTCTCCCATTGCGGAGCACAGGCTCCGGACGCACAGGCTCAGCGGCCATGGCTCACGGGCCCAGCCGCTCGGCGGCATGTGGGATCTTCCTGGACCGGGGCGCGAACCCATGTCCCCTGCATCAGCAGGCGGACTCTCAATCACTGCGCCACCAGGGAAGCCCTCAACTTTCTTTTAAAATGCATATTATAATACGTTCCATAAGAAAAAGCTTTTAAAACTTCCAGTTGCTCTAGAGATGCGTGAGCATCTAATTCGCAGACTTAACAGGGCTCTATGGGCTTACCAGGTACAGTTCAAGTGATGGACCCAGAACAATGGAAGCAAACTTTTCTAAAAGTGAATGGAAACCAATGAAATTCATTCAGAAAGCTTATTTCCTTGTCCATGCAGCTGCAGTCTGCTTCAGGACATTTCAGAAGAGAACGTGAATATACATAGTAAGACTCAGCTTCTCTAGAGATCAAAGGGCAGGGCCAGTACTAAAGTGCAGTAAGGTGCAAAATTTAAAGGGCCACCAAATTAAAGCAAAAAAAAAATTCATGATGACTAAAATACCAAAATTATAAAAGATAGGATCTAAGCTTGCACTTGCATGACCACAAGAGTGAGTGCCTCACTCACCTCACCCTAAGCCTGGCCCACAGTTCCTATCTTTTAAAAAAACTTTGATACTTTGTTTATCATGGATTCTTTTTTGCATTAGTTTTGTTTATTTTAATAGTGCATTAAAGTATTATTTATCTTGAGCACTGTGGGGTTTTTTTTGATACTCCCTTAAATTTTGTACCCAGAGCAAGTAAGTCACTAGCTCTGGCCCTGGCAAAAGACTTGGAAACAGTTACCAAAAAACTCAGTTAACAGGATTTAATGCCTATGAAGACAATCATAATAAAAGCAATCATGGCATCTAGTTACCTGGCAGATAGGAAGTGACTTAAAGGAGGACGGGATGGGGCTGCCAGACAGACAAATGAATAACAATGAGAAACTTGAGCTTTATCTAGAGGACAGGAACGACAAAGAGCAACTAAAAAGTAGCCATTACTTATTAGAGTTATAGTTGAGGTTCACAAGTGGCTCAACAAAAAGTAAAATGAAGGCCGTATACATTTTTAGAAGTATCTACAAAAAAACATAAATCTGGCATTTAAAGGGTAATCTTTCAATGATTCTACATAAATGGGGTATTACAATGCTTGATTTCACCTGTCACTTGTTTTTTTAAGCTCAGACATCTGCTGGAAGCAGATAGCCAACATGTTCCCCTACAATTAGCACAAGTAGTAAAACCAGTATCTACATTAACATTTCCAATGAAAAATTTCTGTGGTCATTAATGAACATATATTGCATGTTTTGTTCCAGGCACAGTGGCTAAGTTCTTAATTTTTACATTATAAATAAAACAGATACAGAAAACAAATCAAACGAATTATTTTCAGGTGGACACTATCCAGGTTAAGAAAGAAAACTTTGCCAGCCATTTCAGAAAACTTCCATGCACTCCATCACAATCACCACCCTTACCCCCACCATAATCAACCACTATCCTGACTTTCATAGTAGTCACTTCTTTGTAGTTTTAAGTGTTTTGTCACCCAAATGTGCATCCCTACACAGTTTTTAAAAACTGTATCTTGAACCTCTTTTAATCTATAGGTCCTTTCTCCATCCCTGTCATTTCCTTTCAATTTGTCTTTTGAAGACCCCCTGACCTGTTGAGTTTCCCAGTCTGCATTTTGCTGATTACATGCTCATGGTGCATTTCAATGTGTTCTTGTATTTCCTGCAAATAGGCAGCTAGATCCAGAAGACTAGATCAGACTCAGGATCGATTCCTTTGGTAGTCTATAGGTAATGTCTCACTATCTTTGCAATCTTAGCAGCTACTGCTGTTTAATATGCATCCGTTCAGTAACGACTGCAAAATGATTACATTCTGCCACTTCTTTTTCACTGATTAGAATACTTATAGAAATATTTCCCCTCATCTACTATTTAGTTACCCCGTATTATAGTTCATATAAGAAAGGCAGGATAAATACTTGATTCTTTCACTTTACTGTCCCGTTTTCAAGAACGTAAACTGGTTTCCTAACATCCTCTTAAGACAACCAATTCTTTTTTCAGTTATGTATTCTTTTCAGATTATTTTCCATTATATGTTATTATTAGATATTGATCACAGTTCCCTGTGCTATACAGTAAATCCTTGTTTTTTAATCTATTTTATGTATAGTTGTTTATATATATATAGATAGATAGATAGTTGTTAATCCCAAGGGAACCAATTTTTAAAATATCATCGGAACTTTTAAATATATTTGACATGTTCCAAAATCTATTGCAATTATCATTGTTGAAGCTCAAACTGTTCTATCTTTGGCCAGTGGGAACCTCTTCAAGATGGCTCGTGAGTCCTTTTGACACGACCCCCAGTACCTGTTGATAGCTTCCTTGCTATCTAGCATGACAAGATGATCCAGGCTAATCTTGAACATTTCCTGCCCAGACCTGGAACCAGAAATTTCTCCATAAAGCTCTTTGTTTCTGTTTGAGTGAGAAGCAGCATTTCAACGTCACAAACTGAGTGCTAAAGATACTCATTGTTTCTGGGCCTTTTCAGTGGACAGAGCTAGGAAATACACAAATTTAAAGATAAAATACCTCAAGTTCATACTGATACTTCTAATTCAAATGTGATACCATAAAAGTTTCTCCTTAGCCTTTTTTAGTACATGTGTATTACCTTTCTTCCATACTAAGATCCCAGTTTGCAAGGACACAGAGGGATAAAACTGGAATATCCCATACTCATTTGTTTTAGCCAACATTATAGTCTCTGAATAACAATCTAAGTATCTAGATAAAAGAACCTGATGTGTTTATTGAAAGCATTAAAAAATGCTTGGCACATGGTCTCTCAATTCTCCCATTTTTAAAAATAGCTATACTGTACCTATATTGTTCAAATATAAGGCTTTACATAGTATATCATCAACCTCTCAGCCCTCATTTTGTGCTAAGTATATATTTAATACTTACAATCAGGTCTTAAGCTAATGTCTTTTATTGTTTTGGTGGTCTAAAAGTCAAAATCATTCTCCAATACACTCTGTTCCTCCAATACAACTTCCTGATGGCAGAAATATTCTGTATCTGTGCTGTCCAATACAGTAGCCACTAGCCACGTGTGGCTTTGAGCACCTGGAATGTGGTTAGTGTGACCGAGCAACTGAAGACTTATTTTACTTAACTGTAATTAATTAAAATTTAAAGTGTCATACGTGGCTAGCCATTACCTTACTTGACAGCGTATCTTTATTAGATTCTTCAAGAAGGGCTCATGCAAATAATATTCTCTGAATTCTTATACATTACCCTTTAAGCCTGAATATGTTTGGCTGGATATAAAATCTTTGGTTCACATATCCTCATTATCTTAAACGTTACTCCATTTTCTTGTAGCATGAAGCATTGCTGTCAAAGTTTGACGATTATCGTTTTATTTCCTTTATACTCCATAGGCTCTTTTTCTTTAAAGCCCAGTTGTTTTACTAGAATATCCTGGTGTTGGTTGCTCTGGCTCAATATTCTGCAGAGCACTGTTTCAGTATGTAGTTTTAAAGTTTTTTAATTTCAGGAAATTTTTCTGAATTATAGTTTTTAGTATTTATTCTTTTCCCTTACTTTGGTTTTCTTCTTTAGGAACTTCTATCAGTGTTGGATATCCTTTGCCTAACTTCAATATGTCACTTTTGAATCTTTCTCTTCGTTTTTTTTCATTTTAGATTTCCCCCCTTTCTTACATCTTTCTCTTAAAGCATTATCTGTTGTACATACTTGGTCATGTTCTTTATAGTTTAGTCTTCATTACCGAAATGACTTTCTTCCATTTCTAATGCTTTCCTGAGTTCTGTCACCTCATCCGACTTTTTCTAATCCTGATTTGTTATTTTTTAACATTTTGTGTTATTTTATTAATGTCTTTACCTCATTTTGAAATAGCTGTTGGTTTAGTTTAAGTTCTGTTTAGTGTGCACATTCTGACATGCTTTTACTGTCTAACAGGGATACTATTCTGTTTTCCTCTTAAAACACCTTTGTATGCAACCTTAGTGCTTTTCTTTCATTCATTTTTTTTAACATCTTTATTGGAGCAGAATTTCTTTACAATGGTGTGTTAGTTTCTGCTTTATAACAAAGTGAATCAGCTATACATATACATTCATTTTTATGTGAAATTATTTTTTATGAACTCTAGAACGAGACGAAATACAAGAAAGCTTTTCTAACTTCTTAGGGATCTCTATTGTTTTTGTAGTGTTTAAAAACATGACTGCTTTCTAGGATTCCTTGGCTCTGTTCTCTCAGCTTTAGTCTGGACCTGCTCTTTCCCTATCCTCATCAACTTTGATTCCACTCCCAGCAGTTTCTACCCAGTGAGGAATATTATCCTAAAAGGTAGCCCTGCCAGGTCAGTTTTCAGAGTTCTTAGGGGCAAAACTGTTCCAAGTCCTTTAGTCCCTTTACCATGTACCCAAAGCACTCACCTAGTATTGGAGAGGTCAAATCCCTTCCCAGTCTTAGCTGTTCCTTCCAAATTGGCTGCCCCACTGTCCAGTGAATTCTTATTAGTTCTTTTGGGGTTCTTCTGTTCTCAGGTCCATCAGACAACATCCCCGATGCTTCCGTCTTATTGCTCCCACATTGACCCTGACAGCATGCACGTCTTGTGACTGATGGTTTGTCCCTACCTGCTTAAATTTGGGGGTTCATGGGGAGACCTTGTCACCTAGTTTTGTTGTTAAACATTGTCCCATGGGTTTTGGTTTTGCTATTTCCATTTTTATTTGGGGACGCAGACTGAAAAGCTATGCTGTTGCTGCCACCACTTTCCCAGAATTCTGCTGAAAATTTTAAATTATATTAACCCAGTGGAATTTCACAACCACTTCATAAATTGGTACTATCAGTACCTCCAAGCTCACAGATAAGAAAGGTTCAATAATTTGTCCAAAATTACATAGCTAGTAAGTTGTAAAACCAAGATTCTAACCTGGATCTCTTAAATTCTAGAGCCAAACTTTTCAGGAATTAATTCTGTGAAGTGTGAAATACCTTTACCTTAATTTCTGTATAATAAAACTTAACTTGAAGTTTAAGAAACTAGTACAAGTCCTCTAAATTTTCAATGGGGTTAGCAAAACAACAGCTATGAAATCATACCAAAGCTAAATTTGCAAGAAAAAAAATTGAAATTTAATACTGGAGATTAAAGTAATCTTATCTAATCACTAGAATTGTTGTATGGGCATGTTCATGAATAGAAAAAGGCTTCCAAAGTAAGGAACCACTAATAACCTACCTGGCCTGCCTTGTGTAGGCGGAGATACAAATAGAGGCTGTATAGCATTCTGTGAGGAAATTGAAGCGGTACTACTAGCTTGATTAGCTGCTGCACAGTTCGGTAAGACTGGAGCTGGAACAATATTTGCACAGGAAGCTGCAACTGCTGCAGAATTCACCATCACCACCTGTAAGTGTGGAAGAAAGTTTAGAACTCTAAGTTTGGTTTCACAAACAATATTGGTCTCTTATCTGATCCTAAACTTCAGGAAATAGTATTCTAATAACTAAAACACCAAGAAGCCAATATTTATGTAAACCTAATACAGGAAGGTTATTTCTTTTAGAAGACCCCAGATGACTTCGAGAGATTTACTTTTTTATTTTAATATTTTTCTGGAAAGGTAATACATTAATATGATTCAAAAACCAAGTATAAAATTGTATACAATGAAAAGTTTCCTCCAACCCCTGTCCTCCATCTGCCTAGTTCCTCTCTCCACAAACAAGTAACCTCTGGGTTTCCTGAATACTATCCAGAAATTTATAGTACATATTTATTTTTACATGCATATATGTTTCCCCACACACACTTAAAAAAAAAAAACAAACAGAAAATGTTCTTTGCTTATTTTTTTTTTTTAACTTCGTGAGACTGCAACTTCTCTGATTAGGCCATGGCACCGAATACAGGGCTGTGCACAGAAAGATGTTCAATAAATGGTAACAGATTCTTCTTCATGAACACCCTGTCCTCACCGTAGTCTCCATTTTCTTATTACCCACTGCAATATGGCTGCTACCCTCTCTGGTTCTCAGAAACTGTATTCAAAGTCACAGTGGTCTCCATGGCAACAAATCATAGTAGACTCTTGTTAGTCCTTATGTTGCTTTACGGCTTGGCAGCAACTGACACTTGACTATTCCTTGAAACATTCTCTTCCTGGGGCTTCCATAATAATACACTCTCCTGCTTTTCCTCCCTCCTTGGCTATTCCTTCTCTACCCATTTTCTAAATGGTGATGCACAGGCTCTGTTCTAGATGCTGTTCTCAATCTCTTCCTTTTTCCAGGATGATCTTATTTACTCCTACGGTTTCAGTTACCTTTCTGATGCCAGCTTCCCATTCTGTAAGAAAGCTTTACATTTTAAGTTTCAGGAAATGGCACAGACTTGACAGGTAATTTATATTAACTCACTCATTATATAAGAGGTTCAGAGTAGACTGAGTAGTCCAATGCCAGCACACAGAACAGTGCCTGGAACACAGCAGATGCTCCATCAATTTATTAATAAATTTACTAATTATTGTGCCAGGCACCAGGAAGTACAATAACAATTAACATAAGAATATAAGCAGCTTCTTTGAAGTATGACGAAGGGCAGAGAACAAAAAGAAAAAATTCATTTTCTTCTGTTTAGGCCACTGCAACTGACTGTAAAATAAAACTATAAAGATTACCTTCTGGGGGTAGTTGTATGAGGTAACTGTATCATGAGGAGACATAGAACATGGTCTTCTATCCTGAAGAGACTTTAATGAATACAGAAGTACAAATAAGGGGAAATCAAGAAATTAAACAATACATCAATAAAAGATCTGCTTTGTTTCAACATCTCCTAAAGATAAGTGAAAGTGATCTGTCCTAAAAGTATTCAAATTTGGAGGTGACTACTATGATAATGCTCCAAAAGGTATCACTCTAGTGCCTGACTTAGGTGACTGTTCTATTTCCTAGCTACAGAAATCCTGATCATATCCAACTCTAGTCCCAATGTAGATACTAAAATGTAATGGAGAATTGTAATTTAAACACTTTCTCAGTGTCCTCTCTTGCCTTAAAAAGCTCAACATCAGTAGGGCCAGCAACAGTGTTGCTAAAAGAAAGCATTCCATCAAAAGGAACAGCTTGGGACAAGGGTGGATAACTGGTTGGTCAGCTGCATCCTACCTAAGCAGGATGTAGTATAATCCAAACGCCATTCCCCTTTGGCTCAAGACCTTGTCTTTGTGAAAGTAACAATGATTTTAAAAGGCTCAGAATTATGCATGACAGACTGTCATGACAGAAAAATAAACTAGCAGCAGAAGCTGGTAATAAGGACACAGAGGAAATCAGGTGAAATAATCACAGGAAACAAGAGGAACCACATTGGGACAAAGACAAGCCCAACTTAACATGGACCTAAGAGTGCATGTTTCGAAAGTCTGTGTTGAAGTACAGCCCAAGTACCGGCCAAAAAGCAAACTTTAGCCCTGGCTCAGAAGGCCCAGTGTGAATTCTAAACAATTCTAGAGAAGGATTTAGGTGAGAGTTGGGCGTGGAATTAAGAAGAAAAAATGTTCATAGTTTCCTAGAAGTTTTGTGCCTGGAAATCTTTAAGTCCTGCATTGCTCTTCTCCCCTCAGAATGCTGTGAAAAAATTACTTCGAAAAATTACTTAGAAACTTGGTGACTGGAGAGTGGGAGTGGAGCATGTCATGAAGAGATTGAAACCTACTGGGGATGTATGATAAAGTAAGTTCAGAACAAAAAGGAACACGTGACAAGTGAAATTAAAGGGACAGAAAGAAAGTGTCTACTCCTGTCATCCCTGAAGGCGAGATTTTTACTTGCTTTTTCAACTTGGGTGGCTATTTCAAGAAATGGTGTAAAAAGCATGTGATATGAGAATAGTAATGACAGAGTGAGAGGAAAAACTATTTCTCTAGCAGGGGCAAAGGAAGGAAAGGAGAAATAATGGGAAGAGAATTATATATCACAGTTTTCATCACCTTCCTAAGATGTATTGCCTAAACAGTAAAAACAAAAATTCAGTACATGAAGCTATCAAAGTTAAGATTAATCACAGAGAATAGAGGGTAGTCATTCAACTTCCTCACAAATATTCCAGCTCTCCTCCTAGGTACATGGGTAGGTTGCTCTTCCCGGCCTCATCTAATTAGGTATGGGCACGTGACTTGTTTGGACAATGAAATATGAGCAGAAATATTGAGAGCCAGTGTTTAATTTCCCTATCTTCAGCTCTGCCAAGGTGACTGTGAAAGTACATGTCCATCAGCCTGGGTTCCTGAGTGACTCTGATGAACAAAGGCCTGCTACCAACTTGCACTGGACCTATAACATTAGCAAGAACAGCTGTGTTAAGCCGCTGAGATTTTGGTGGACTGTTGCTGCAGCGTAACCTAGCTTGACCAAAACAGTAATTGGTAACTAAAATTAGGGTGCTGCTGTAACAAAAACCTAACTTGAGAAGGAGATTATGAATTTGTAGCTCTTAAGGGAAGAGGTTTGGAAAACAGAATGTTAGTTTTGTGTGTTGATTACTGCTGGCAGAGTTTAGCAAGGTATTTTAAGACAGATGTGTACAGAAAAGTAGTTTGTAGGCAGGAATGAAAGGGAATAGAGTCCTTGATACTAGGACTTGTAGGGTTTGGAGAGGCAACTGCTTCAACTCAAAACTCTAAAAGATAAAACTGATAAATGCTTTGAACAACAAAGAGAAGTTAAAACTCGGCCTTGAAGGAAGACTCAAATCATTGTTAAAATATGATTGCACTAAAGTATCTCAAAGCAAGAGTCCCATTAAGGATATAACACCCAATGAATCCTTGCAGTTGGACAAAATGGCTCATGGAAAAGTATTCAAAGGTATGGCTCTTTTCATCAATGCCTGATAAGCTAAAGGTATTTGCAATCAAGTAGAGACAGGGATAAGAATGCAAAGAATTATAGCAAATCTAAGTAGTATATTTATAAAAAAAGAATTGTCAGTATGGCTATTGGCAAATGAAACTAATAGGAATCAGAGAAGCTGCACAATAAATTACTCACATAGCCAAAGAAACCATGAGCAGAACTAAAACTATCCAACTGAGATAAAACCACCCTTGGGCCCTCAATTTTCAATGAGTAAGAAGCAGGCTGAGAAAGGTGCTCAGTTGCCAAGAGGGATTATTCTCCAATGCCTACTACTTCAAATATAGCCAAGGAAGGAAGGGCCTTGGAGTAATCAAGAGCCCCAGAAAACAATGAACCAGGGAGCCTCTCCAGGGAACAGTCCCCATGCCTAGGCTAGGCTGGGGGCCCTCAAAATGTCTGTCCAGCATGATGTCAGAATTGCTATGGGCCAGTAACTGTTTCTCCCATTTTCCCTGCATCTGAATGGGAAGTTCTACTGCAATTTTTCAGTCCCTGCTCTACCACTGGAAATTGGGTATGTAGGGGGTAAATAACTTTGTATATTTGGTTTAGGCCTCCAGATCAAGAGGAGCCACATCTGGACCCAATACAAAGAGTACTACACACTTCCCAGAAACCTTGGGCTCTGAGTTTAATCACACTGAAGGGGATTTTGGGGTTGCCTCTCCTGAGGTGGAAGGAAGTATTTTGCCTGTGGGAGTTTCCACTGAATGTTGTAATCCTTAGTGCTGTTTGTTAAAATATTTCCAACTTTTTGACTTCTAGGCACAGAGAAGTTAGAGCCTTCAAGAGAAACATGCTCTGGCCGATGATGAAAAAGAAATGGAGGGCTTCCCTGGTGGCGCAGTGGTTGGGAGTCCGCCTGCCGGTGCAGGGGACACGGGTTCGTGCCCTGGTCCGGGAGGATCCCGCGTGCCACAGAGCGGCTGGGCCCGTGAGCCATGGCCGCTGAGCCTGCGCGTCCGGAGCCAGTGCTCCGCAATGGGAGAGGCCACAGCAGTGAGAGGCCCGCGTACCGCAAAAAAAAAAAAAAAAAAAAGAAATGGAAAAGAAAGTGATATGTGTCATCTCCAGGTAGAAACTGTAAGAGCCAGTGCACCATTCACTACCTTTTGTTTCCTGCCTTAGCAATCATGGATGGAGCTTCCATCAGCTTAAGTCCCTAAGCAGAGCCCTCCTGCAGACCTCCACTACACATGTAGCATAACCAAGAAGTAAACTCTTGTTATATTAAGTACCTGAGATTTATGGCCCATTGTTACTGTTAGAAAGATCATGATAAAATCCTCTAAAAAAATCATCATCGCCAATGTTCAAATTTCCTCTTGTATCAACACATATTCGGAACATCTCTAGGATAATTTGTAGAAAGGGGTGTGATCTTGGATGAGTTAATTTCTGGGCCTCAATTTCTTCATCTACAAAATGGGAATGATACCCTAATACCTCATAGGATTGTTCTGATTTAAATACATTTATATGTATAGCACTCAGAACAGTGTTCTAGTACACAGGAGCTATATGTGTTTGTCATTATTATTAAATACCTACCAAGTTTGCTGTAGATTCAGTTGTGCTGTAAACACCTGAAGTTTCATAGTCTTGTTCTAGAGGATATAGACAAAGTAAGAATAATGAGCACTATTCTATAGTTTGAAATTTTATAAATAATGAATATCAGATTTTACCTAGATCTCACTGACCTGAAGGATAAATATATTCTTCATGATATCCCCCTAGAAAAAAAAGACAGAAAAAGTGTGTTTATGTAGGAATTCTTGCTCAGAGAACCAGATGGCCAGCACTTGCTTTTTCTCAAGTTTTATGGATATATGTTCAAAACTAAAATGTATACATCCTTGAAACAAGTGATTTGAGCTTTCATACTACTCAACAGATATTAAAGCCAGAGACTGGCTGTAAACAGTACAAATTTCTCCTTTGAAAATTCCCTTAGTTCTTAAGAGTTCAGACAGACGTGAAAAACCCACTTGTGTCCAATTCTGGTGGTAGAGTATGGTGATTAACTTCACTGACTCTGGAGTTAGGACTGTCTAGATTTGAATCCTAATTAACTATATCACTTTAGGCAGGTTATTTAATCTTTCTGTCTTAATTTCTTCACTGTAAAACAGGGTTAACAGTACCTAGCTCATAGTGGGGTGAAAAGAACATAGCATGATGCTTGGCATATAGTAAATGGTGATTATAAAGTAATCTGAGTATAATAACCAGTAGTTTGCTTAGGTGAACGTTAAAGGAATATGGCACGCTTCATCTGTTTTTCAGCCTGATTCAGGTAAATAATACATTTACAATCAGTTTGTTCTCAGAAGATGGCTTAGAGGACTGAAGTACTTTGCTCTAAGATTGCTACACCATTGAAATTCAGAGAAAGTCAATCTTCAACTGGACAGTTTTCCAGCAAATAACACCCCAAAGGTCAAAACTGGATTGATTCTTAAACATGTCACTTATCCAACACACATGCAGGTAACCCTCCAGACAACAGGATTTAAGGTGAGAATGAATATTTGGTTACTCTGAATATGCCACTATAGGTGAACAGTACATATGAAGATACCCACTGTGCTAAAAGGAAAAGTAAAAGGGTCATCCTGAGTAAAAGAGCAGAGAATACGCATACTCAGGCACAGGCATGCACACTAAGTTCTTAGAAATATCTATATTCTCCAACATAAGTAGCAGAAAGAATATCACAAGAAAATACGTTGACCAGTAAGTCAAATCATTCAGACTGCCTCTTACCTCCTTAATCCACCCAATTCCTCCAGAATTGTTTCAGTAGGCATATTTCATTTTACAGAAAAGTGGTAAAAAAATAAGCACACCCAATGATGAGAGGCACTCTAACAACTATAAAGGTCATGTATACATGCTTTAGAGTCAGATAAACCCAAATTCAAAATTGATCTCTGCCAGTCACAAAGGACCACATATTGCATGATTCCTTTTATATGAAATGTCCAGAATAGGCAAATCCATTAAGACAGAAAGCAGATTGATGGTTACCTACCACTAGGGGCAGGGGGAGGAGATGCTGGGGGGATAATGAGGAATGACGGCTAATGAGTACAGGGTTTCTTTTTCTAAAATTGATTGTGGTGATGTATGCAACTTTGTGACTATACTAAAAACCACTGAATTGCACTTTAAACATTGAATTGTACACGTTAGGTTAACTGTATAGTATGTAGATTATATCTAAATAAAACTGTTATAAAAAAGATTAAATCTCTGCCACTTACCAAAGGTATGACTTTGGCCATGTCCTTTACCCTTTGAACCTCAATTTCCTCATATAAAAAATAAAGAAGGGCTTCCCTGGTGGGAAGAATTGGTTAAGAATCCCCCTGCCAATGCAGGGGACAAGGGTTCGAGCCCTGGTCCAGGAAGATCCCACATGCTGCAGAGCAACTAAGCCCGTGCGCCCCAACTACTGAGCCTGCACTCTAGAGCCCGCGCGCGCCAACTACTGAGCCTGCACTCTAGAGCCCGCGCGCCCCAACTACCGAAGCCCGCACACCTAGAGCCCGTGCTCCACAAGAGAAGCCACCGCAATGAGAAACCCATGCACCATAACAAAGAGTAGCCCCAGCTCGCTGCAACTAGAGAAAGCCCGCACGCAGCAACAAAGACCCAATGCAGCCAAAAATAAATAAAAATAAATTAAAAATTTTTTAATAAAAAAATAATAAAGATACCACATTCCTCAGAGTGATAAAATATTATATTAAATTGTAAATATAGTTGCTTAGTACAGCACACGGCCATTAGAACTCAATGAATAGTAATGTTTATAGATCAAGTAGATTTCTTTGGGCAACGAAATTATTTCACAGCAGTCTTGTAAAATAAGAGTCACATGAAAAGCCTAAAACAGTTATACAAATGGTGAGGACAACATGAATAGTTCCTCACTAATAAGGAACAGATATTTTCCATACTGAAATCTCACCAAATCAAAACTCACTGAAGACCTATGCAGAGAGCTGAAAGTTTTAACAACGTAGTGGCCTACAGAAATATTAGTCTGTCTTTCTGAAAAATACCAAGACATCTTCAAAAACCTAGCAAGCTCTGATACAAGAACTGATAACTCTTTCAAAATGAGTTGCCAGACAGAGTGAGACCACCCCCCCAAACCAAAACTTTAGCCCTGTTGTGCTAATACCACAAGAATCATCTTTTAAAAAAATATTTAACTGGAACTGACTCACCATTGTCATTCTGGCCATCACCTTCCTCTGAATTCAGAGCCTGTTTGCCTGAGCTATGTCCTCGCCTTGCAACATGGTATCTCGAAGTAGCAGGAACCATTGTAGAGGGCCCTCCATGATTCTGTACCAAAGAGATACACACATACACATGCAGTTCTCCCTATATAGTCAGAGAAAGAGCTATAAATATTTTAAATTTACTTTAGAATCAAAAATATGTGAGGAAATAATGATCAAGAAAACAGAACATTTTAGCCCATACTTATATAGGCAAGATTATTTGTCCACCTCTACTCCTCCTCTATAAGAACAGCTTAAAAACACATTCTCTGCAATTTTTAAAAGCTCTAGGATGAAAACTCATGTTTTCCAGGAGGGGCTTTATTTGGTCATTTGTAAAACAGCTAAAATGTATCCATATTACCTTCACTTAAAAAAGTACAATAAAAAAAGTAAATAGCTTTTTGAGTAAAATTTTGACCTACTTACAGGTAAAGTTGGATAAGCAGTCTCATCCCCTTCTTCAACTTCATAAAAAGTAATGGTTTCTTCCAAGCCCCTGGGTATCTGTCCATTCTCTGGAACAAAGCTAAACTGGCACTCCTTATTCATACAATGCATCTGGCGGTGACTACGTCTAAAGGAACTTTAGTTTGCAGAATGAGAAGGGGAAAAAAAGGTAAAATATGGTAGTAACTTGTTTCTAATTTCTAAATAACAGTTCAAACATCTCAATGTTGACACTTTAAATTTTAGTCCATATATTTACTGCACAGCAACAAAGTCAGACTCACTCACTTTCTCTTTCAATACTTAAAATTCACTTACCGAGATCTATAAGAGAAGTTATCATAGCTCTGGCAGCACCTTTTACCTGGGCCAGGGTAGAAAGCAACTTTAGGGCTTGCCATGTTGTGCCTGTTTATAAAGCGAGGTGAATCTCTAAGAATAAAGGGGGGAAAAAACCAGAACTCTTTATTTACTAGTGCTTGAGTAGTCAGTCTTTGTAGTTAAATAGAACTAACATATCCTTCTAAAAATGACCAAATAGAAAGAGCTTTGCTTTCCTCACTACTGACATTAGGCCTATTTATTTTTTTAAATTGCAGTATAGTTGCTTGACAATGTTGTATTAATTTCTGCTGTACAGCAAAGTGATTCAGTTATACATATACATACATTCTTTTTTTATATTCTTTCCCATTATGGTTTGGCCTATTCGTTATTGACAGACACAGTGCCATATACATGGCACTTAGCTTGATGGCATTCTATCTTCTAGGATCTCTTCAACTGCTCCATCATATTTTCCTAGACTATGAGAATACAAATCTTCAATCAATTTGACAAGAATTTAAGTATACATCAGTTCCATCCGTTACGCTCCCTTCAGGCAGAGATTATAAAAGAAATCTAAACTATTAAGATATTTCTCAATTCTACTGTAATTCTGCCCAGGAATTATTTCCAATGTCTAAACAGAGATGTACATTATCTTCAAAGTCAGTTAAGACCTACCTGGGCATCCCATATCCCCGACCTTGTCCCTGAGATGAATGTTGAGGATGAAAATGTTCATTAGACGTAACACCGCCAGCTGTCTGTGAGTAGTGCATTGGAGAATCATGCCCATAACGCATACTGTGCTGAAGCCTGGGTGGGAGGAGGGGGTCTCCCCTGCTGTAAGCCATAGTCATATAAACCTCTTTCCCTCTAATTTTCTTGAACATCTTCCTCCGTTGCTTCATGTCCATCTCTGACATAGCTTTCAAGCAAACAAAGAAGCAATAAGCTTCAAAACCAAAGCAAAAGGTCCAGTGTCTCCCACAAATGTCTAAGACTCTCAGATGTTTTACTTAGGAAAACCATATGAATACAGGGAAGGAACTTCTGTATTTTCAAAGGATGTACTAGGTCTTTCATTCAGAAGGGCAAAACCAGCAAGTAACTTCTGTATCAATGGACATCTCAGCACTACCTTTAGTATAGGCAACTTTGGTCATCAAAACATAGAGTCAGTCATCCAGTCATCTACGTTACTGTTATCCAAAAAATTATATCTATTAATAGACATATTAATACGGCTGCTTCCAGCTTCTCTGGCTGCTTCTATGAGGTGTTTTCCTAGTTCTTTGAGAAATCTTTTCCTTCAAGTTTTAGAATTTAAAATCCACTCCACCTTAAGCTTAAACAAAGTCACCTTAACAGTAGTTCTCAGCCAGGGACAATTTTGCCCCTCCCTTTCTTGAAGCACATTTGGCAATGTCTGGAGACATTTTTGGTTGTCATAACTTGGAGAAGGATGCTGCTGGCATCTAGTAGATAGAGACCAGGGATGCTAAGCATCCTACAATGCACAGGAGAGCTCCCTACAACGAAGTATTATCCATCCTAAAAAGTCAGTAGTGCTGAAGTTGAGAAACTCTAACCCAGAATAAGACTTAATGTTCCAGCTTTTTTTTTTTTTTAAGTGCAATGTAGGTAAATACAAGAGGAAAATAATAAAACCTTCAGCATACAAACCCATTTCTGGGACACAGCCCCAGGAAATTTTCTGGTAACCTCTTCCTTTCCTACTGGGTATAACATTCCCGGCAGGACCAGGTGTCACTTGTGTAACTGGTTTTAGGTTAGCCAGTGGAACAACATACCTTAAACGTAAAGATACCACCATTAAGCCATTGCAACACAGACTTAATTGCCATTTGATACATATACCTGATCCCTCCTGCTTCATTTTCAAGTGTTTTCTACTTAAACCTGTTAACACTAGCTTCCTCATTGAGGTTTTCTTTTTATGTTAAAAAACCTAAGAGCAGTTTGTACAATTTCACAGCTGTCTGTAGCACATATCATGCTCAGGAGGAAAGACTGTGGTAGACTAATTTACAAATATTTGTTGCCTCTCCTTGAAGAAGGATTATATTTTCTCACCCCATTGACTTTAGGCTTAGTTATGTAACCTATTTTGGCCAGGAAAATTTGAGCAGATGCTTTAAAAACCAGCACACAGTTTGTCATGTTTTCATTTCTTCCCTGCCTGTGATCCTGGCAGCATATGTCTGGATAGAGCCGTTGTCAACCTGGGTCCCCTTTGCTGACCTACTATGAACATGCTAAATGAGCAAGAAATGAACTTTTAAGTTGCCAAGAGTCTTTGGTTGTTAGGGCAGCATTACCTACTTTAATGGTTCTCAAAGTGGACCAACAGCATTAGCATCACCTGGAAACTTGTTAGAAGTCCAAATTCTTGGGCCCCACCACAAACTTACTAAATCAAACTTTGGGGGTGGAGCTCATCAATCTGTATTTTAACAAGCTCTCCTGGTAATTCTGGGGTATGTTAAAGTTTGAGAACAGATGGACTAGCCTATCTTGATATTGGCAGAGGCTCAGTTAGCAAACTAGCTTTCCAGTTAGTATAGTTTTATATCAGAATTCTGTTGTACTTAGTATTTCTAATAAGTTGGCTACTACCCAGGATTTTGAAACTTATGCATAGGTATACTGAAATTTCACACTTCACCATATGCTTTTACAACTCACGATAAGTCATCTTAGGCCAGTACCAGATATAACTTTGGTTCTCTTACTAGCATCCTGGTAATTCTCAATATTACAAAAAGGCATCAAAAGCCAAAGATTTTAGTAATTCAACAAATTATTATATCCTTACTTTTCTGCCAATTCTTCAATGAAGACTGTTACAGAATTGCTTTCATTTCCAACTTCCTGAATATGAGCATTATAATATCTTCCGCCTGATTCCAAATGAACCTGAAAGAGGGGAAGAAACAGTAAGAAAACATCTAGTCTCGAGTCAGATCTGGCTTTTGCCAAACAAAAACACTACTTCTCCTCCCAAGTGAAGTTCAGTATTTACTTATTAAAGCAGTTGATAATCAACACTGCCAGTCCAGTTCAATGGAGGCTGCACAGGCTGAAACAGTGTTACATCTAATCACAAGTTTGTAATTAAAATTTAACCAAACATTAAAAAAATCCTAGCATTTTGTAAATTAGTTGTTGAACTCATATTAATGACTAAAACCACAATCTCAGAAAAACAAATTACTGATTCTTTAAAGAAGGAACTAACCTGACATTTGTCTCCCAAATAGTACTGTCTCCCAGCATACTCCATATAATCAGATTTTTGAAGTTCTATGAAAAGAAAATGAAGATTCAAGCTGAACCGAACTGGTTCCTTTGCTGTTTTACATCATTTCATTTTCTTATTTACTTTTACCACAGTGTTTTTGACAATGCTACCACTGTAAGCTAAAATCTGGAGGGAAAACGTCCTAAAGGGTCATTCCATCACTCTTGATGGGTTATTCTTGTGGTCAATCTAAGGAGACCTGCCAGAATAGTTCTGTGCTATAAAACACAAACAGGTGGAAATTGGGAGGTTGTAATCTTAGAGTTGGTCATATACCAACAAGGTACAGTTTGAAAGTAACACACTTCAATTTTTTTAAAAAAGGAAAAAAAACCCACTGTGTAGCTTCTTCAAAGCAATACAGTTTACCCTTGAACAGCACGGGTTTAAACTGCATGTATCCACTCATATGCGGATTTTTTTCAATAGTACTACAAGTTCCAAGGTTGTTGAATCTGAGGATGTAGAACTGAGGATACAGAGGAACTGGGAATACTGAAGGCTGACTACAAATTATATCTGGATTTTCAACTGCTTAGGGGGTCAGCAGCCCTAACCCCCACATTGTTCAAGGATCAACTGTGTTTTCATTGTGTTCCACAAGGTATTAACCTCATTCTAGATTATTAACTATACCTAGGTTCACCACCAAGGTTCAAGGAGTTGAATATGAAACATTAAAGGCTACCTTGATGGCAGAACTTTAAGACCTACTTTGATCAACTTAGTTATCTTATAAGGGGAGAGAAACAATTACTTATTTCAAGGGTTGGCAAATTTTCTCTGTAAAGAGCCATATAGTAAATATTTTACAGTTTCTGGGCCATGGGCTTCCCTGGTGGCGCAGTGGTTGAGAGTCCGCCTGCCGATGCAGGGGACGCGGGTTCGTATCCTGGTCTGGGAAGATCCCACATGCCGTGGAGTGGCTGGGCCCATGAGCCATGGCCACTGAGCCTGCGCGTCCAGAGCCTGTGCTCCGCAACGGGGGAGGCCACAACAGTTAGAGGCCCATGTACCGCAAAAAGAATAAAATAAAATTTAAAAAAATAAAAATAAATAAAGTTTGTGGGCCATACAGACTCTTGCAATTATTCAAGTCTGTCATAAAACTTTATGGACACTTAAAATTGAATTTCATATAATTTTCATGTATCACAATACACTGTTCTTTTAATTTTTCCCTGACACTTAAAATATAAAAACCATTCTTAGCTCACAGACCATACAAAAACAGGTGGCAGACTAGATTTGATTCACAGGTCATAGTTTGCCAACACCTGATCTATTCATCTATCAGTGAGGGCAGTCTTGACACATTAAACTTAAGATGAACTTATTTCCACTTACAAGTTTCTGGTACTCTTAAAGTTATCTAAAGACACACAGTCTTTGCACAGTTGAAGTCCCTGATGAACATCAGACTCTAAAAGATCCCTCCCCAGTTCTAAACCTATTTGTTTCCTCCTTTGGATGTAAATCATGTATTGAGTAGGCTAAAAAGTACCATATAAACATATTAAAGTGGGTTTTTTTATAGCAGTGGTTTGAAAACACCTCTTATTAAAAAAATTTGCAAAATTATTCTCCTAGATCTGTCAGGATTCAAAAATATCCTGTTGATGTTTCATTACCTTTTCTGCTGTCCAGCCAAACATCAAATTCTACATTACGATAGATTTCTGGATCCAGGGCTTTGAGCACCTTATAAGGGAAGAGCATCTTTGACGGATTTTCTGGAGTCTAAAACAAAAATAATCATGCTACAAACTCACCATCCTTAAGTCTTCATTCTATGAAGAAGGAAGAAATAAGGTTCTTTTCTTCCTTTTTTAAAACTATGTACATATAGGCCTTTCCTTCTTTATTAAAAGAAATAGGACTTCCCTGGTGGCATAGTGGTTAAGAATCCACCTGCCAATGCAGAGGACATGGGTTCGAGCCCTGGTCCGGGAAGATCCCACATGCATCGGAGCAGCTAAGCACGTGCACCACAACTACTGAAGCCCGCACACCTGGAGCCCATGCTCCGCAACAAGAGAAGCCCCAGCAATGAGAAGACTGAGCACCTCAATGAAGAGTAGCCCCGCTCACCACAACTAGAGAAAGCCCGCGCACTGCAACGAAGACCCAACATAGCCTAAATAAATAAATAAACCTTCATTAAAAAAAAAAGAAAAGCCACAATAAATTTTACTGTATTTTTTAAAAATCAGGAGTCTAAATAAGCAATATGCAGAAATCTAAAAGGTTATAGGTGGCAGAAGGGAAATACTGTCTAAAGCAGCCAGTAACTCAGGAGATACATAAATCAATGCAACACAGACCAGAATTAAAGATTCAGTCAGGGCTATTCAACAAGTCTCATCTTAATATGCATACAGAGGTGCAAGTGTTTCTGTACCCTAGACACCTAGACAAATCTGAAAAGGTTACTTC
The DNA here is from genome assembly GCF_005190385.1 of Monodon monoceros. Classification (NCBI taxonomy): domain Eukaryota; kingdom Metazoa; phylum Chordata; class Mammalia; order Artiodactyla; family Monodontidae; genus Monodon; species Monodon monoceros. The sequence goes on along the minus strand of NW_021703779.1, from coordinate 93,993,104 downwards.
ATTTTGGTCAAAATCTGCTACAATTTCCAAAAGAATTATCTTTTTCTTCTGCTTTCCTAGAATTTCATGGTATTCCATACTGTTTCCAAATTACCAGCACTTGGGGGCATACACAGAGATTGTTCTAGTAGTATTTGCCCTATTTAGCTAGTCTCAAACTGAAGGTCTGCTTGATATTAGACCTATACAGGTGGTAAAATTCCTCCTGTTTCTCCAACTAGGATTACTACCTATTTTCTGAGTAAAATAGGAATAAACCTTACTCTCTTTAATGACAAAAAGAAACCTCAGCATCAGAAGACTGATTACAAACTAAATATCTACTGGGTTTCTAATATTACTTTAACTTGAAAACAACAGCTTCTGAAATTTCTCAAGTGTTCAGAGTTAGCTTTGAAAAAAATTTACAATTCCATAGGAACAAAAATTCAGAGAACATTAAGCACACATTTTACATTTCAGATCAAGACTTACACGAAGGAAAACATCAGCTCTTCCCCCACCCCATATAACTAAAATGGACCATCTGACATTAACTAGTTTAAGTTATGATACTGCAAGCCAAGATTATGAAAATTCTTTGCCCTAGAAGATCTCAAACCTTTGCTTCTTCTGTTCCTTGATTGTACCCCTCTGGTATATTTTCAACATTGCAGCAGGCACCCCACTCTTCAGTCCTAATTGAAAAGATTTAGAACAAAGAGCTTTATATAAATGCAGTAGCTAAGTCGTAAGTCTAATGACTATACCACCATCTAGTGGTAAAGTAGCTCAGTTCTAAAAATGAGGCAAATACATTTTCATCCCAGCATTTACATTTATGCTTCCTTTTTTTAAGTACGTGCTACAAATACCTCCTATATATTTCATACCTCCTGTGGGGACACAATCTTAAGATGGTCACTATGATCCCCACCTCCTGGTGTTCACACTCTTGTATGATTTCCCTCCAAGTTTGCGTCTAACCAATAGACAGGATGTATATCATTACACTATATAAGAATGTAGTGCCTGTCTTGCTGATCTCTCTCTCTTGCTGACTACAAGGAAGCAAGCAGACATGTTCACCAACCCCATGTGGCAAGGGGCTGAGGGTTATTCTGGCTGACAGCCAGCAAAAAGCTGAAGTTCTCAGTCCTACAGCTGCAAGGAATTGAATACTACCAAGAACCATGTGGATCCTTCCCCAAAGCTCCAGATGAGAACTCAATCTTGGCTAAAACCCTCATTACATTCTTGTGAGATCCTAAGCAGAAGACCCAGATAAGCTGTGCCCAGATTCCTAACCCACATAAATTATGAGATAAGAATGTTGTTTTAAGCTGCCAAGTTTGTGGAAATATTGTCATGCAGCAACAGATAACTAATACACCCTGCCTTCCTACTACTTTAGTTTCTGTAAGCCTCAAGTTCTTAATACAAATAATCAGTGCAGAATGAAGCAACTTCTACCCTGATATATATGGTTGCCACCACCCCCCCGCCGCATTCCTTAATACAGTCATCCCTCGGCATCCATGAGGGATTGGGTCCAGGACCCCTGGTAGATATAAAAATCCTCAAGTTTCTCAAGTCCCTCACAGTCAGCCTTCCACCACCCCAGGTTCTGCATGTGGATCGGGAGGGCCGATTGTAAGTTTTAAAAAACCCTCTTTATCCAAAAAAAAAAAAAAAAAACAGCATTAAACATTCAAGAAATAGAACTGCAAGACAACAAAAAGACAAGGTTATATCTGACTAGCACCAAGCCTATCTGAATTTCCAGACAGAAGAATCAGGGAGAAATATAAGACAACATCTACTTTATTATCTCAAAGTTTTTGACTAAATCTGTTCAATAATAGCTGCTTCCTCAGAGGCCACAATGTATACTCCTAGTGAGTACCAAAGGCAGACACTAGAAGCTCCTAAAACTCCCCTTTAGCCTGATTCTTTTCTAGTAGCTGGATGTGTGTGTCAAGTAACCACTTTGAACCTCAGTTACCATCTACAAAATGATGGTGCTGGTTTAGAATCAGGTTTTTTTCCCTCAAAGTGTGGTCCATGGCCTACCTCTATCAGAATACTTGGGTGTACTTGTTTAAAAAGTAGATCCCTGGCCCTACTCTGACCTCCAATTTTGAAGGGAGGCCCCCAAATCTGCCTTTCTAACAAGCGCCCTAAGTAATTCATATATAAGTTTGAGAATCATGTGATTATAGTTCCAAAGTCTCTTCTAGCAATTAAAAAACTGATTCTGGAGTCAGACTTGAGATATGTGTCAGGAGGGGGAAATTTCCCCCCTACCCGTCTTGAGTTCTTGTGGCTGGACTAATAATAAAATTGACACAAGACAGGTTAATAGGAGAAAAACAAAAAAACTGATTCTGACTTGGACCAAACCCCCAAAGCCTGAGCATTTCGCAATGCAACATATCTTTTGGTAAAACTTCTCTTCCCCCATTAAAAAACGTATATCCCTGTACATACAAGCATATATACATACATACATGTGTGTGTATATACAGTTGGCCCCTTCATTTCAGCAGGTTCCACATCCACAGATTCAACCAGCCACGGATGGAATTGGTTGAATCTGTGGGCGCAGAACCCATGGATATGGAAAGGGTCAACTGCACATACTACACTGTTTTATACAAGGGACTTGAGCATCAAGCATTTTGGTGTTTGCAGGGGTCCTGGCACCAATCCTCCACAAATGTCAAGAGATGACTGTGTATAAATATACTAAGTCATAAGCTTGCCAGGTCCCTTCCACTTTCAAATGATACACAGAAACATGATGATCTTGTAGTTGACATCCCCTTTCCCTTTATTACCTATCCTGAGTTGAACTCTTGTAGTCAATACGGACATCCCCACTGCTAGTCACAGCACTGTTCCTGTTCTTCTTGGAACCACTTCGAAACAACTTAACTGCAGTCTTCAACTCTTCTTCATCCACAACAAACACATCTTTATAGAGAATTTCATACAATACAGCTAAAGGAAAAAATGACCAAAACTCCAATTGTCAAAATAAGAATTTTTATAACAATGTGAAAATAGCTATAACCCAGTATATGAATTCAATAGGTACCAACAAAGTTTTAAAAGAGCTATTTATGGTGGGCCACTCAATTTAAAGATCGGCAACAAATCATCTGAAAGCACACCCAAACATTTATAAAGCCTTCACATGCCTTGACAAACAGCTGCACTTGACTGAAATTGTTTTGAGTACACTGAATCGTAATGACCATTACTTGAACAGCAGAGTAGAATCTGAAGAAAAGAAAAACACATAGAACAATTAAGTGAATGTTAGATATCTTACAACCATGAAATACTTCAAATTAAGTTGCTAATCAGAAATTGATAAACTAAATTTGCTTTTTTAAAAAAGTGACTTTCAGATTCTACATATGTGATATCATACAGTATTTGTCTTTCTCTGTTTGACTTATTTCACTTAGCATACATGTCAATCAAATCTCAATAAGGCTGGGGAAAAAGTGAGTTTAAAATCCAAATACAGATAAATGAAAGCTGTATTCCACAAACAGATTTTCTTGACAGTGAGTTTTTTTTTTAATTTTTTTAATAAGCGAAAAGAATCTGAAAAAAATATATTATGTACAACTAAATTACCCCACTGCACACCTGCAATTAACACAACACTGCAAACTAACCACACTTCAATTTTAAAAAGAAGACAGTTTTCCAAAATGGTTGTGCAATTTATACTTATACTAGCAGTATATTAGAGTTTTAGTTACTCCAGGTTCTTGACACAATTTTCCATCCTTTTTTATTTTTGTTAATTGTTTGGAGTTGTTTTTGTAGTTCTTTTTTGTTCCTTTCTTCTTCTTCTGCTCTCTTACGAGTTGATAACTTTCTTTAGTGTTACATTTGGATTCTTTTCTCTATTATGTGTGTGTATCTATTACAGATTTCTAGTTTGTGGTTAGCATGAGATTTATATATAGCAATCTCTCTCTATATATATATATATATTTACACATGATTATTTTAAACTGCTGATCTCTTAATTTCAAATGCATTTTATCAACCCTGTATTTTTACTCTCCTTCCCTCATGATTACTGTTTTTGACATCATATTTTACATCTTTTTTGTGTATCCCTTAATGCTTATTGTGGATATAGATATTTTACTACTTTTGTCTTTTAACCTTCTTACCATCTTTGTATGTGGTTGACTTCCAAAAAGATGTGGTACATATATACAATGGAATATTACTCAGCCATAAAAAAGAATGAAATAATGCCATTTGCAGCAACATGAATGGACCTAGAGATTATCGTGCTAAGGGAGGTAAGACAGTGACTTTTAAATGTCAAGATTAAAATCACTGCTAAGGCAACACTGTGAGCCTCAATCACATTCCTGATAATATACCAAACAAGTCCCGATTTACGAATTTGCAAAAGATGGGAACTTTTACAAATTGAGCAAATGGAATAGGAAGCCTAACACAAGTCAAACGACCCAGCTGAACTTCTAAAAATGGAGAAAACAGGTCAAATACCCCAAATTAGACTATGGGGGGAGGAATTTCATTCAATTTATTCAAAATGTTATCCACTATATTGAATAGCAATATATCAATATGCTATATAGGAGCCTTCCTTAAAGAACTGAGGCACTGAGATGGCTATAAAATGAGTTAATCTCTTAGCTGATTCCTTCAATATCTAGTTTTCTCAAACAACATTCAGAGGTGAGGCTTACTAACCAAATTATTTCAGTAAAAATGCTCCCTGGCTCCATGTGATGAAATCTGTTTATATAACAGGTCCAAAACCTTTTTGAATTTTTCTTCAAAAACCTCTGTCTTGTGTAAAGGATGTAATCCCTAGTGATTAAAAGTCTATTTCATTTTGAAGCCATCTCTGGAAACAACCTGAGGTACTAAAGACAATTCTCTGTGATCTATGAGAGGATAGTGCCACCAAGTTTCTTTGGCAGAAAATTATCCTAAGCACTCTTTTTTCTACTTTCCTACACTACCCTGGGCTAACTTCTCCCAATGAACAAGTTCTCTGACCGCAGGTCTATTATTCTTCCCTAGTCTTTTTTTGCAATCACAACTCTATCAGTATAATCCATTTCAAAGTACTGAGAGGGAGTATCAAGCTAAAGTAACCCACAATAAAGTTTAAGTTGCAAAGTTTCACCCACCCCCAAGGGGTATTTGCATTTAAGAGGAGTTCATTAATCTAAAAGAACAGTGAGCAGATTTTGAGCTGAGAAGGCTTTTGTACTTTGGACTAGAAGAACTGGGAACTCCAACAAAGAAAGGTTAATAACCAGGGGCAGTTAGTAAGGATTCGTTAAAGGAACCCAGCTAACCAGAACTGATGACTAAATAAGCAGGAAAGAAAACAAAGATGAGTATACAATTTCTCTATTGAAGTGGCAAGAAGTTCTATTTTGATTGGAAGAGGCAAAACTAAGCATGACGGCTTTCATGTTCCTGGTGGTATCTCAACATAAAATAATAATTTTCTCATACATACTTGTGGGTGGTGTGTTTGTTGGGGGTGGGAAGGTAGGATGTAATGGCAGTAAACTAGTTAAAAATGAGGCAGATCTAGATTACTGATGGGGATAAATATCTGAAAAGAACAAGTGACAGAATGTTAAGTATGAGTCCATCTACATAAAAGCTAATAAATGAATAAATACATAGAGAATGAAATTGGGATACCCACCCAAACTTAATAGCTGTTACTTTGAAGCACATGAGATTGAAAAGCATGAACAGAAACTTGACTTTTCACTCTACATTTCCAGATACACGTTTCATTTTGTTTTAAATATAGTGTTTTTCTATTCTTTCTAGATAGAACAAATTGGCTGAGTGAAAATGGCTAGTTTCCAGTAGCATTCACTTTGACACTGGATAACTATGTAAAATGCAGAATTAAGTCAGCTAAAAAGGTGAAAGGTACTAGGGTGAACATTAGGTATTTATTTCTTCAAAAATGTGCTCTAAAATATATTTTATGCAAAGCTTATTAATAATGTTCACTGCTTTTAATAAAGTCATTTTTGAAAATACAAACAATTCAAATATAAATCTTAGGAGCCTGAACTGATACAGCAACTAAGTTTTAGGCAAAGCAAGGTGTCACACAACAAAAGTACCCTGCTGCCACCTGGCTCTTCCATACTTAAATTTCAATATAAACTAACATTCGCTTTGTACATTCCCAAATCAGACATATATACAGTATCCTGTGCAATGCAAATACCCAACTGCTGTTAAGTGTTAGCTCTATATATATGTATGGATGAGACTTACACATGATATTCTCATGGCTGCACACACTAAAAAGGTCTTACATTTTTGTATTCTTATGGTTCCCAATGGGTGATGTTTTCCCCTTAATTAGCTCAAAAATATCTCTGTAAAATGTATACGACTCATTTGAAAACAGAGCTGTATAATTATAGGAACTAGGTGGTAGGAATATGGATGTTCACTATACAAATCTTATAATTTCTCTCTGTATGAAAATTTTCAGAATAAAATGTTGGAGAAAAAAATTAACTGCAGGTTTAAAGGTTCCTGGTAAAGATCTAACTGTCTAAATCTCATCTCAGACAATGCTGTGTACAGTTGCTAAAACACAACAGCTAACACGCCTCTTCCTCAAACAAGTCTGATTATGTCACACCTTTGCTTAAAAACTCTGAATTGAGTGTTTAGGGACAATTATACTAATGTCTGAATTTACTTTGAAAGACATCAAAACTTAAGATGGATTGATGAATGGATAGAGGGGTGGTTAGATATGTGACAAAACAAGGATATTAAATATTAGCAGTGGACTAAGTGGTGGGCTTATGGATGCTCAATGTAAAATTCTTTTAGCTTTTCTGTATGTTTGAAAAACCTTCATAATAAAATATTGGAAAAAAGCTTCAATTGACTATTCTGTACAATGAAAAGCCAAATTATTGGCACAGCCTACTACATCCCTCTAGCCATCTTTTCAGCACTGTCTTCCCCCCATCCAGCTACTTGGCCTCAAAGGGTCTCTTGCTTCTATGCCTTTGCATATAGTGTTTCCTCTGAAGAGACTGCCCTTTATACTTGTTAGACTCATTTTTTTTAATACTCCACTTAAATGTCACAACCACCATGAAACTTTCTAAACTCCCTAAAGCACAGTGAAGGGCTTTTTCTTATATGCTCTTTGCATATAGTTGTATTGTAAGACATATCACTTCACTGTAGTTATTTACATGTCTGTCTTCATAGCCTCTTGAGCCCTTAGAGGGCAAGGATTTTGCTGTATTAATTGTGGTATCCCCAAAACATAGTAAACTGCCTGGTACACTACAGGGGCTTAATGTTTACTGAACAAATTGGCAGTGCCATCAGTAAAATAATTAACATGCCCCAATTTATACTTACGTTCTAAGTTATCTCTTGCATCCTATTCAGTCTTTTCTATTCCTAATGCCACTTGCCTAGTTCAGGCCTTCTGTCTAGATTACTGTAATATTCTAACAGTTCTACCAGTATCTAGTCTTATCTTACCATCAAAATGCTGCCTGAATTTTGCTCCATGGTATGAAACAAGACAAAACTCAAATACTGTGTAATCTACATTCACTAATCAAATCATCTGGATAGAAGGCTTTTCTTAAAAACTTTTTGGAAGAAAAACTGTATGCTAAAAAACAATCTGTGTACCTGCTGAGAGTTCTCAACCAACTAAACAACCTCCTACTATTTTCCAAGCACCTTACTAGACAGTAGTAGCACATTGTCCCTGCACTTAAAAAACTTTCAGACTAATGAGAGAAACAGACATGAAAACATATACAAGGTGATAAACACTATACTTACCTGGGTGATGCTAGGGGAACAAAAAGGGAGGAAATAACTCCAGGGGAGGTGGTAAAGTTTCAAAGGAATTAACATTTGAGATACAAAGGAAAAGAGCATGAAAGTTGGACTCTCTGGACACATGATGTACTAAGGTTGAAGGACAATGAAGCTGGAAAGAAGGTTTGGGACCCTCTAGGTTACTGAATGTCTAGCTTCAGAGTTTGATCCTTATCTTCTAGTCAATGGAGAGTCAATTAGGGTTTTGGGTGTTTTTTTTCCTATTACAGAGGAGTGACAAGATCAGGTTTGTTCAGAAAGATAGCTAACAATACTTAGGCTGACTAACTGGAGAGGAAAAGGCTAGTTGTAGAAAAGCTTGGCTTTTAGACTGTGCTTATTTTTTCATTAATTAGGTTTAAAAGGATGATTTCTTAATGATAAGCTGGCAGCATCACTCAATTTTTTATTTTAGTAAACATTCACTTATCTTCTTACCTTGTCTTCATAGCCATTATCTGTGACATGAGTTGGAGGCCTGCCAGGATAGCGATAAAGAATGAAATCCCGACTACATGGGTAGAAAACAAAGATGGATGAGAAGAGATAATTTAGTATATGCAAGAAATAGTTATAAGAACAAAGATTTGTGCTTTTAAACTGCCTACCTTATTCATCTAAAATAACCTAAATGTTTAAGAGGATAAATATTAATTCAACATAGACAGCTAACTGTCCCTAAAGTCCTATGCATTTTTAAAATGTATCTTAATTTGAGGAAAGGAGGAATAAAGAAGATAAATTGCCAATTGTATGAATGTAAGTTTTGGAGGCTCCCATTTATTTAAAGCAGGTGTTGGCAAATTTTTCTTGGTAAAAGACCAGATAACAAACATATGGTTTTTGCAGGCCATATGATCTGCTCAACTTTGACTTTGTAGCCTGAAAGCAACCATAGACAATGCATAAACAAATGTACGTGAAAGCTTTATTTATGGACACTGAAATTGAATTTCATATAATTTTCATATGCCATGAAATATTATTCTTTTGATGTTTTTAACCATTTAAAAATTTTTAAAAAGCTTAGCCAAGAGCCATACAAAATAACAAAAAGCAGGCCAATTTAAAAGGTTGTCCCTGATTTAAAAGCAACAACTGATTAGCTGCCTGCTCGATGCCTCTTCTGTACTACTTCTTGCTGGATTTAGTGAGGGATGAGCAGACTGCAAAACAGTAACTTGAACAAGTCCCCATACAAGAGGGTTCTGATTCTATCAAGGTATATGCTACCTCACCATCCTAAGAACTGTGAAGGAGTCTGCAGATCCAACTCCTTAAATGAACAAGATTCCCACTAGCCTCTAACCCACGTTATATAACCTACAGCTTTCAGAAATGCCACTTTCGCAGTTTTAAAGACCAAAACAGAACTTCCAAAGCAGTAGAGCAGTGTTTTTCAAATTTTTCCACCATTACTGCCTCTCTAAAGAGCCTTTAAAAAAAATACGTTTCTTAATTTCCCTATAAAATTTTAATACTACAGATATACTGTATATCTGTTTTCATACTGTGACCCTTTGAAGGATCATAAACCAATGTAATATCTAATATTTGTTGTCCTCAGGAAACAATTTCTACCCTCTTGGAAGTGATATTGCCCCAATGAGCACACATGCACAAAAGGCACAAAGTTAAATACACAAAAATTCTAAGATAAGTATTCCGACTTTCTACAGGAATAGTACTAGCAGTTCTTAAAGCCCTTTATTCTTCCATTCAAACGGACACAAATGTAGAAGTTCTCCACCCTAAAATTACACCATTGACTTTGCTTAGACCACTTCATTTGACTATCAATACATCAAATCTCAAATATTCCCAATCCTAAAGGGACTTTATTAGAAACCTTACACACACACACACACACTTTCTCTCTCTTAAAAAAAAAAAGAGATCCAACTTACTTATAAATTAGAGAAAGAGCTCTTATTTCCAGATGGCCAGCACTTTCCTAAACATAAACGGTGCATAAAGTTTTTAAAAGCATTCTGTATCTAGGAGGTAAAAGTTTTTGCAAGTTCAACAATTGTTTTTTTAGATGCTTAGCACTGTTGTAGGTGAAGAATTTGTACAACACACTATAACTTGCTTTGAGGCTTGGGATACTGTGATAGTTACTTATTAACATAAACTTATTCTGAGAAAAAATTGGACCTAAAGATCTTCTTAGTTAGCTATTAAGTAACAAGGACAGGAATATGGGAGATTTAAAAGACACAATAAAAATGTAATTAGTGTAAGAATACGAAGTTGGCAGGGTATTTAGTAAATGTGTTAAGTCCAGAACTATGGAATTAATTTAATCACATAAAATTATTTTTAATATGTTTAGGAATCTTACTCCCACATAAAAGAAGGATAACTACAAATCAGGGGAATTGTTTAATAAAAAAAATAATGACCTCCTAGTAACATTCATTGCCACCCCCTCCCCCATTAAAGTGAAAAGGCTTGGGTTAGTCCTGTTCCCAAGTAGTGTATACTCTTTCACTAGTCTATAGATGATAAAATTGTTAACACACAATTTTCAATATTCAACACAAAACTACAGGTCAATTCCCAGCCTCTAAACTTTTGCAAGAACTATTTGATTCAACACAGCTGGCTACTTAAGAAAATAGACTGGGCCTAGCTAAAGTGACACAGCTGAATGATATTTAGGCTACTATTCCAAATACTCTGAAAAGATTAAACCCCCATATTTGATCTTACCTTGGGATCTCCCAACCGTTCCAGGTATTTCTCAAAAGATCCCTCCACATACTTCAAAAATAAAACAAACTTGACTTAACCAAATACATAGCATTACTGAAATCTGATTATATTGCTGTTGTTCAGCTGAACAATTATGGTATTAAATGACTACTTTGCACAGCACCTCAAGAAGATTTGTACATACACAAAAGTTGAGTGGAGAAAAGCTGGACTATAAGACTATCTCAGGAACTGGTCCTGGCTTATCCACATACCAGTGCATTTCATCAAACAGTATGCCTTTGGAGTTTCTTTTGAAATGCCAACTTAAGTAACGACAATTTTCATAAATCAAGCAAGCACAATAATTATAAGGATTTCAAATTTGACAGCAAACATGCATTTACAAAGTTAAACTGAGGAACTTTAAAAGGAATTTCACTAGTTTCAAACAAAGCACAGGCAACAAGGGAACTTTCTGGGTGATGGAAATATTTTGTATCTTGACTGCAGTGGCAGTTGCTTGACTATATTATTGCCAAAACTTAAAACACTAAACTTAAAATGGTGAATTTTATGATACGTAAAATATACCTCAATAAAAATTAAACTCAGGAAATATAATATACATTTAGTTCCATGCATGTATATCACTAGACTTAAAAAACCATGTTAATTTTTCTCAGTTCCCTTTTTAAACAGTTTTGAGGCAAAACTTACATACAATAAGCACACATATTTAAATGGCACAAATAAGTTGACTTACGTACGCACCCATGAAACAATCATGACAATCGTGATAGTGAATATATCCATCACCCCCGTAAGTTTCCTTGTGCCCCTCTATAACTTCACTAACCCCCAAGCTACCACTGATCTGCTTTCTGTCACTACATATTGACTTGTATTTTCTAGAGTTTTATATAAAGGAAATCATACAGTATGTACTTTTTTGGGGAGGTCTGGCTTCTTTCACTCTGCATAATTAATCTGAGATTCATCCATGTGGTTTTAAAATTTTACAGACATCTTTGTTACTCAAAATGTGGTCCTTGAACAACAGCAAGCATCACTCAGGAATTTAACTGCTGAAATCTGGGGCCCCAGCTCAGATCTAGTGAATCAGAATTGTTTTTTTAACAAGATCCCCAGGTGATTTGTATGCACAAAAATACTTGAGATGCACTGCTTTACACCATGGTCTTGCATTTGAAGTAATTTCACAAATAATCCTTTCCCCAGGTGTGGTGACCGCTAATTAACTTCAAGGTAATAAGCTTTAAAATCAAGAAGGCTTCATATACTTTTAAAATTCACAGAAACCTGTTGAGAAAATTAAGAGTAAACCTCGAACAGCAGGCAAATACCCATAATATAGTCAGGAGAACAAATAGTACTGGAAGGGCTAGGAATGTTTAAACAAAAACAAAAACAAACAAACAAAAAAAACAACAGCCACAGGAAAGGGCGCACTTCAAATCAGACCTCGATAAAACCTTATTTTGTTAACAAGAATTCAAATACTTCAACGTATACGAAGATGCCTTCTAAAAGTTGTTTTAAAGTTAATCATTAGTGGCAGAGCTCCAATTACCAGTTTGTCACATGAAAAAGACATGTTCAGGAATAAGTTGTTTCCTTAGAGTTAAGTTTTACAAGATTCTTCAAATTGACTGGCTGACGATCACTGTGCATAGAATTAAGAAAGAACACAAGGGGTTCCCATTTATACAAATTTAAAAATACACATTTAAAAATATTAACATAGCCAAACCCCTTGTGAACTGATTACTTGTTTAAGAAAACTGTGATATGGATAACAGTCACAATGTGACTTTTTGGGTGTGGGGGGGAATAAATAGTGGGAAGGATAAAGATTAACTTTCTTAATTTTTAATTAAAGTACAAAACAATCTAATTCTGGGAGGAGATTCAGAAGCATGCTACTAGCTAGGAGGAAGGAAGCCAACTGAAAATTAAATATTTGCTATTGAGAGGAGATTGCGGGATATAATATTCATACGTAGGTACTCAAAATTCATTTCCTACCTGCTACGTATTCTATGAGCAACTCTCCCTTGGGTATGTATTCTACTTACAGACTCAAAAGTTTGTTGATTTTCTCTCATATATGAGACACAAGCCTTCCTGATTTCCAAGTGATGGACCTGGCTGCAAAACAACTAAAAAGAAGAGAAAGACCAGCTCACTGTCAGCAGTTATTTGAAACAGAAGCTTCTAAGTTAAGACTATGAACTGGACACTCAAGTCCTCCCCTTATCCAGAACATATGTAGGAAACTGGGAAATTAAGTCCTGATCTTACTAAAATCTGTTTTTGTCATCTTTAGCGATACAGAAGAGGTATGATTCTGTCATGCCCCCCCTTTCTACTATTATAAATTTTTCCTTAGGCATAAAATTTAGAGGAAGAAGGTGCTGCTTATAAAGGATCAAGATACATTTCAAAGTTTTCTTTAACCCCGTTACTTTACCTCTTACATTCCAAAGTGGCATTTAGAAAACAGAGAAGATAGCAAAGGCACAGGAATATATTTGAACTAATCAGCAAAAGCATGCACCAAGCTAATAAGTAGAGAGACCCTGATGTTTTAAATAGGGAAAAGGGAATTTCTGTTTTGTTTGGGTGGGCTACAGGTCTTCTAGCTACAGAACTGTGCCAAATCTCAAACTCCAAAAACTCAGCATAGAGAAGATTTATTTGTTTTCCTTTTACCTGCTCCGAAATAGCCCGAAAGAGGCAAGAGGCATCCTTGGCAGTCAGCTTTCGAAACAGCCCTAAGCTGCCTAAGTATTCATCCATTGATGCCTCATTCAGAGACTTCTGGCCGCAGTACTTTTTCCATCCTTTATGCATTGTGCACAGGGGGTGGAGTTGGGGAGGGGGAGAAAGTAACACAGGTGTGGCAAGAAGGAAAAAGAAAAAGAAGGGTGCAGGTAGGAATGGGTAGCAGTGACAGGGCTTGCTTATGCAGGTATCCAGAAAGCAGCCCAAAGTCTAGGCACGAGAAGGCAGTTGGAGTCAGCGCTGCACAATCTTGGCACTTCTCAGGAGCAGGAGAAGCAAAGGGCTGGCCCAGGATAAGTCGGGACCCTGTGAAAAGAAGAGGAAGAGCCGATGCTCCTAGGAATAGAGAACTTGACTTGAGAAGGAGACGTGGGAGCGAGAAGGAACTTGCAGAGCTACCTTGTTGGGGAAGGGTGGGATTAACCCAACCAGCCCAAGGTTGAGAGAAGTATGCACAAGCAGCTGAGCTTCGGGACCAAAAGGAAGCCGAGTCTGCAGCTTAACTCAAGGCAACTGCTGCACGAGGTTGCAAAGGGACTGCAATAAGGCTCAGGTGTGAATGATGCAGCCCAACCCATATTACATTGCTTTAAGATCTCTGCCCGAATTTTCAACCAGTCTCTGCCCAAGTTCCCTGCTCCCATCATAGTTTCATGTAGATGAGAGGGAAAAAAAATCTGAACATAATTAACTAAGTAAGCTTTTGTGTTAAGACTATCTTAAGAAACAAAGAAAATGGGGGGGAGAGGGGGACTCCCTTGATCTAAAAGGGCAGAGGTCACAGTTCAAGCAAAGTAAAGGGCCAAAGCAAGTTATCTGGATATTTCAGGTATGATGTTTAAGTAATCTCATTTATTTCTCCTAAATAATAATAACCCTCTGCTGGGACCACAGAAATTAAATCCATTAGTTATGCTAGAAAACACTGATACAATTCTTGACTAATGTCTCCAAACTACCGTACAACATTTACAGAAAGACAAATTGCAAAAAGTGTCTTTCTCTGAAAATGCAAACAATGAAAATTTAAAATGAAGCTTAATGGAAGAAATATCTTACCCACAAACTTGCTAATAGGCTACATTTAAAATGCTGTGGCACCACACTAGAGGTGTTGGACATGAGAGGCATGTTTCAATGTTTGGGGCACTTTTCTGGAAAAACTGCTCTTAATTCTGAGAAAACCAAAGTAAATACGACTGTACTTTTTGTAAGGTTCAAAAACAGCACTGGTCACTTGTATTACTTGATTCCACTGTCAAGTGTTATTTAAACGCCAAAATCCAATTCCGTTCTTACTTTTTCTAAGTGTTTTAAGAAATAAATAGATCTAAAGCTGGCTTTGGAGAAGCTGCAAAATTAAGCTGCTTTCAGAATTGTTTTTCTGGTATCTGTGGCTCCAGTAGTAATCATGACTGCCTCCAACAGGAAAAGCATCAATAATCAATTTTACAATTTAGGAATGAAATAAAAGCATGGTAGAAAAAATAAAATCTTGACTTTCTTTAGCATGCCAATTTGAAATTACCTTGACTAATTTATTTTTCAAAGAAACCAAAACACTGGTGCAGAAGTTCTGAAACATGGTTTGGGAAGAGGGATCACCATCTTTGTTTAAGACCATAAATTCACTGAGAAAAACTGAATTATAGTGAAAAAGTTAATTCATTTTTGGCATTTTTTACTTGTAGAGAAAAATATAAATTCTTCATATTTATTGCTATTTATACTAAAAATATGGTATATAAAGCTTCAATCAATATTAACCCATACACTTCATTTTGAAACAGGGAATAGAAGAAGGGAAAACTGGGAGAGGGAGAGAGAATCAGAAAATAGGTGAAAGAGCAGGAAACAAAGAGAAGAAAAATTAGAGGCAGGAAGACAAAGAGAGATAGAGGAAAGGGAAAGTAAACACACAAAGAAAACACAGAAAGAGACCCATACAAATTCAGTCAATTGATTTTTGACAAAGGTGCAGGAGCAGCTCAATAGAGAAAAGATAGTGTTTTTATCAAATGCTGCTGGAACACCTGACATCCATATGCAAAATAAGAACAATGATCCTCAACCTATACCTCACATCTTCTACAATAATTAACTCAAAATGGATCAAAGATCTAAATGTAGAACAAAACTTCAAAACTTTTAGATGAAAGCATAGGAGAAAATCTTCAAGACCTTGAGTTGGGAAAAGAGAACTTAGATATGATATAATAAAAGAAAAATTGATTAATTGGACTTTATCAAAATTCAGAACTTTTGCTCTGCAAATGACACTATTAGAGTGAAAACACAAGCCACAGACTGGAAGATACACGTCTGACAAAAAAACTTTGTATCAAAAATATATAAAAGAACTCAAAAGTCAACAATAAGAAAAGAACAATACAATTTAAAAATGGGCAAAGATCTGACTACACATTTCACCAAAGATATAGGAGCGCCTAATAAGCACGTAAGAAGGTGTTTAACGTCATTAGGAAAATGCAAATTAAAACCACAATGAGGGCTTCCCTGGTGGCGCAGTGGTTGAGCATCCGCCTGCCGATGCAGGGTATACGGGTTCGTGCCCCGATCTGGGAAGATCCCACATGCCGCGGAGCGGCTGGGCCCGTGAGCCATGGCCGCTGGGCCTGCGCGTCCGGAGCCTGTGCTCCGCAACGGGAGAGGCCACAACAGTGAGAGGCCCGCGTACCGCAAAAAAAAAAAAAAAAAACAACAACCACAATGAGACATCACTACACACCTACTAGGGTGGCTATGATAAATAGTACAGACAATAACAAGTGTTAGCAAGGACGTGGAGAAACTGGATCCTAAGTAAAAGCAGCCAGATGCAAAAGGGGCATGATTCCAAAAGATATGATTCCATCTATATGAAATATACCAAAAGAACAAATCTACAGAGAAAGAAAGCAGGTTAGTGGTTGCCTAGGGTTGAGATGGGAATAGGTACTAAATGCAAACAGGCACAAAGGATCTTTTTGATGGATAAAAATGTTATAAAACTCTTTTGTGGTGACATTTGCACAACTTTGCATAATCACTAAGAATTACTGAACTGTACACTTAAAACTGGTGATCTTTTAATAGCTTTATAACATAGTTCACATACCATACAATTCACTCACTTAAAAGGTGAATTTCAATGGTTTTTTAGTATATTTACAGTTGTATATCCATCACAATTTTACATTACCCCAAAATGAAACCCCACATCCCACAACCATCAGCCTCCAATCCTTCTATCCCCACCAACTCCATGCAACCACCAATTTACTTTCTGTCTCTACATATTTGCCTATTCCGCACACTTCAAATAAATGGAATACAATATACAGTTCTGTATAACTGACTTCTTTCACTTAGCATGATGTTTTCAAGAAGCACCTATGTATCAGTATTTCAATCCTTTGTATAGTTAAGGCAGATTTTATTTATCCATTCATCCGTTGACAGACATTTGGGTTGTTTCCACTTTTTGACTATCATGACTAAGGCTGTTATAAACATTCATGTCCAAGTTTTCGTTTGGACATTTCTATTCTCTTGGGTAATACCCAGGAATGGAGTTGCTGGATCACATGGTAACTCTATGTTTAACCATTTGAGGAACTGTCACCACTTTCCACAGCAGCTGCACTATTTTCATTCTCATCAGTAGTCTATGAGGGTTCCCGATTCACATCCTATCAACACTTACTGTCCATCTCTTAGATTACAGCCATCCTATGTGGGTATGAAGTGGTATCTTGTTGTGGTTTTGTTTTGCATTCCCCTGATGGCTAATAATGTTGAGCATCTCTTCACGTGCCTATTGGTCACGTGTATATCTTTAATGAGATACTACTACATACATCTTAGAATGACTAAAATAAATTTTTTTTAATGACAATACCAAGTGTTGACAAAGATGCAGAGCAACTGAAACTCTCCTATATTGCTGGTAGGAATATAAAATAGTACAGCCACTCTGGAAAAATAGTTTAGCAGATTCTTATAAAATAAAAAAGAGTTGCCATATGACACAGCAACCCCACTTCTGGGTAAATATCCAAGAGAAATGAAAACTTAAGTTCACACAAAAACCTGTACATGAATATTTATAGCAGCTTTATTCATAATCATGATTCCTCCCAAACTGGAAACAATCCAAACATCCTTCAACTGGTGAATGGACAAACTGTGGTACATCCATACAACAGAATACTCCTCAACAATAAAAAATAATGAATTATGGATATATACAAGAACATATGTGAATTGCAGATGCATTGTGCTAAGCAAAAGGAGAGATTCAGAAGGCTACATACTGTATGACTGCATTTATATGACATACTGGAAAAGACAAAACTATAGGAAGGAAAAACAGATTGGTTGCTGCCAGTAGTTAGCATTGTAGGAAAGGGTTGACTACAAAGGGATGACAGGAGCGGATTTATGGGTGTGGTGGAAGAGTTCTGTATCTTGATTGTAGTGGTGGTTACACGATTATGCATTTGTCAAAATTTATAGAACTGTACATGAAAAATGCTAATTTTGCTGTATTTAAATTTAAAAATAAATAAAAAAAATAGTAGAAGGAACAGAATTTACAGTTGAGGAGCTCACAAAACAGACAAGGTTGGAGAGAAAAAACAAGAAAATTAGAGGATCAATTCAGGAAAGCCAATATCTAACTAACAGGAGTCTCAAAATGAGATGAAGAAAGCGGAGAGGAAGAAATAATGATGATGATGTATGGAAAATTCTAGCACTGCAGGATATGACTGTCTATATTTAGATTGAAAAGGTCCATGAAGTAGCCAGAAAAATGAAAGCAAAAAAGATGATCTGCAATGCATATAACAACATTCTAAAGCTTTCTGAGAGGAAAAACAGGTCTTAAACAAAAGATCACACATATGCATAGCAATAAACTTCTCATCAGAAGAACTAGAAGCTAGAAAACAATGAAGTTCAATATTTGAGGGGAAATTATTTCCAACCTTGAACTCTATACACCAAGCTATCAATCAGATGGAAGAGTAGAAGGCATTTTCAAACTTGAAAGATTTAAAAAAATGTGCCTTACTGTCAGAAAGCTAGTGGAGGATATCTGAAACCAAAACAAAGAAGTCAAACCACAAAAGGGGGTGGGGCACATAGAATCCTGGAAACAGAAGATTCAACACAAGAGAAGCAAAAGGAATTTTTAAGATAAGGATAAAGGGGAAATCCCAGGAGGACAGACTTTAAGCAGGACTAGATAGAGAACAACCAGTTCAGGTAAAAGAAAAGAGAACTCCAGCACAGACATAGTAAAACATAAATAATAATAAAAGTCATAGATAACCTAGCATATTTAAACATACTAGGAAAGATGGCCACCTCTGTTGGAGTTTGGGAATAGTTCTATAGAAAACTGAGCAAATGAAAAAACAGAAATGAGGTAAACAGTTTTATAGAAATGTAATCAATCAACACTTACTACATGGCTCATATGTGAATACTGTACTCAAAGAATCATAATAATGTCAACACTGAAAACAGATCTCACCATAACTGATAAACTAAATTTGTTTTTGTTTTTTAAATTTAAATATCACCTATAGACTTCCCACTGTGGAAGCAAGGGAGGAGGGAGATAAAGCCTCTCTTCCGCAGTAGGAAGTCTACAGATGATATTTAAATTTAAAAAACAAGTTCGAAAATATCACTTATAAAACATATAAAATAATGTAATATGGTTACCTACAGGAAGCAGGATTAGAGATGGGGAGGAATGGGACATAGAACTGCTGTTTCTTGTTATAAGCCTTGTAGAACTAGTTAAAATTTTATATATTTACATGTATTAAGAAATAATAAAATTAAAAATTCAATAAAGTGAGCAAGAAACAGACTGGCATAATAAACTGGGAAAATAAATGATAAGTAAAATGTTACAGCTAAAAGGGACCTCTTATTTTACAGATGAAGAAACGGGTTTCAAATAATTATAAGACTTACCCAAGTTTTCACATCCAATTGGCAATAGTACTAGAACTAGAACTATATATTGTCTCCTGATTCTTGCATAATTATTATAAAGAGGAACTGCATACTAAAGAAGAAAAGATATGAACAAGGACTCAGAGATGGTTAAGTACAAGTCATGTTCCCCAAATTAGTACAACAGGACTTTTTAAAAAAGACCTGTGGGACAATACTAGAATTCATCCTGTATATAACAGAAAGCAATTTCATAGTATTTAATAGTGTCCTTTGAAATATCTATTGCATTGAAATCCAAACTGGCTATTTTTCCACAGCAAACTACTCCAATCCTGCAAACCTCTAGAACAGTGGTTGGTTCTTAAGTGAAGGGCTTGAAAAAAGATTACCCCATGCCCAGAAATTCTGATTCAGCCAGGTCTGGGGTGGGTCCCAAGAATTTGCATTTCTAACAAGTTCTCAGGAGATGCTGATGCTGCTAGCCCAGGACCACACTTTGGGAACCAGTGCTCTAGAACAAGGTGTTCCACAAGTTATTAAGTATTCCTAAGAAGAGAGTTTCAAGGCCACCTACCATAATCCTGTCTTTGAGGTTCATATGCCCATTAGCAATACTGAAGGAGTCAAGAAATGCTAAAGTTACCTGCTTAACTTTGACCTGGTCTTTCCCGTAAGAGGAAAAATGGTTTAGGAAAAGGCCAAGTCAAAGTTAAACAGGTAACTTTAGCATTCAAGTTACTAATGGTTTTTAATGCGCTACAGCTACTGCTTTCAAATTTTCAAAGTTTGAGAAATGTTACTCCAGGAATTTTTCTGTGGTCTAAATCTAAGGTTGTTGGAATAATTACATAAGATACTGCATGTCAAGTGCGTAGCACATAAGTGTTTAAGTATTGACTGCTGTTAACTGCTACCTGCCAAATAAAGTGGTTCACTAAGAAATTATTCTTTGGTCAAAAAAAGAAAAAAATATGGTAAGAACCAGAACAATTTCACCTAAATTCTTGAAAATAATGGGAAGAAAAATAATTGCCTTAAAGACATTTTAAGCACAGTACTGTGGGTACAGATTAAAATAAAACAAATGGAAGAAAATAAAAATAATTTAAAATAATTATCATTTGACCTGTCATAAAATTGACATGCTTTAATTTTACAACTACTTTCCATACTGTAATTCAACTTGAAAATGGGATTTGTTGTTTTAACTGGAATTGCCTATTTCTTCTTTCACTGATGAAGTAGGGAAATTCTTTGAAGTACAACATATAAATACTGATAGTTTTAATTCTAAGATAACACTCCTTCATGTTTCAACCAATTATATGAGGTGTATGTCGGGAATTTTTTTTTAACAGCATACATTGTCTGTGACATATATGGTATAGTTGCAAATGTATAATTGTAAATGTATAAAAATGATGCTTCTGAGTTATTTTAATTTCTAAGAGACAATATGGTACCATGAAAAGAATATTATGAACTTTGCTATGCCACTTTAATCTCTGCATCAGTTTCCTTACCTGTAAAATAAAGGAGATGGGCTGTATGATCTCTAAGCTCTCCTTCCAGTCTAAGGAACGGTGATTCTCTGTGATTCAATGGTGGGTAACAGATTTGCCCTCCCTTTAGATGATCAAATTTGTGATCAACATTAACCATAAAAATAGCTTATAGGGGGATTAACATATCATCCTGGCGAATTGTGAGGCTGAATGGCCCACATAAAAATGAATGATAAATCTTACCTTATCAAATGAAATAAATAGACCTAGGTTTTTAAAGGTAACAAAATTTGTAACTATATGTGGTGATGGATGTTAACTAAACTTATTGTGGTAACCATTTTTCACTATATACATACATCAAATCATTATGATATACAAGTTAAACAATGTTACATGTCAATTATATCTCAACAAAGCTGAAAAACTTAACAATAGATACATGTATATAAGGACTTGTAACAACCTGCTGAAAAGGCAATTAGTATTTTTTTAAAAACATAATACTAAATCATTTAACTATTTTTAGTACCAAATAACATGGGGGCAATGGGGGAAATTGCTCTGCAACTCTACAGAACCTTTTTAAGGTCTTTCATTACTGAAAAATATAATGGTAAACTGTCTTTTTTTAAAACATGTTTTAACAGCACTCTGAAACTAGAACCTGTCACTTCCTTTCACGGTGAACATTTAAACAGAACTAGCAAAGCAAGGTTAATGAGGAAAAGAAATACAATGGTTCCAAAACAAAATTTGGCCAATATGGCCCTATTCAACCTCAAGGAGACAATAAAGAAAAAGAACTGATTTCCCAGAGCAGTTATCCTTGCTCAGATATGCAAAACAGAAGAAACATTACCAAGAACCACTTGCTTTCATTTCCCTCTCTTCCCTACTTCCACCTGAAGCATTCTAATACAGATTAGAAAAAAAGGAAAACAGTATTCTTTAAAAATATATCATCTTGACACAGAAATACTGAAGGTTGCTTTCTGTTGTTTTTTTTTTTAAGCTACTTGCACTGTCCAATCTGTCTACAGACAGACAGGGGATTGAAGAAAGGGAGAATAAAAACCAGAACATTCTTTTCTTTGTTTTGATGCACTGAAAAGACTCGGGCACTTAAACCTCTAAGTAAACTTCAATTCTCTAACTACAACCCCAACTAGAGACTGAATATGAATTTAAATATGAAATTCAATGAAGATTTTGCTTTCTGTATCATTTAGGACTATATACTGTGAATTCTAGGAAAATGTCTCTAAGCCTATTCCTACTTCTTAAAACAAAAACTCTAACCAAGAGAAAATGTCTTATTTCAACATTTTTTATTTTCAAACATGCCACACAATTGCTTTTATGTCTTAGAAATCACCTATGAGGAAAGCTAGTTTTACTAATTCACAAATGGAAAAACTGAAATCCAGAAAATTACTTAGGCTGAAAATTTAGGAATGGTTTTCACTCCTAAATTTGGGGAGTGTATTATCCACCCACTTCATACAGTAGTGGAAAAACCACCACCATGTTCTGGACAAAAGGGGAAATGAACAGTAACAAAGACGCAATATATGGCCTCTCACAGACATCATTCTAACAGTGACTATCAGTTCAGCAAATACTTTAGAAGCACACTTAACAGTAAATGAGTAAATTACAACACTGTATTGCTTTACCAGATAGCCCAATGTAATATATCCTAAAATAATTACTACAAACGAAAATAATTTTCATTTAGTTTCTTTTATCAATTAGAAACAGTACTACACAAGACATTATGGATTATAGATACTGAGTTAAAGTATTAAGTTAGTGTCAAAATGTGTTGTCTGGCATGTTTTAAACGAAGAGAAAAATTTATAATTTGTGTTGTATTATAAAAACTGGAAATTACTAAACTTAAATGTATTTAATCAGAGGGTTTAATTATAAAGGAGTCTAATAGTTACCATCAAATATTAATGAACAATGACCAAGGAATTACTGAAGTTGGCCTCCGTCTAGGGATTCTTAACCTGGGGCGGCCTCAAGGTACCTGTAAATTCCCTGAAATTCATAGCAAAATATGTATATGTGTGAGTAGAGAGAGAAGCAATAGTTTTAAGTATTTTGAAGGGTTTCATGACCCCCAAAAAGCTTAAGAACTACTGCCTCAGAAAGCAGGGCTGTAGCCATCAAAATAAAATCATGACACTGGAATTCCCTGGCAGTCCAGTGGTTAAGACTCCGCACTTCCACGCAGGGCACATGGGGAGGACATAAAAAAAGGAAAATTCATGACAGAGTGTCAATCATAATAGATAATTTCAGCCAGGATACAGTAAAAATTCATAAAGACAATAAGGATCTAGAAGTGAAATACTAAAATAGATGAGACATGATGGTATAAAAACCCCTCAAAATATTTTTTAAGAATCAATATCAACGTCAAGAAACATGTATTTTACTTTCCCATTTGAAGCTAGATTGTTTTGCTCACCTTTTATCTAGCCACCAACAAAAATCATAAGAATTCAAAGAACTATGCAAGACTGTGCTAGAATATTCATGTAAGGAATTAACCATTTAACAAGGAGTTAAGTGTGATTTGGTGGTTATCCTAAACCTTTCTCCATGTAATCTTTTACTGGAAAACACTATAGCTACTGCTGTTTATAAACCTCTGATTTTTAACACCATGCTTGTCCGAAAATCCCCAACAGGTACCGTTCTTTGACAGACCCTTAAATACCATTAGAACATTACATAGATCAGCACTACTATGTTTTAGATGCCATTCCTAGAAATGCTTGATCCTACAAACTTCACCATATAATGCGATGGTCACATCTTTCTCTTGAACAAGAGACATACTAGATATTTTGAAGTCAAGTCAAAGAGGGTAGGAAATGAATGTGTGCATGACAATGTTTCCTAGACCCAATACCTAACCAAGATGAGAAAAGAATACTAAGTTACAGAAGTGCATTTATCATTTACGGATAGCCAACTGTTTTTCAGGCAGAGGATACACGAATGTATAGTTCCTCCTCAACTATACTTAAGAGTTCCTCCAGAGCAGGAATCATGTCTTGAGTCCTGCTGATATAAAAAGTAGATTCTTATCATGCACTTATGTTTAAAAAAAAAAAACTAAGAGAACAAATAAATGGGCTTGAGCCATTTAGGAAGTAAAGCTGAGAGTACCTGGTGACCAATCATATATAAAGGGTTGGAGCTGTAAGAGTTAAAGCCTGGAAGACTGACTAAATGGTGACACCATTAACAGAGATAAGGATCTCAGAAGGACGAAAAGGAGAAATATGATTTTAGTTTGGGGCATATCAAGTTTAGGGTGCTTAAGAGAATTAACAGAGTGACATGACCTATAAGCAACTGGAAATACCATGCAGAAGCTCAAATCACAGTTGGGGGATGGATAGGGGAGTCAATAGTAGAAACCCTGGGAGTGATGAAAATACCCAGAAAAAATATACGAGGAGGACCAAAAATAGAGCCCCAAACACAAACATTTACAGAGAAAACAAAGGAGCTGGTAAGTAAGTTGCAAACAGGTAACCGACTGGGAGTTTCTCCACAGGGGTTTTATGAGTAGTGATCAGTATGCTTTTAAATAGCAATGTAAAAACTGAAATAGGTTACATACCCATGGCTACCATACAATCTAAATTTTTTGGAATAGTCCCCTGATTTCAAATATACAGTCCTCCTGTCCCCATAAATGATGGAAACATACTGGAATTCAGTGTTCCAATTACAATTCCCAGACCATCTTTTGGATACTTCAGTAGCGTAACTCCTTTTTTTTTTTTTCCCCCCGGGTACGCGGGCCTCTCACTGTTGTGGCCTCTCCCGTTGCGGAGCACAGGCTCCAGACGCACAGGCTCAGCGGCCATGGCTCACGGGCCCAGCCGCTCGGTGGCATGTGGGATCTTCCCGGACCGGGGCATGAACCCTTGTCCCCTGCATCGGCAGGTGGACTCTCAACCACTGCGCCACCAGGGAAGCCCAGTGTCAACTCCTTTTTCACATTATGCTCTGAACTCAGTTTCCTCATCTGCAAAATGCAACAACAGTAACTATTTCATAGAGTTATACTGTAAAGAGTGAGTGAGTTCATTTGTGTAAAATGTTTCAAACAGTACATGACACACACTAAGCAGGCAAGGGTGTTAACTGTTACTGTTATTTTTCATTCCCCACTCCCCCATAAAAATACGGTACCAACTGTTCAGCAGAAAACTGATTACCACACAGCTATCAGGACCACCGTGTCCAAATCTTTCCCAAAAATACAATTTCAAGTAATCTGGCCATACATCCCATTTCTCAGACCACATGAAGACTGCTGGTCATCTCTGATAATTTCCTATTTTTAATAAATCACAGGGAATAAGTGCTTATACTATAATAAAGAACCAAGAAAAATATCTATATTACTGCTAGTCATTCCTGACATCCTTAGTCTTGGAAAATTTCCTCAAATTATCAAAGTGGTATACATTTTTATATTGCCCTTTGTGTCCACATGATTTGCCTTTAAAAGCATACAAAGCAGTGCTCTAATACAGGTTCTTGGTGTCTAGAATCACTTGATAATACTTTTTGAGATGACTACTTTTCAATGTTACAGAACCGTGCATCAAGTTCATCAGCTGTACTATCTTACCTAACACCAAATCCTACTCTTCCCTTCCAAATTATAAGCACGTAGTCATCTAAAATCCTTACTTCCCAAGCATACTATAACTTCACATCACTTTTCACCTACTCCAACATCAATCAACTTTCTATTACCTGTCCACCTTTGCACATACCAATGATGTGAATTTCTCAAAATACTAAACTTTCTCTTTCACTTCCTCATCCCTGGATATCTAAATACCTCTCAACAGAAAACTGCTACATAAACTGCACTGCACTTATACACTGATTTCAAACATCTGAAGCCCTGTCAGGTAATGAAACTAAACAAATTTTATTGGGTAAATATTTCAAATAGAATTTTGATTACCATGAATTTTTTCTTAAGGACCAATTAGAAATACCCTTCTAATTGGGCAATTAATTTATCCTAGCCTCTTTCCTCATCTGTAAAATGAATGGTTTGCACTAGGTATTTTTAAAATTCTCTACCAATTCCCAAAATCTACAATTCTTTGTCTTAAAGCCTTTATTTGTTCAATCTAGTATCAATGCTATACCGTGGCATTTTGCTAGATTCCAAAAACTCAGGAATCACCAGTTTCTAAGTCCCAGCTAAGGTTGCAATACACCAAAGGAAAACCCAATTTAGTGAACTGTGAAATTCCTTCTAAAATAATTAAACTTCTGGAAATGAAGAAAATCTCCCTTGGAAGGGATTAAAGTAACTAAAATAAATACTAGGCAAACAAATATAAAGAAACAAAAAGCTTACAACATATATTATGGTATGGTAGAAAGAGCACAGGACTGGGAGTCAAGAAGTTGCTTCTAGTGGCAGCTCTGCCAAAGGCTGTTATTTTAGACAAGTTGTAACCTCTGGCCTTCTTCCTCATCTGTGAAATGAAGGGATTGGACTACATGATCTTGAGGATTCCTGCCAAATCAAAATGGTTCTAAGATATCCTTTGCTTTTTAAACCCCACAAGTGATATAAAATTTTACAAAGGTATAGTCAAGAGATGTCACTACACACAACTGACACCACTGGCTTAAGCCTCTGCTAAATGAAATAATGGAATCTGGGTTATGTGCTCTTGTGGGAAAGAAGCAGAGGATTTGGGGCCCTATGCTGCTCTTTAGTTGTCTAATGTTTGAGTAGACCCTTTCATTTGTTTCTGATTCTCTATGGTTAATCCTTCATGACATAAGATAATTAAAGACTGAGTGATCAACATAAATTTTAAGCCACATTTTTTCTCAAACTAGAGAAACATATTTAAAAGAGAGGCCAGAAAAGTGAAATTCTCTCTATGGATTTGAATAGGGCCTTTCCTACAGCATTAGGTTAACATTAATATACAATTATGATTATGGTGCTATGAATTCTCAACTGTGTATATTACTCACTTTTTAGGTTATTCTCAGCAAAATTTAATCCAAGTTGGTATCCTCCTGCTACCCGGAGTACTTCTCAGCCACCACCTTCTACCATTAGTAAGAATTTATTTTAATATTAGCCTAAGTAAAACACAATCAGGAAAATAAATCTACAGAAACATTATATAATGCATCCCAAGTAAAATGTTTAGAATATTCAACATTTTGGGATAATGCAATCAAAAATGAATCTTTATAGTGAATGCTCTATGTTTATGGATGAATTATATCTAAACTTTCTACCAGAAAACTATCAATACTTATGGGTAATCTAGTTTATTTTATAGATCTTGAAACCACTTACCATAATCAGAATTTCATAAAGTATCTATTTTGAGTTATGTGAATTTTAAAACCATATATTTAGGCCATTACACACATCAGATCATTTATTCATTTGTAAAACTAACTTTATAAGGGCATAAATTCCTCTATGATGCTACAGTAAATGTTTCCACACCACTGTGAGGGGGGTCCTTAAAAAATAACAGCAAGTCCTATTGGCACAAGTGCTTTTTGATTTACTCTTCTCAAACCAGTAAAGCTTTGACATTGGGCAAGTTTATTTTTGTCACTTTCTATTCATATTTTACAGGAAAACAGTGAACACATCCACTCCACTCTATTCTTCAGGATAACAGTAGTTTCTCGAAGTACAACAGATCAACTGACTTGCTAGTTAATCTTTTTAAGGTAATTATTGAGCTTTTTATTTCACAGAACACAATCCATCATTTTTTTTTTTTTTTTTTAATTTGGTTCCTTGGATTATGAAGCTAAAGATTCTGACTCAAATTTTCTTTACAAGTTTGTTACTGTTTCATTTTTTACTCTAATATCAAATTAACTACATTTGAGGTTTTTGTCAAAGTTTTCATATTTAATTCATTTTTTTCATGATTCCAAATCCATTTGGGATTCTAGAATAAAACGTGTGAATGCTCACTACATATTTCTTTTACTAAAACATGAAGAATAGGGAAAAATCTAATAAATTTGTGAAATTGCAATTAGAATCTGGACCCAAATGCTAACATTCACACCATAAAATTTTCTATACATTCTACAGATGTAGGAGACTTATTAATTTATATTATTCTACAAATATATACTCTATATTTAATTTGATTTAACCACATTCCATAAGTTGAATTTGAGGGGTGTTTTTAAAGCTTTGAGAGTTTAGTGTTTATTTTTGTAATCCAACAACTTTATCCAAAAATGCAGAAAATTTTTCTGGCTGGCCAGGAGGAAAACATTTCAGTGTTGAAAAGTCCATTGACTGTAACAGCCCAGGAAGCATGCTAAAACAAAAGAAGAAAAATATTAGGTAATATGGGAGAAAATTCCATAATTCAATGCTGCCCACTTGATGACTGAATCTAACTTCCAAGAACATTGTGATGGTTCTCAACCTGTATATGTGAATTTCAATGTATTTTAATATTATAGGTATACACAATAATAATAAAATAATACAAAGTGCATTACATGTCAATAGCAATTCAACATTTTATCTTTTACATCAACTGAAATATTTCAGAAATGTTATTTCATGAAAGATGTGGTCACATGGCTTTGGAACACTTCTCATGACTGGGCAGATATAACTTGAAGCAAACTCAATTTATGAAAACAGAATAAATGAAACCAAAAGTAACAGCTGCAAGACAAGAACAATAAGCTGGGGAGACTACTAGACCATGCATGAAGATTGTGAAATAATTTTTGCTAGTAATTTACTACCATAAATCCATATATAACTAAGCAACATACAATCGCTATGCACGTTGGAAATAAGGTTCAGACCCACAACATAAAACTATTACTTCAGAAATTTAATTAAACCAGCCACTTAAATTAGAACAGACAATCATCCAGCCTACATTTGGGGCAAATAAATGATATACCTAAAATAAAAATACAACCAATTATTGATTCTCCTTATGGCATCCACGTGTGCAACTTTCTTGAAATTAATACAAGAAAAAAAGAATTCTAAAACTGAAAAAAATTAATAAATTGGAGATTTGTACAGCTCCTTTTTCAGCCTGAGTAGAGAGTGAGGATGTGTCTATGAAATCAATGCTTTCCCCTTTTTAATGTACTAACATAAAAATCGAAGCTGATTTAATGTTTAGAATGAAAATACTCATCAAAAGTGTCTGAAAAAATTGACTTGCATAAACCAAGGAAGATGAACATTGATTCCTCTTCAAAAATGGTATTAACCCCTAACAATCTCAACTACCTAAGGACAGATATGCCCATTATCTGAAGCCCACATAATTCTGATTATCTAGCTTCTCCCCTGACTCACAATATTTTAAGAATGGCTTCTATATTACAAAGCCACCCTGACATTCCCTCTCCTCCATCATTATAGGGATTAGGACACCAACCATTGCTCCTGGAACAATCAATGAATCTGTCTCCTCTCAATGAGAATAGGAAACTTTGTTTTTGTTCACTGATGATGCCAAGTACCTAGAATAATGCCTGGCACACAGTATGTGCCCAATAAATAATGAATAAACAAGTATTTACTGAGTGCCTAAGACACAGAAGCAGTAAAATTAAAGCTTATGTTCTAACCAGTTTTTTCTAAGGTTTATTTTCAAATTAATTTCAATTTATTATAACATAAGAAATATGCATTTTGTAATACTTCTATGAGGTCTTTTCTTTTTAAAACATCAAATTAGGATAGCTTTTAAAGTCCAACAATTGGGAATTACTGACCTGACCCTTTGGCAAGCTTCTAGTGTCTGAAGAAAAATTAATAGAAAACCAGCAATTTTCTTCATCCTTCTATTGTGATGTTGATCAGTTCTTGCTGAATTCTAATATACTTCTAGAAAATAATACTCCTTACCATAAAGCAATTCCTCTGCTTAAAATACTCCCATGGCTTCTTATTAAACACAGAATAAAATCAGAACTCTTCTGTGAACTATCCCCACCCAGCTTCATCTTCATACTACATTCTCTCCCTTGCTTACTGTACTCCTGCCACACTAACCCTCTGTTCCTCAAACACACCAAACTCCAAGCTCATTCCCAACTTAGGGCCTTTGCAATTGCTGCTGTTCCTTCTGCCTCTAGAGCTTCACATGACTGGCTCTTCCTGGTTATTCAGGTCTCAGCTCAAATGTCATATACCCAGTTATGCCTTCCCCGACCATTCTAATTAGTTTTCACCCCAGCTATCACATCACCCTGTCCTATTTTCTTCATAACACATTTCACCATATGAAATTATCTCGACTGCTTATTTATGAACTGTTTACTGTCTATTTCCCACCACTAGAACATAAGCACCATGAAAGCAGGGACTTTACGTCATGTTTAGCACTGTTATCCACAGCACCAAAAACAATGCCTGCCATGTATTAGATATAGTTGAATGAATGAATGAGTAAATTTAATTTAGGGATTCCAGTGGATTTACTGAAGGCAAAACCTTAATTAAAAATAAGCAAATGCCTTCCTTAAATAATGAAAAATAATGAACACAAAAGTTTATATTCTCAGAGACCTGCACACCCAGATGAATACACACAGATACGTGCACACACACACATTCAGATATTCACATGCAATGAAATAAGCATAGACACGGAAAGAAATACAACACAGATATCACAAAGTAGAAGACAAATGAGCAGGTTTTACAGGTGAGAAAATCAAAATGTTTGCTAAGTGGGAGAAGGTAAGAGATCAAAGATACAGGCGGGTTAGGCAGGTGGGTAAGAATAGCTAGGAAGGAATTAAGAGGTCAAATAATCAGTCTCTAGTATACCTGCAGGTACAGTAGAAGAGATGCCCGTCTTTGTGTAGCTGCTTTGCCAATTCCACCTGATGATTGTTCATCAACTTTTCATTTATAACCACTATGAGTGGCTTTCTTTCTTCCAGAGTCTCCAAACAGCTTCCTGCACCTACAAAAATATACCAAATTTGTTAACACAGTTTAAAAAAAAGTTACAGTGATTCACCAGGCCTTATAACTAGAACTCAAAAGATGAAAAATTTAGCTGGCAACACTACAAATCAAGCCTTTTAATTATACATCTAAAATGACAAAAAACAGTTATGAGTGGTCTCTAGTGTTACAAACCTGACTTGAAAAACACATTCTTTATCACTGCCAACAATATCAGTGCTTTGTAACTTGCCCTCTAGTAGTATGCCCTGGGCATGGGCCTTGAATCCAAATAAGATTCAGGTTCAACATACTGTACATGAAGCCATACTGCACTTCTATTCAAACACAAGTAAGCAAGCCTTCAGTAGTGACAAGCACCAATAAAGGAAAACTTTGACCACTCCTTATGAGTCTGCTTGTCAAAAGAGTCAAGGATAAATCTCCACAAACATGCATATATACAATATTTGGGTCAATTCAACTTTTAACTCTAAACTCATTTAGATAGTTTAAATGGGAGCGAGGAGACTGCTAAGTGAGCAGACAAATCCTTTTTGGGTAGACGATACCAGCACCAGACTGTTATCTGTCTGCCGCTTACTGACTGGACAAATTACTTAACCTTTTAATAGAAATGTAAAAAATCTTCCAAAGCCAAATTCTCAATGACCAATCCGACCAATTAGCTGGCTGAACGTTCCTGCAGACCTAAGCCCAGATACTAATTCCCACTGACAACTCTTGACACATGTCATTGGATAACTTATTTTGCCTGTGTTTAGGGTTTCTGTAAACCCTAAAGTTTACAGTTCTGTAAACTGTAAAGCTGGCCTTCAGTGATTGATTTCCCATTTTTCTATCACCCAGAATTATAAATTCTCTCCAATAATGTTCCCGACTGCTATATTGCAATCAGTATTTTATTCAAAATGGCTACCGGTGAGTTACCCTAGTGATTTTATTTTACATCAGAAAGGTTCGAGTTTCTGTTCTTATTTGTTGTCTACCAAAAACCAAACCGGACAGTTCTACGGCACTTTACCGGCGTGACTAATAACAAGATCTGCTTTCTGAAGGTCTTCTTTCAATGAATCCTTGTATCTGTAAACATCCAGAATAAATGACTCCGTGCTGAATGGTTCAGGTACCACCTTTCCTCTACCTATTTGTAGGACAAGTCGGTTGTAACCAAGGCTCTGGATTATCTGAAACGGGAAAAAAGAAAAAGCGGGCCTTTTAAACAGGCTACTGTAAAAACAGTAATATCGACAACAAACCACCCAATCAGAGCACAAGCTGCCGAATAAATAGTCGAACTGGAGCCCGTTAGTTTTTCAAATGGCTCCTTTTCCCCCCCGTCCCGGGCCTCGACTTGGCACCTCACTAGCCCTAAGGGATCTAAACGCCCCAGCTCATCCCGTCGTGACAGAAATGGCCCAACAAGAACTTGGAGACCAACGCAAAGACTCTGAAAAAGGCGTCGCAAACTAGGGAGGGAGAGCAAGGAACAGCGTCGCCGTAGCACACGGCTGGGGCTGCGCGAACCACGAGCCCTAAGGAGAGGGCGCGCTAGGGGGATGCCGCGCCGCGCGTGGACGCCGGCCGCGAGGGTGCCTGAGCCGGAGGTAAGGCACGGCGGCCTCGGCCCGAGCGCGGCGGGGCAGGGCCGGGGCAGGGCGCCGAGCGGACCGGCCGGGTCGGGCAGGGCAGAGCCCGACGGAGCGCGTCGACCGCGCGGCCCCAAGGGGCCAGCGAGGCGGGCACAGGCACGGGCCCGGGAGGCGGGCCGGAGCCACGGCTCGGAGAGGCGGAGCCGCTGGGAGGAGAGGCTAAGCCGGAGGATGGAGAGGCGGAGGCGGAGAATCCGCGGAGAAAATCCGGGAGAAAGGAGGAGCCGGAGAAAGGACGGGGAGGAGCGGCCCGGCAAGACTGTAGGGAACAGGAAGAGGAGGCGGAGGACCCTAAGCACCGGGGGAGCTGGAGGAAGGCCCAGTCAGGCGCGGGGAGGAGCCGGCTGATGGGCGGCGGCACCAGAGATTGAGCTGCCAGGGATTCTTCCCGAGTGCAACAGTCAGGCAAGGTTACCGAGGTTAGCGGTCAGGCTGGTGGCGGCGAGCGGCGAGCTCAGCGCGGGGAGCCCAGCCGCCGCTCGCCCGCCTCCCGCTCGCCTCCCGCTCGCCTTCCCCACTCACTTGCAAACTGTCGGGCGCCGACACACATGCAATAAGGTCGTCAAAGCTGGTGGTCCCTACAGTAACAAACACGCACTTCATCGCGCGTGACCCACAACCACGAATATCAAGGCCCGGACGTGACGTAGCGGACACCACGTGGACGCCGCAACCGCGCTAGGTGCGGGAGGCGGAAGTCGGGCGTGGCCGCCAGGGGGCAGCAGCCACCTGAACTGTGTCGCCGGGGATGAGTTGGGAGCAAAGAATGCTCCTGGCCTATGTGCGGGGCACTGTTGTAAGCCCTTTGCGTGTAGAAGCTCATGGGACCCTCACAGTTAAGAAGGTGGGCAATTGACAAATTTATTTTTTTCAAAAGTGGGGTTTAAAAAATAATCATGAAGCCTCACACCCTTGTGTTTGCATCCTTGCTCGGGTACCACAGCTCTTTTAATGATATAGAAGTTTGGGATTCTTTAGCCAAGATACATTTGAGAGATGGTTTTACTTCAAGTCTGTTGAGGGCATCTGAAAAAAAAGTGCCTTTTAAAAATCACTCATTAGCCTGGGCTCTTCTTCCAACTGTGGTTCTCAAGAAACCAGAGCCCTACAGAGTCTTGGAAGCTGCAGAGAAACAGTAAGCTCCATTAGCAAGCATTGTGTGTAAAATAGAGGCTTTTTTTTAACATCTTTATTGGAGTATAATTGCTTTACAATGGTGTGTCAGCCTCAGCCTTACAACAAAATAAATCAGTTATACATATGTTCCCATATCTCTTCCCTCCTGCGTCTCCCTCCCTCCCACCCTCCCTATGGTGGTCACAAAGCCCCGAGCTGATCTCCCTGTGCTATGTGGCTGCTTCCCACTAGCTACTGATTTTACGTTTGGTAGTGTATATATGTCCATGCCACTCTCTCACTTTGTCACAGCCTACCCTTCCCCCTCCCCATATCCTCAAGTCCATTCTCTAAGAAAAAAAAAAAAAAAGAGGCTTTAAGGCCTGAAGCCTACATCTCTGTCATTGAACCCATCCATTGAACCATTTAAAACGTAGAATTACCATAAATTTAAATTATAATAAAATGTAAAATTATACATTAGCATGAATAAATACCACATATATATTATACTTAGGCAATCAGGTAAGGGAGAGGCGATTTCTCAAGACTCCTCTTCTTTGTCCTACCACCATTACTAAGATCATTGCCTGCTTTATCTCATTCTAATGTTTTCTGTATTTCCTACCTAAAATTTCAGTTTAGCTAATATGGATGTTTTGCTCTGCCTGGTTAAATACAGAAGGGAAGGTATGAGAAGAAACTCTTAACACGAGAAGGATTAGAGGTGAATTAAGCCTAGAACATGGGCTAAAAAAACCTATTAAGCCTATTTCTAACAAGACTGTTTCTCTAAATCTTGTAGCTTGAGTACATGTCTTTTTGAGGGGTGGTATGCTCTACCCCTTTCTTGATACCAAATTTCATGAATTAATAAAACTAGTTTCATAATAACAATAAATGTAGAAAGATCATGGTTAAATAGTAAAATATAAGCATATTTTCTGCCCAATAAGAGGAATAAAGTATGAATATTTATTGGAATATAAAGACAAAAAATATTCCAAAATATTCTGTAATTCAGAAAGATCTTGTGTCTATGATATCTTTTCCTATATCTGGAAGATATAAATTAAAGGAGCACGGTTCTGATGAGCTCATAGAGAGAATAAGCACATACAGAAATTGAATAGTCTTAAATTTCCAGAAAATAAGAAAATTGAATATCTAATGAAACTGAGCCCCGCTAAAACAGCTTCCTTACCGAGTTAATGATTAATCTCTCTATTCAAAACTTTTTTCCCTTTCTTGTGCCCTCTGACCTCAATCCTATGCTAACTGAACACTAACCAACCAGAGTCAGGTGACTAAAATTGCTGTTGTTGTAGATATCATCATTACCTTAAAAACTCGGGCTGTTTCTCCAGGGCAAGATGAGCTCACAGACCCCTGAGCCATGGACCACATGGCCAGAGAATCCTAAACCAGAGACATCTTGACTCATGAAATCATGCTTAAGAAATGTCACAAGACAGTGATTAATTCCAGTTTCTTTGTTCTTCCCCTTCAAAACATCTCCAACTCAGAGACCAAGATGGAGTGAATCTGAGACTTGTATCCCACTCCCTTGCTTGGTGCCCTGCAAATAAACCCTTACTTTGCTGCAAACTCCCACTGTCAGAGTTTGGCTTTCTGTGGCATGGGCACACAAGCCCTTGCTTGGTTACATTAATACTTTAAATGTTCTAGACTTTACTAAAACATCTTCTTGCAGAAATTGATCCAGAAACGATTTAAGAACCCAAGATTACATAATTGATATAAAATTTTGGTAATTAAGTCTTTTCTCTGTTTTGTCAGTGTTAAGTATGCATTTTATTTTACTTGGGTGTGTTTTCCCTAAACTTACACAGGCTTACTTATCAAATAAGTTAACATTTCTAAAAATGTTTATGATTATGAAAAATGTAAATTTCTTTTCAACTACATTAAATCAGCATTCTGACAAACTTTATTTCAACAGTAACTATGCTTCCTGGTATGCCAGCTTGAAGATAATTTCCAGGATCTTTAAGCACCTTTTAAAAAAGTGTGTACTGGGCTTATTGGTGGCGCAGTGGTTGGGAGTCCGCCTGCCGGTGCAGGGGACACGGTGTTCGTGCCCCGGTCCGGGAAGATCCCACGTGCCGCGGAGCGGCTGGGCCCGTGAGCCATGGCCGCTGGGCCTGCGCGTCCGGAGCCTGTGCTCCGCAACGGGAGAGGCCGCAGCAGTGAGAGGCCCGCGTACCGCAAAAAAAAAAAAAAAAAAAAGTTTAGAGTACTGCGTCAGTTTAGATGGGGTTGCTTCCTTTATTTAGTAATTAATGCTTCCACCTACGATTTGAAAGATTATTCTTTACCTTACATGTAATCTGCCTAAATAGCAAAGATTCTGTGTCTTACAAGAATAATCTTCTATCACTTATGTTGTCTT
This sequence comes from Monodon monoceros, assembly GCF_005190385.1. Lineage (NCBI taxonomy): Eukaryota > Metazoa > Chordata > Mammalia > Artiodactyla > Monodontidae > Monodon > Monodon monoceros. Next base: position 93,956,996 of record NW_021703779.1, on the reverse strand, counting down.
TTTGTGTCCCTGATTATTTAAGGGGAAAATACCCATAGAACGCAACTCTTCACTTACATTGTGTTACATTGTGTAACATTGTGTTACATTGTGTAACATTGTGTTACATTGTATTTTTTTAATGCATTATTTGTACTTGGATTAAATAGGAAGGGAAGCATTGTTTCTCAGTCACTCATGATCCTACCTAATCAAGTGACCAGATCTCCTCTGACAACCCTTAATTTTGTCTTCCCAAAATCAGTTCCTAAATTTAGGACACATAAAATAAAATTTTCAGAATATATTACATACATAAAACTAAAACCTTTATGTGTAAAACCTCTAAGACTTCTCAGAGGGCCTTTGGAATCACAAAGATTTGCGCTGCCACTTTACAAAAAAAGATACTGGAAATAATTAGGTTTGTTTAATTTGTTACTATAGTAAAGTTGCATGGGAAAAGTTGTCAGATCAGAAGGGACATTCAGCCTTTCCTAAATTACGTTTGTTTGGTAAAATATTAGTATAAAAATTTCAGAAATTGCATGCTTTACGGGAAGTCCCCAGCGATTTGTCAGTGCCCTCCATGATGGATGTGCCCTCCATAATACTGTTTTACCTTCAGGAATAACCCTCATCAAAACTCCTAGGAAATAGTTACGTACTGGACTCCAATACGGCTCCTCTATTTTGATAGAATTGGCAATAGTAATAAATTAACCACAGCCATTAAATCTCTTAATGTTCTTGTTTTACTCTAAAGCTTACCCGAAGATTCTACTACAGGCTAGAATTTGTATCTTCAACAAAGAAGAACAATCTCAGAGCCTCATGGAAAAGGACTGTACCAGGTACTTCACATGATTGCCACTTCAAAGAATAGACTTCTGAGTTGACATCACTTAGATAACTTTCAGAGGGCACCAGTGGACTGAGGCAAGATTTCCAGGACTCTTTCTAATCCAATGAAAGGCTCAGAACACTACAGAGTCTGATAACCAGGAAGGATGTACTAGGCAATGCCCAGCCTTCTGTAAGCTACCCAGTAATCCTTTTCTTCCCCCCCTTTCAAAATCTTTCAGTTTTTCATGACATATGAAACCCAGGTTTTCTGACATGCATTTTAGAAGAAATATCGTATATACTTGCCCAATAAAATAAACACGGAGCTATTGCTGAGAATCTAAAGGAAATATGGAAAATAAAGTAGCATTAGTTATCCTTATGATTAGAGTGGTTTCATATTGGTTTTATATAAATGAGGATCTATTTTATTTTTTAAATAATTCAGATTGAAATTGTGATGAATGTTTGCCATATTAATTTATTCATATTCTTTTTATATTTTTCTGTTTCTGCTCTTGCTGTTTCCTCTCCCTCCCCATCAATATGGTTAGCTAATCCTTCAAGATTCAGCAGAGGTGCAAGTTCCTCCAGGAAGCCCTTCTCTGACCCTTGTAAGGTATGTGCATTATGTGCAAATATTGTTCTTTGCCTACCTCTGTCATAATTCTTGATGTTTAAATTACCTGTATACTTTTTTCTTCCTCTGGAACGTAAAATCCTGAAAGAGTGGAGACCGTGTCTAAGTCATCTCTGAATTCCCAGAATTTAGTGCTGTCCCTGGAACCTAGGGACATAAAATAAATGTTTATTGAACTAAAAAAGAGTTACATTATTAGGTACCATGCTAGGCCCTGTGGGGAATATGACAATAAATAAAACATAGTGCCTTTTCTATCTCAAGAATATATGGTTTTGTTCATAGGCTGATCAAAGTTTTGTGGAATTATTTTTTTTAATTAATTTTATTTATTTATTTATTTATTTTTGGCTGTGTTGGGTCTTCATTGTTGCACACGGGCTTTCTCTAGTTGCAGTGAGCGGGGGCTACTCTTCGTTGCAGTGCATGGGCTTCTCATTGCAGTGGCTTCTCTTGTTGTGGATCACGGGCTCTAAGTGTGGGGGCTTTAGTAGTTGTGGCACGCGGGCTCAGTAGTTGTGGCTCACAGGCTCTAGAGCGCAGGCTTAGTAGTTGTGGCGCACAGGCTTAGTTGCTTCGCGACACGTGGGATCTTACTGGACCAGGGATCGAACCCGTGTCCCCTGCATTGGCAGGCGGATTCTTAACCACTGCACCACGAGGGAGGTCCTGTGAACTTTTAGAATTAAGAAACCATGGAATTCATTGGTTTTATTTTATGGACAGGAAACAGAGATTCAAATAGATTGTGATTTTTTTCCCAAGATAGTAATAGCAGAGAGTTGAATCCAACCCTCCAGATGCTTGTCAAGGCATATACTATGCTGACTTATCCTTTAATGATGAGCCTACAGTATTGGTATCTATATTATAGTATAAAGTAATAACAGCAATATGACTTTTAAAGTCTGAAAAACCAGAAATGTTTCTTCTTAATCTTTTAAACACAGCACGTTATAGAATCCTTGAGCTGCCTAACTATTGTGTTTAGATTTATTTCTTTAATTTTTCATCATTCATCAAAAGTTTCTATATATCCTTTATTATTAAAGTAAATGTCTTTTATCAAAGCTGAGAAGTTGCATATTATAAAACATTTGTTTTTAATCTCTGCTTTGTGGATCCATTGTGTTCTTGAAGAGTTGCCAGAACTTGACTCTCCCTTTCCTCCTCCCCCTTCCAAATATTATTGATGGTAATTGTCTTACTGTTAGGGACACAAAAATAATTATTTCTTGCCTACACTGGTCAAATCAAAATTTTACTATAATAGAGTCAATTTTTGGAGAACCATAAAGAAAATTGTTTAATTTTAAAGAGCTAGCAGAATATGCTACTGCAAAGTATGGCACTTTGACATAAGAATTATTTTGAGCTGAAGGCAATTGAGAAGAAGCAGATACAAGAAAAACTCTCTGCCCTACCCTTATTTGCCTAAAAGTAGTGGTTGTAAGGGTATGTACCTCCCCTCTGTACCAGAGACAGCTCTAGACCCTTACAGCCTGGAATCAGCATCAGAGGAACCTACATAACAAACTTTACTAACTAGCTCTTATGATCCGTTAGTTCCCCCATATATTTTACCTTCTCTCAATTTGCCACCCCAAAAACTCAAAGTCCATTTCCTTTGTCTTGTCAGCCCTCTGAGACTTTTTTGTTATTTTAAGCTGCTGCATTAGGTCAGGCTCTAACCACCCCTTTCAGTTACTCATCATTGAGTACATGTAGCGTATGCCTGATGCACATGTTAGTAAACTTCTGTTTGTTGTTCTCTTGTTAATCTGTCTTTTGTCAGTCTAATTTACAAGGCCCCACCTGGGGAAGGGTAGAGGGACAAAAAAGATTTTTTTTCCTCCTCTACAGTTTACTAATAGATATTTTTCTTTCAACCATGTTTAAAAGATTCCAACTAGGTTTCCTAGTTTCTTCAAGATCCTAGTGAGTAGAATGAAATAATTCATTTACCCAAGAGTGTGCAAGAGAGCTGATAAAATCAAGATTCAAAAGGATACCCAAAAAAAGATATGAAAGAAAATATGAAGAAGCAGAAACAATGAGTTCAAATAAATCAGATCAGGGTCTTTGGCTTAGGTTAAAAAAACACAAGTATAAAATTGAGGTTTTAATGAATTGTAATGAATGAGAGTTGGCTGTACCACTACTTGAGTTATCACAGGCAGGGAAAAAAGCTAATTTTTATTGAACACTCCTAATGTGACAAGCAATGTGGTAGACAAATTACATGTCTGATCTCTTTTTATCAGACTGAAATTGAAAGATTTTTACAAATCCTATCTGTACATGAAATTGCTGCTTATAAAAAATTACACTACAAATCATATCAAAACTACAATATTACTTAAATAATTAAAATGAACCTTTGTGATTTTTACCTCACATTCCTTCCTAGGCTACAAAGACAAAGATCAAAGACCATGAAATGCTCTTTTAAGTCACCTAAATGAAGCATTTAATTCTATTATTGTGACTATAAGACTAAGTTATACATCTTATTACCAAGTATTTTTGGAAGAAGGAAAAGACATTTATGTGATCCTAATTATATGAGTATATGCCTCCTGTATGGATCAGTGATGTTAATTAAGCCCCTGTTTCGTAAACTTATCGTAATCAGCTTAACTACAAATAATAAAATGTTTGATTAAAGGAGACTATACTGAATGAAACATAATACCAGACATTGTTTAGAATCCATTATATGATAGAGGGCTAGTACTCAGATGAGACAAAAGATATTAAGGCTTGGATGTTTTTCAAGAACTCAAGTTTTCAAAAAGGTCTGAGTTGTTTTATTTTGTTTTTACTTAATTCTCTATCTAATTTTGGCTAACTTATAGCAAAAACTACAGAATATAACATTCCATTCTTTATAAATATCAGAGGTATGGACAGATCACTTAATAAAAACAAATTAATTCAAAAATATTCATTGAGCACTTACTATGTACAAGTCCCTCTGCTACACACAGATAGACTAGACAGCTTAGAATCTAATGAAAACACACAAGCCTGCAAATATGTTGTGATAAAGTGCAATAAAAAACTGAGCAATGCAAGAGAGAATAACAGGAGGGGTGGGGTGGCGTGGGAACCGACTTTAGATTCAATGGTCAAAGAAAGCTTCTCTGGGGAAGTGACATTTAAGCTGAGGCTTGAAAGATAAGGAGCCAACCAGGAGAAGACTGAGGGAATAGCCTTCCAAGCAAAGTGAATAGACTGGACAGGTCATCAGGAAAGGTGCTTTTCTTGTTTGAAAAGAGAAATGAAAAATGACAGTGTAGGTAGAGCATAATAGGCAAAGGAATCGGTGGCATGCAATGAGATTAGAGAGTTAAACAAGACCTATAGGTCATAGCAACGATTTTTATTTGTATCCCTCAAGAACTGAGTAAGTGCAAATGTGCCAATATATGTAAGAGGATTTTTACCTATCATAAAAACTGTGCTTTCTAGATTAGAATATGCCCACAATGCATCTTAGATGAATTAAGCTAAGCATAAAAATGTATTGTTCATGGGAATAACTCACTTTTAAAGTAAAATTTTAATTTTATTAAATTGATACCATGTACATAGTTTTTTTTTTAAATAGTACAGTAAAAAACAATAGTTCTCTGTCCTATCCCTCTCCGTTCCTGATTCTCACTCCAAAGGACAATAACTTTAAACAATTTTAGCTATTCCCTATAATATTTACTACCATGTTTCTGTGTATCGATAACATGCTTATATTGCTATGTCAACTGAAAAAAAACCACACAACCTGAAAGTTGCAAGTTACGTTTTATTCTGGGATGTTATTGAGGACTGTAGCCTGGGAAACAGCCTCTCAGATAGCTCTGAGGAACTGTTCCAAAGAGGTAAGGGAGGAGCCAGGATATATAGCAGTTTTTGCTAAAAGCAAAAAAACATGTAGTCGAATATCAAAAGTTACTGATAATCACAAAAAAACAGACATCTCAAGGTAATGAATTTAGTGCTTTTCTATGTATGGGAAGATGCAAGAGTCTGGGCTCATCAAAATTATTCCTTTGATATGCATCTTAACTATTTGGGGCCAGTATCCTGCTTTTCTCCATTCTCAGTTCCCCTCAGGGTGCACCGTTGGGGGGGGGCTGCAGTGGCTGATGGTTTGATGGCTGCAACACCCTTTGTTTACTGAAATGGCAGGCAACATTCATTTTCCACAGCTATTTCTTGATTTTTCAGCTTTTTAGATAATATCTATTGACTTTCTATTATGAAAGGTGGCAATTTGACTCTCTTATGTACCCATAAACACATACTTCCCTTCCTCCCCAAATTTTTGGTAAAATCAATATTCAGTGATTATATTACTATGACTTTGTAAACATTATTCAGAGTTTAACCATGTATTGAGTTTGTTATTACATTTCCTATCCTATAAAAATTTTGTTCTGCTACATTTTATTTAATTTTTATTTGCTTAGGATTCTTTTTTCTGAATCTATCACTTACTCATACCCAAACAGGTCTTCCCAAGAAATCCATACAGCTCCTCTCTGTATGTTCAAATACATCAGGGTAACTATAACTTTCATTTTTTTAAATTAAAGATGTCTGTGATAGGGATTTTTATTCTGTTTCAGTTTGAGCAGGTTTATCTTTCTGAATAGCTGTCTTCCTGGGGTATCCTCTCACTGTTATCTTGAAAATTCCTTTTGCCTTTCTCTTGTATTGGATCCCATTTTCTATACCTTATGTTCCCCTCACTTTTCCTTTAACTTCCTCATTTTGGTGGACAAATATCCTCCAATAACTTCCTGAGAAAGATGATAAATTTTTTCGAGATTTTTGCATGTCTGAAAACACCTTGTTCTAATCTCTCATCCAGTTGTTAGACTGATACAGAATTCTAGGTTGGTTTGTTAGTTTCCTATTGCTGCTGTAATGAACTACCCCAAACTTAGTGGCTCAAAACAACAAAAATTTATTCTATTTTGACCAGAAATCTGAATTCATTTTCAATAGGCTAAAGTCAAGGTGTTAGCAAGGCTGTTTCCTTCTAGAAGCCCTAAAGGAGAATCCTTTTCCTTCCTTTTTCCAGTTTCTACAGGCCACCTGCATTCCTTGGCTCATGGCTCCTTCCTGTATCTTCAAAACATATCACTCCAACCCATGCTTCAGTTTACACATCTCCTTTTTTTACTTTGATTTTCTTGCCTCCCTGTTATGAGAATTCTTTTAATTACATTGGTCCTACCCAGAAGATCCAGGATAATCACCCATCTCAAGATCCTTAACTTAATCACATCTGCAAAATCCTTTTACCATGTAAGGTAACATATCCACAGGTCCAGGGATTATGACAAGGACATCTTTGGAAGGAGGCATTATTCATCCTATCACAGTTGGAAATGATTTTTCCCTAAAAACTTGTCTTCTTAATTTTAGGGATACAGTTTAGAAGTTTGTTCCTAATATTATTTGTGATACTTTGTATATGACCTGTTTTTATCTCTCAGGAAGCTTCTAAAATCTTTTGTTTATTCTATCTTCTGAAATTTCACTATGATGTATGTTACTGAGAATTATTTTCTCATTCACTGTTCTGGATACATGATAGACCTTTGTAATCTGTATATTCATGTCCTGCAGTGCTAAGAATTTTCCTTGTGTTATTTCTTTAGTAATTTCCTTCCTTCTGCTTTCTCTGTCCTCTCTTTCTGGAACTTCTTTTGGTCCAATTTGGCCCTCCAGTACTGAATCCTTGAACTTTCTCATCTTTCCTCTATTTTCCATTTCTTTTTCTTTTTGTTCTACTTTCTAGGAGAGCTCATCAATTGAAAATTTTTAATCTTCTATTGATTTTTAAGATTACTACTATATTTCGAATTCCTAAGAGCTCTTTCTCATTCATTGAAAGTTCCATTTTTACAGAACATTGTTCTTGTATCTTGAATTTAGTATCACCTCATTTCTCTGAAGATGTTATTATAGTTTTGTTTCTTTTCTCTTTGACTTTTGTTGCTGCTGCTGTTGTTGTTTTGATCTCTGTCTTTCACTTTAGAAAATTTACTCAAATATCTAGGGATTTGGTCAGCCATAAATATTTAAGAGTGAGGCACAAAAAAGAAGTTCTGTCTCCATTGTTGTGACTTATGGATTGTTGAGCTTCACTGGGGAGTAACTGGAAAGAAATTCAATCTTTTTAATGGGAGACCCCAAATATCGGTGTCTGTAGGGCTTTACACTTGTGTTGGTCAGCTTCTACAGAATCCTCCAGTCTGCTCAGCTGAAAATATCTTAGAAATCAACCAGCAGAAAGGTGACAGAGGGCAGTCTTACTATTTAGTAAATAGAGATTCAATCCCCATTTTCACTAAAGTTCACAATCCGGCCCTCAGCTATGCCTATTGTTTCCAACACTAGAGCTTCTTTTCTGGAAAGATGTTTTAATTACCATAGAAAATAAAACTTGAATTTTCTTTTAACTGAAATCATTGTTTTTCTTTCAACTAAGTCAACAAGCTTCTTCAACAGCAAGAAGCACCCATTGACCCTCCAAGCAGTGAAATAGAATGCTGTATTAAAACTTGAATCTTGTTTGAATGGATAAGGAGCTTTCGGGATGCAATTTTTCCTTATACATACTTTCAATCAATCCTCCTCTTTTTAGCTCTCCCTTCAACCTGTATCTCAGAGATATCGAGTAACTTTAAAAACAACTCATCACCACCAGCCTTAGGTTTCAGCTCTTTCCAGTTTGTTAAGTAAGCTTAACATTCATCCCATCTATTGCCTTCCAGCTTCTAAAGTTTTGTCAACTTTGCTTGTCTGCTGTTGTCTTCTCTCCTGTTCTCTTTGTCCTTCTCTATTTATACCTTTTTTTAAAAATTCCTTTACTGTCATTTTAGTGGAGCTTCATGCAGGCGCAGAGATGAATGCATGTTTCTAACCTGCCTTGTTTAACTGGAAGTCTTATAGCACACTCTATATGGAGAAATAATGCAGTCCAAACTAATAACATTAAAGGTGGAAGACTAAGAAGCCCACTTGCAAAAAGAAAATCTGTTTCTAAGAAACGTGAAATAAGTAGTTCTATAATATATAAGCCATATATATGACTATTCACTGTACTGTAAAAGATCTGCTGCTACAGAAAACTGAGTTATATCAACTTTCAAATACTTAAAATTATAGGTAATTTAACTGGATACACAAACATAAGATATACGGGCTTGTCTAGTGTTTTTGGATACAGAATGCATTTTTATGAAAAATTGCCTCTAGACATTAATTGCCCTCATTGGGGAACCTTAAGAAGTATGCCATTTAGTGCCTAGTTGGAAAGACTCCTGGTTGGAGAGATGGAGCTGGGAATTTAATGTAGATTTCATGAAATGAGTGAATTCCAGACACTTTTTTAAAAATATTATTCAGACAGACCTTAACTGTTAAAAAAAGAGTCTGCCTAGTCCTCCTCTATTCCAACCCTGACCACACACCCTGCCTATATGTAAATTTGGGAAAAGGGGTCAATGTAAGGGCAAAGAAGTGGGACTGCACACAATAATAATACTAATCGCTAATATTTATTAACCTTTACTGAGTGTTTACTGTGTGTCAGTAACTGTGCTAAACATGTTTTATGAATTATTTCGTATACATGTTTAGTGATTATTTGACAAGTGAACTTAAACAGTAAAAATGGAAGGTTAAATAGGTAAGGAGGAGGAAAGGCGGAAGAATGCCTCCAAAGAGTCATAATATTCTCATTTCCTTTCCCTCTCCCATTCCTCCCCTTCCCAAGTGCTCTAGGCTTATTTATATTCATGGCATAATTCTGTACACTATCCCTGCTTTTTGCTGTTCTTTCAGTATGTTAATACTAAATAGTTCATCTTAGGTACTTGAATTTGAAGGTTAATGATTTGGAACTTCAAGCCGGAGTTTTGATTCCAATAGTTCACTGTTTTGCAAAATATACCATCAAATAATTTGTAAGAGAGGATATGGAATAAAAGGAGAAAGAGAAGAGAGAAAAACCTGCCAAGGCATTACTATAAATTTTAAACATGTTTTTTTTAAAAAGCAATATGGCTGATGTTTCCAAGTGATCAAACTTTCACAAAAACTCCTAGATAATAGCAACCTGTGATGATTTAATACACATTCAGTCAGACAAGCTACCAAGAATGCATAGGTCTGGGACATTTATAAAATTGGTCTAGGATTAAAGGAAATAATCTGGAGAGGAAATGAGAATTTAAATAATTAATTCTCCCAAAGATTAGTAAAATATATTTCAGCCTGCCAATTGTTTAAGATTGAAAATTTTGCATTTTTCATTGTAAAAGGACAAGGTATATTTCTTTTTTCTTACTTGATTGATATCTACTGAGTACCTACTCTCTGCAAGGCATTGTGGTTAGCATTATGGGAGAAAGGATATTAAAAATGCCTAAACTGCTGTTTATCAAGAAGCTCATAATCTAGTGTTGAAGGTAAGACATATACAAAAGAACTGCTATATTGTGTATGGTATTATGTGACAAATACCATGTGAATGGTGCAAAATATTTTGATTTTTCTGTTTTGCCAACTTTCAGTATAAACAGAATGAATTTTGTAGGTAACGTTCCATATATATGTGTTCCTTTGTATACTATTCATACATGCTAACCTTTGACAACTGCTGCAAAACATCATTAAAACCAGTTTAGGTACAGCAAGTCTAGAAAAAGAGCTGCCAGCTAAGGCACACCAAGGGAAAAAATTACTGGTTTCAATGAGATATATGTGCATGTGTTTCTTATAGTGGAATGTATAACTTATTGATTGTTTAATAGAGTACATTCAGCCAAGTGTACTAGGTATATATTTCATTTAATTTTCACACTAATCCTATAAGATCAGTACTATTTTTATCCCCATTTTACAAGTGAGGATACTGAGAATCAAAGAAATGAAGTAACTTGTGCAAAGTTACACAGCTGGTAAATGATGGAATCAGGAGTTGGACCCAGTCTGTTTAACCCCTAGTCTGCACTCCTAACCAGTTAGCTCTTCTGTCTCTTTTGTGGAACATGGTAGTAGAGATAGCTAGGAGATATTTAGGTATCTGAGTCTGGAGTTCAAGAGAAAGGGCTAGGCTAGAAATGCAGATTATGTAGTCATCAGCATGTGTTATATATCCTCAAATATAAGGAGACCTCAATAAGAAGATATCAAAAAGTTTTTCTTGTCAACTGGATTATAAAAATGTTTAGGGATATAAATGAATGAGTTAAATATCTACTTAGGTAATTTAAATTTAGTAAAATAATTAAGTTCCATTATATAAATACATTGATTTAGCTGTATTGCTTTTATCCCCTCCTATTTCATGAAATATATAACTCTTCACATGTATTTTCAACATTAGTGTCTGCATTACCAGAGCCTATTCTTGTCATCTAACTGGCTTCCAGAGCTCGTTGCCTCACTTATACATAGAAAAACTATTTGTATCACCTTACTGTAAAGGAAATTTTATCCCAAGTCACAAATACCCATTTATATAACATCATGTTTGCAATTGTGATGTCATATTTCCTGGAGTAGTCACTACATTTGTATTAATATTTGTATTAAATTTGTATTGATATTTTATGTATATACATATGTATGTATTTGCTTGCTGATTTCTTTTTTTAAACTAACTTTGATGTAGGTTATTTCATGCAAACATGGTAGTGTTAATTGAAATCATCAGGGTGGAAAAGTAGATAGAGCTTCAGTAAAAGAAAAAACACACACAAGCACAACAACAAACAGACAAACAAAATACCCACTTCTCATATTTACTGAGATGTATTAAAAATCTATTCAGTAGGTGCTCTCATCCCTACAACAACCCAATACTATCCCTGTCATTAGGGGAAAGAAGGAGAGAAGAGTAAAACTAGATAACCTGGGTGGTGATATTTGAATCAACAGTCATTTTGTATTAGAGTAAGTTAGAGAAGGAACTGTTTATAGTTCTGGCATGTATCTGCTCCTGAATCCCCATGGTAAGGCTGTTAGGTAAAGACATACTTAATATCAGAAGTCACTTTGACATTTAAAACAGAACCAATGTGATGTCATAGATCTTACTTCTAGACATTTTTAATATTAGCATAACAAAATTTTGTTTAGCAAAAACTTGCTAAATAAAAAGTCACATTTATTACCTTTTGAATCCGCTCTCTTTTCTTTTTGGTTAGTCTATCTAAAGGTTGGTAAATTCTGTTTATCTTTCAAAAACCAACTCTTAGTTTCATTGATTTTTTGTTTTATTATTGTCATTCTAGTCTCTATTTCATTTATTCCTGCCCTAATTTTTATTATTTTCTTCCTTCTTCTAACTTTGGGCTAAGTTTGTTCTTCTTTTTCTAATTTCCTGGAGGTGTAAATTTATGTTGTTTATTTGAGATCGTTCTTTTTTCTTAATGTAGGTATTTATTGTTTTGAACTTCCCCCTTAGAACTGCTTTTGCTACATCCCATAAATTTTGGTATGTTGTGTTTTTGTTTTCATTGGTCCCAAGACACTTTCTGATTTACCTTTTGATTTCTTCTTTGACTCATTGGTTGTTCAAGAGTATATTATTTAATTTCCACACATTTGTGAAATTTTCAGTTTTCCTCCTGTTATTGGTTTCTAGTTTTATGCCTTAGTGGTTGCAAAAGATACTTGATAGGATTTCAATCTTCTTAAATTTACTAAGGCTTGCTTTGCGGCCCAACATAAGATGTGTCCTGGAGAATGTTCCATGTGTGCTTGAGAAGAATGTGTATTTTGGTGCTGTTGGATAGAACATTTTGTATATGTCTGTTAGGTCCATTTGGTCTATAGTGTTGTTCAGAACCACTCTTTCCTTATTAATTTTCTATTTAGATGATCTATGCAATACTGAAAGTGGGATATTAAAGTCCCCTACTATTATTGTATTGCCATTTCTGAACTGACCCCTTTATCACGATATAGTGACTTTCTTGTATCTTGTGAAAGACTTCAGCTGAAAGTTTATTTTATCTAAGTGTAGCCACTCCTGCTCTGTTTTGGTTACTGTTTGCATGGAATGTCTTTTTTCATCCCACATTTTTTACCTTTTAAATCTGAAGCTTTAATATACTTGCTTTCGTGGTATTTTTCCCTCATATTTAAGTTACAAAAAACAGGCACCCATTCAGAGCAAATCACAAAATGGACACTTAATAAATGTTAAAAGAAACCAGATGTTTTCTAAAAGTGGCAGCTTTGCCCATCTAGAAAAGGATTACTCTGCTTTTACCTATAAATGTTGTTAGCTTATAGTTAGACAAAATCCACCAGATGGCAACCTCATCTGCATATGAAGCATGATGTGCAATTCTCTGCAACCCATTACAGGTCCCTTGAGCCAAATGCTCCCTAATTAATGGCTGATTTCTATTGTGATCCCAGTAAATGGATACTAGGTAGTCACTTGGCAGTGATTGTAGGAAGGTGGGGGATGTGCAAAATTGAGATGTATTTAGTATCAAGTGTGAAACACTTTTATAACATTCTTTTTTAAATTAATATCAAAAACAGAAATAATAGTATCTATTTCCATGTTGCCCTCTACACATATTTCTAATTTGAAGCTAAAGGGAACCATGTTCATTTGTCCAGTGTATAAAGCTGCAGATAATGTTATTTCCCCATGAATCCCACGTTTCTCTAGTTGGATTCCTTGTACTTAATGGCAGTCTGGTATCTAGCTGGTTTATTGCTTAAAATGCAAACTGTCTTCTTTATTTCTAAAGCTGATAGTATGCAGAGAGTACTGCTGGGGATATTTAATGTGTCCCTTATTGTTTTCTGTTTATAAACAACCTGCCCTGAGGTACTAATTAGGTGGAAGATATTGAATATACTTAGCAAATACTGTTGTGTTTTTCCATACAAATAAATCTGTGGTCAAGGTGAAAGTCATTCATAGGTTGGTTACATGAGCTGCAAATTTCTGAAAATATAAGTGATAGTAAAAGTTCAAGAAAAATTTTAAAAAAGGATTTGTTGAAAATTTTATTCCTGAATAGCTAGAGTTCTAATTGCACCTAACATTTCATTAATACATTCATTTCTAAAGTGGCATGTTTCACCTACCTTAAAATGCAGCTGTGTAAGACATCTGTTTGAATTAAATATCTGTAATACCTAACAGATTGCCTTTTCTTAGGACTATAATTGACTTTATTTTGCATCTGTATATTTTTCAAACTTCATATTTGAAAAATATGTTTTTTTCTCAGTCTCCTGGGTATTTTTAGTAACATTATTGAGGAATATTTTACATATCATGTAATTCACCCGTTTTGGTGTATAATTCAATGATTTTTAACAAATTTAAGTCTCCTGAGTATTTTAAAAATGGTATAGATATTCCTAGATACTATTCCACATTATATAACAAATACTCAGCATTTTGGCAGCTCATCAATCTTTGGCTCCTAACATGCCTGCTTTTAGATATTGTTTACATAAGTGAAGGTCAGAAAATCTGACTCTTGTGTGGCTGAAATTTTGTTAGTGTGTGTCTCAATGCCCCATCTTCTAGATTGAGGAGGACACACTAACATTACATTACAGAGTTAGAATTTGGCTTCATGGCCATAAAATATTAACAAACCTAGCCTTCAGTACTACCCAGACCGTTGGAACTAGTGAATATTACAGTATTTTAATTTGACACATGTGCAGTACTGACATTACATTAAAGCATTTTACAACACATGAAAGACTGTTCTTGCTTTTGAAGGATTTACAAAATAATTGGAAAATCTATCTGGGTATAAAGAGCCCTTCGGGAAAATCATTAGACTCCTTTCATATTCTTCTCTCTCTCTTTCTTTCCTAATTTCTCTTTCTCATTCCCCAGACATATGACCTTCTGTTTGCTTCTTCTGCCATCTAGATTTGCTCACATGGCTCCAAGTTCAAATCATATCAGCAAAGTGTACACCAAAGCTGATGTCCATTTTCTATTAAATATTAGTTCCCTTCTTCATATGTTTGGATCAAAGGCTGTATTGTAAAACAGTAGAAAAATCTCCAGGTCAGTATTACTATTGTATCTTGCACTGATGCTGGTCAGAGACTGATGTCTCCCTCAGTTGGAAGAGTTTCTTTGACCTTGATGAAGAAAATCCTCCTGTATTTGAGTAAATAAATTCTTGAGTTTAGGGGATTTACGCCTATGTGCAGAGCAACTAAAAAGTTGAACAAATTGTCAAAAACAACCATTTCAACACTCTGGAAATTGACCCAAGGCTAGAACAAACCTAGAACTTCTGAACTTTGGGTAAGAACAGAGCAAGTCTATGGTGTACTTGCCTGAGTGTGATGGTTAATTTTCTGTGTCAACTTGATTGAACTGAAGGATGCACAGATAGCTGATAAAACATTATTTCTGAGTGTATCTGTGAGGGTGTTTCTGGAAGAGATTAGCATTTGAATCAGTAGAATGAGTAGAGAAGATCTCCCCACCAGTACGGGTAGATATCATTCAACCCACTGAGGGCCAAAAATGCAGAGGAACGGCAAATTTGCTCAGCTTGAGCTGGGACATCCATCTTCTCCTGCCCTCAGATGTTGATGCTCCTGGTTCATGGTCCTTCAAACTCAGACTTGGACTTACAGTATTGGCTCCCGTGGTTCTCAGGCCTTTGAGTTTGGACCGGAACTGCACCATCAGCTTTCCTGGACCTCCAGCTTGCAGACAACCGATTATGGGACTTCTCAGCCTCCCTAATCATGTGAGCCAGTCTCTCATAATAGGTCTCTATCTATCTATCCATCTATCTATCTGTATCCTATTGGTTCCGTTTCTCTGGAGAATCCTGACTAATACACTGGGCTTGCTCCAACTTACCACTTATCACCACCACCACTCCCCACTCCAGCTTTGTTGGCACAGTAGTTCAACCATGGTGAGGCAGGCTGTAAAATAAAAGCTAGCCGCTTTGCTGCTGCCACTGCTGCTGCTGATAGGAAGTCACTTGATTTAGAGCATTGTCAGATCTCAGTGGCAAGTGGGTAAGAAGGACTGCTAGCCTGAGGTTGCAGGACTGTTTGAGGCAGGCACTGGGCCAGCAGACTACCAGGGGATGTAACAGGGAAATCCAGGAAGGGAGACAGCCATAGTGGACTTGATAGGCAATCCACATATCCTGTGTACATGCCCACACATCCCTGGCCTACACGCCTATGAGAAGCAAGAGAGACCAGGAGAAAATAAAAGCTGGAGCAGACTTGTAAACAGTTTGAAGCTTGAATGTGTTCCTCAGTCCACCCACAGACTCCTCAGCAGATAATGGATGTATACTCGCTGGAGGTGTTTGAGCAAAACCTTAACACTGAGCTATGCAGATATAGGAGCAACCCTGAGGAAGCTAGTCTTTAAAAATAAAAGCAAGAGAAAAAAGTCTTAGCAGAGCCGTCAGCAGCCCTACATTATAGTGGAGACAGAGGTCATAAACTTAGTTCAGGCAAGTTAGTAAACAACCAAGAAAATAATGATAGCAACCATCAGAAGGCAAAATCAGAATCGAGAATTGTTAAAACATACAGTTGACCCTTGATCAACACGGGGGGTTGGGGCGCTGATCCTCCATGCAGTTGAAAATCCGCATATATCCGTATTCGCCATTCCTCTGCATCTGCAGTTCCTCCGCATATGCATCCACAGATTCAACCAACTGTGTAGCACTGTGGCATTTACTATTGAAGAAAATCCATGTATAAGGAGACCCATGCAATTCAAACCCATGTCGTTCAAGGGTCAACTGTATTATCTAATATGAGCAGTATTACCAAAAAATTATGATATGCAAATAGATTTTTTGAAAAGTAAAGAAATTGATTCAGCAATTTAAATCATCCCCCCCACCCCCACACACAGAAAGCCCAGGCTCATGTGGCTTTTGTGGCAAATTGGATCAAATATTTAAGGGAAAAAAAATCACACCAATCCTTTACAGACTCTTTCAACAATTGAGGAGGATGGAAGTGCTTCCCAATTCCTTCTGTGAGGCCAGTATTACTCTGATACCAAAGACACATATAAAGACATCAGAAGAAAAGAAAACTACAGACTGATAACCCTCCTGAATACACATGCAAGAAATCTTAAAAAGCATTAGCACACCGAATTCAGCAATATATAAAAAGGATTATAAAACAAAACAAAGTTGGATTTGTTCCAGAAATGCAAATTGGAGAAGTATTAAAAACAATTAGGGACTTCCTTGGCGGTCTAGTGGTTAAGATTTCACCTTCCAATGCAGGGGGTGCAGGTTCGATCCCTGGTCGGGGAGCCATGATCCCACATGCCTCGTGGCCAAAAAACCAAAACATAAAACAGAAGCAATATTGTAACAAATTCAATAAAGACTTTAAAAATGGTCCACATCAAAAAAATCTTAAAAAAGAAACAGTGAAGCTTTCTGCCCATGGATGCTGCCAAGTAAGCATTGTTGAAGTCTCTCCCCTCTACTGCTGTCATGTCTAAGTCAGAGTCTCCCAAAGAGCCTGAACATCTGCAGAAGCTCTTCATTGAAGGTTTGAACTTTGAAACAACCGATGACAGTCTGGGGAGCCATTGTGAGCAATGGGGAATACTCACAGTCTGTGTGGTAATGAGGGATCCAAACACCAGGCGCTCCAGAGGCTTCGGGGTTGTCACATATGCCACTGTGGAGGAGGTGGATGCAGCCATGAAAGCAAGGCCACACAAGGTAGATGGAAGAGTTGTGGAACCAAAGAGGGCCGTCTCAAGCTTCTCAAAGACCCGGTACCCACTTAACTGTGAAAAAGTTTTTTGTTGGTGGCATTAAAACAGACACTGAAGAACATCACCTAAGAGATTATTTTGAACAGTATGGGAAAATCGAAGTGATTGAAATCATGACTGACCAAGGCAGTGGCAAAAAGAGAGGCTTTGCTTTTGTAACCTTTGATGACCATGACTCTGTAGACAAGATTGTCATTCAGAAATACCACACTGTGAATGCCCACAACTGTGAAGTAAGGAAAGCCCTATCTAAGCAAGAGATGGCTGTTGCTTCATCCAGCCAAAGAGGTCACAGTGGTTCTGGAAACTTTGGTGGTGGTCGCAGACGTGGTTTTGGTGGGAGTGACAGCTTTGGTCATGGAGGAAACTTCAGTGGTCGAGGTGGCTTTGGTGGCAGCCACGGTGGTGGTGGATATGGTGACAGGATGGCTATAATGGATTTGGTAACGATGGAAGCAGTTTTGGAGGTGGTGGAAGCTACAGTGACTTTGGCAATTACAACAATCAGTCTTCAAATTTTGGACCCACAAAAGGAGGAAACTTTGGAGGCACAAGTTCTGGCCCCTGTGGTGGTGGAAGCCAATACTTTGCCAAACCATGAAACCAAGGTGGCTCTGGAGGTTCCAGTGGCAGCAGTAGCTATGGCAGTGGCAGAAGGTTTTAATTACTGCCAGGAAACAAATCTTTGCAGAAGAGGAGAACCAGAGAAGTGACAGGGAAGCTACAGGTTATAACAGATTTGTGACTTCAGCCAAGCACAGTGGTGACAGGGCCTAGCTGCTACAAATAAGACATTTTAGACAATACTCACGTGTATGGGCAAAAAGAACTCGAGGACTGTATTTGTTGGGTTTTTTGTTGTTGTTGTTTTATATTTGTATAACTTTTTTAAACATCTTTATTAGAGTATAATTGCTTTACAATGGTGTGTTAGTTTCTGCTTTATAACAAAGTGAATCAGTTATACATATACATATGTTCCCATATCTCTTCCCTCTTGCGTCTCCCTCCCTCCCACCCTCCCTATCCCACCCCTCTAGGTGGTCACAAAGCACCGAGCTGATCTCCCTGTGCTATGCGGCTGCTTCCCACTAGCTATCTATTTTACGTTTGGTAGTGTATATATTCGAGGACTGTATTTGTGACTAATTGTATAACAGGTTATTTTAGTTTCTGTTCTGTGGAAGGTGTAAAGCATTCCAACAAAGGGTTTTAATGTAGATTTTCTTTTTTTGCACCCATGCTGTTGATTGCTAAATATAATAGTCTGATCATGACACTGAATAAGTGTGTCTTTAAAAAAAAAGCCCACAAAACAATTAAAAATACCATATTAATAGAATAAAGGACAAAATACACATAATCATCTCAAAAGATACAGGAAAAGCATTTGATAAAATTCAACACCCTGTCATGATAAAAGCACTCAACAAACTAGGATTAGAAGGAAACTTTCCTAACCTGATAAAGAACATCTATGAAAAACCTTTAACTAATATATGTAATCATGACAGACTGAATACTTTTCCTCTAAGATCAGAAACAAGACCAGAGTGTCCACTGTCATTACTTTTATTCATCATTGTACTGCATTGTACTGGAGATTCTAACCAGTGCAAAAAACCAAAATTATTTTAAAGCCATTCAGATTAGAAAGGGAGTAGTAAAAACTGTCTTAATTTGCAGACAACATGATTTATATTTAGAAAATCCTAAGGAATACACACAAACACACACTACTAAAATTAATAAATGAATTTAGCAAGGTCACAAGACACAAGATCCATATACCAAAATTATTTGTATTTCTGTACATTAGCAATGAACAATCCAAAAATGCAGTTAAGAAAACTGTCAGGAAAACATTCCTAACAACATCAAAAAGAATAAAATACTTAAGAAATTTAGCAAAAGAAGTACAAAATTTGTATACTGAAAACCACAAAACATTGCTAAGATAAATTTTAAAACATCTAAATAAATGGGAGAGACATTCCATGTTAATGGATTGGAATTTTCAGTATTGTTAAGATTGCAAGGTTCCCTAAATTGACAAGGTAAGCTAAAATTCAAATGGAAATGCAAAGGTCCTCAAATAGCCAAAATAAATTTGAAAAATGATAACAAAGTTGGAGGATTTACACTACCCTATTTTAAAACTTTCAAAAGTTAATAATGGCGACAGTGTGGTATTGGCATAAGGATGGGCATGTAGATCAATGGAACAGAATTGGGAGTCCAGAAGTAAACCCATACATTTATGATCAAATGATTTTTCACCAAGGCTCCAAGACAATTCAATGGGAAGAGGATAGCCCTTGCAACAAGTGGTCCTGTGTCAATTGAATATCCATAAAATGCCAAAAAATTAATTTAGACCCTTACTTTACACTATAAACAAAAATAAGTCTAAATAGATCATAGACTTAAATGTAAAAACTAAATCTATAAAAATTCTAGAAGAAAATATAGGAGAAAATATTTGTAACCTTTGGTTAAACAAAGCTTAGATATGATACCAAAAGCACTAGCAACAATGACAAAAAAAGTAAATAAAAGACTTCATCAAAATTAAAAACCTTTGTGTTTCAAAGGATACCATCAAGAAAGTGAAGACAACTCATGGAATGGGAGAAAATATTTGCAAATCATTTAACTATTAAGGGACTTAATCTAGAATTTTTAAAGCACTCTTACAACTCGATAATAAAACTACATATTAAAAAAAGGAGAAAAGATCTGAATAATCATTTCTCCAAAGAAGCCAGACATATGGCCAATAAGCACATGAAAAATTATTCAACATAATTAACCATCATGGAGATGCGAATTAAAACCATAGTGAGATACCAATTCATACCCAGTAGAATGGCTCTATCCAAAAAGACAAACAGTAAAAATGTTGGTGAGGATATAGAAAAACAAGAATCTTCATACATTGCTTGTGGGAAGGGAAAATAATACGGTCTTTTTGGAAAATAATTTGGCAGGTTCATGAAAAGTTGAACATAAACTTACCAGGCAACCCAAAAATTCCACCCTTAGGAATCTACCCAAGAGAAATTAAAATATACGTCACACAAAGACTCGTATGCAAATATTCATAGCAGCGTTATTCAAAATAGCCCCAAACTGGAAGCAATTCAAATGTGCATTGTTGGTGAATGGGTAAACAGTATGTGGTATATCCATACAATGGAATACTATTCAGCTATAAAAAGAGTAAGGGCTTCCCTGGTGGCACAGTGGTTAAGAATCCGCCTGCCAATGCAGGGGTCACGGGTTCGAGCCCTGGTCCAGGAAGATCCCACATGCCACAGAGCAACTAAGCCCATGTGCCACAACTACTGAGCCTGTGCTGTAGAGCCCACGAGCCACAACTACTGAAGCCTGTGCGCCTAGAGCCCGTGCTCCGCTACAAGAGAAGACACCTCCCTGTGCTATGCGGCTGCTTCCCACTAGCTATCTACCTTACGTTTGGTAGCATATAAATGTCCATGCCTCTCTCTCGCTTTGTAACAGCTTTCCCTTCCCCCTCCCCATATCCTCAAGTCCATTCTCTAGTAGGTCTGTGTCTTTATTCCTGCCTTATGCCTAGGTTCTTCATGACATTTTTTTCCTTAAATTCCATATATATGTGTTAGCATACAGTATTTGTCTTTCTCTTTCTGACTTACTTCACTCTGTATGACAGACTCTAGGACTATCCACCTCATTACAAAT
Source organism: Monodon monoceros (assembly GCF_005190385.1). NCBI lineage: Eukaryota > Metazoa > Chordata > Mammalia > Artiodactyla > Monodontidae > Monodon > Monodon monoceros. The sequence goes on along the minus strand of NW_021703779.1, from coordinate 93,935,982 downwards.
AGCTCAATTTCGTTTCTTTTTATGGCTGAGTCATATTCCATTGTATATATGTGCCACATCTTTAACCATTCATCGGATGATGGACACTTAGGTTGTTTCCATCTCCGGGCTATTGTAAATAGAGCTGCAATGAACATTTTGGTACGTGACTCTTTTTGAATTATGGTTTTCTCAGGGTATATGCCCAGTAGTGGGATTGTTGGGTCATATGGTAGTTCTATTTGTAGTTTTTTAAGGAACCTCCATACTGTTCTCCATAGTGGCTGTACCAATTCACATTCCCACCAGCAGTGCAAGAGGGTTCCCTTTTCTCCACACCCTCTCCAGCATTTATTGTTTCTGGGTTTTTTGATGTTGGTCATTCTGACTGGTGTGAGATGATATCTCATTGTAGTTTTGATTTGCATTTCTCTAATGATTAATGATGTTGGGCATTCTTTCATGTGTTTGTTGGCAGTCTGTATATCTTCTTTGGAGAAATGTCTATTTAGGTCTTCTGCCCAGTTTTGGATTGGGTTGTTTGTTTTTTTGTTATTGAGCTGCATGAGCTGCTTATAAATTTTGGAGATTAATCCTTTGTAAGTGGCTTCATTTGCAAATATTTTCTCCCATTCTGAGGGTTGTCTTTTGGTCTTGTTTATGGTTTCCTTTGCTTTGAAGTTTCATTAGGTCCCATTAGTTTATTTTTGTTTTTATTTCCATTTCTCTAGGAGGTGGGTCAAAAAGGATTTGCTGTGATTTATGTCATAGAGTGTCCTGCCTATGTTTTCCTCTAAGAGTTTGATAGTTTCTGGCCTTACATTTAGGTCTTTAATCCACTTTGAGCTTATTTTTGTGTATGGTGTTAGGGAGTGATCTAATCTCATACCTTTATATGTACCTGTCCAGTTTTCCCAGCACCACTTATTGAAGAGGCTGTCCTTTCTCCACTGTACATTCCTGCCTCCTTTCTCAAAGATAAGGTGACCATATGTGCGTGGGTTTCTCTCTGGGCTTTCGATCCTGTTCCATTGATCTATCTTTCTGTTTTTGTGCCAGTACCATACTGTCCTGATTAAGGTAGCTTTGTAGTATAGTCTGAAGTCAGGGAGCCTGGGGTAGTTTCATGGCCACAAAGAAGACAGAAAGACCACTCACAACTGCATATACAAAATTATCACAAGCTTTCTTATCTCCTATTTGTTCTTCTAGAAACTCATTTGTCTTCTCTAAAGAAACCTATTTGTTCTTCCCCTGGAAGCCCTTTACCCCCTTCCTTTCCTCTACTAAGTTAAATATATAAGCCCCAGATTCTAACTACCCCTTTGAGTATATCACTAAGCACTCCCTCGTATATGCATATTGCACATGTAAATAAACTCTGCTTTCTTTTCCTCTTGCTAATCTATCTTTTGTCAGTTTAATTCACATGTCCTCAGATACTGAGCCCAAGAGGGTAGAGGAATGTTTTTCCTTTCCTACACCTTCAAATTGCAACATGGTGTTACTTATTATTGTATGAACCTGCCTTCCTTTTAAAATTCTAAGAAACATTTTTGAGTAAATATGTTTTTTTTTAATATGTGTTTTGTAAATATGTGTTTCTCTTACTAAAAAAGAAATTAAATGAGTTTGAACTTTTTTATTTATCCTCTCTCATGCCTGTAGTTATATCTATATGTAAACCTATCTACAAATTTTCTTAGGCAATTAAATTTGCAATTGCTTCTCAGTTCTGTGGTGCTCTAGGAAACAAGTCTATCTTAGCTGCACTTTTAGGCTAAATTCTCTAAAAGCAGTAATATCTAAACATCACCTGAGGAATTTGCATAAAGTGCAAATTCCTGTGTCTTACCTCCCATCTCCATATTTTCTTATTCACTAAGCAGGAGTCCAAGGGTTTGTAATAAGTACCCCAGGTATGAAATTTAAGCATGCTACACTTTAGAAGAGCTGCCCTAAAACCAAAAATAACTAGACCAAATCTATCTAGATGAGACATTCAGAAAATAAAGTCATCTTTTTTTAAAATCTCACTTGATGCCCCTTTGAAATACTGGAGAAATTTGCAATATGGTTGTTATCTTGGGAATAATTTTTTTCTAAAATCAACACTTGCTATATTAACGTTAACATCATTTTGAAATACTAAAATGGCTACGGCTAGTCCTCGTTTGGAATACATACCTATTTAATCCTATATTCAAGACGTAGAAGCATCTTGCTTACAGACCTGCTGAAGTGGGAAACCAGATTCATCACTTTATGTCAAGGTGCCACATAAAATGTATACTTTTTGTAATGCCAAGGAAAGAAAATGTACATTTTTTGTAACGTAAAAGTTGGTGTACATTTTAGTAAACTTGTTCTTTCTGATGATAATGCCCCTTCCATCTTCTCTGCTTGGTAATTCTTTGATCCTCTTCAAAAATCACCTCCTGTGACTCTCTTCTTCTACTTTCATTATCCCTTTCTTTGTTTCATCATAATCACTTCTTTCTTTGCACTTGTCCATAGCACGTTGTATTTGTCTGCATTATGTATTTTTTATTGTAATTAATTTGTTATATATCTGTCTTCCTTGCTAGACTGTAAACTTCTCCAGGGCAGAAATCATGGTATAATGATTTTTGTGACCTCAGTCGCTAACTTATTACTCCATTCAGGAGATATGGCCATGATTTAATATCTGTATACATAAGCATCTCTATCTATAGGATACCAAACCATCTTTGTGAATATAATCCAGGACTTTATCAGGCACCTTCCCTTAACAATGGTAAAGGTGTATGCATCGTAATAATTTCTGTCGGTGACTGGATAAGTGACTATTTTCAAAGAATTGCTAGACTTCTTTGAAAATCGATAAAACCTAAGAGATAATTATGTTCCCGTTTTCAGATTGTAAGGTACTAATGAAGAAATAAAACAAAACAAAAAACACCATATAACAACTACCTAGGATAAAGGGATGATTGGGTGAATTTTTTGTTTTCTTAGTCCCAATAAGATGGTGTTCAACAATATGGCGTTTCTGTCAGCTTAAATTTTCTCAAGGCTGCTTTGTCTGATTCTGCTGGGTAATGTTAATGTTCATAAATTAGGCAATACTAGTGTTTCTAGGGAACATAGTTACCTTATATTACCCCAGTCAATTTTGGAAAAATAATCCAATATTAAATTTTATTTGTGAGTGCATGTTCTACACATTTCAAGCTAAATAGCATCATAACAAATACTATGTAAAACGTTATGATTGTGACTAGTATATGTCAGGGTGTGTGAGTCTGTATTCCTCAGATGCCACTCCAATTTACTGCTACATTGTGCTATGGAAGAGGTCAGCCAGGAAATGGGCCAAGGCTTTTAAAAACTCCAGTGTTCAGCCAATTCTATTAGTTCCAAGTGCTTTGCTTCCTTCCTCTGTGAGGATACATCAGCTTAGCATAATACGTCCAATTTTCAAAAAGCTGCGTTTGATTTATTTCTTTTGGAAATTCAGCTTTCAGTCTGAAAAAAAAAATAACGTGCTTGTATTTAAATAGCCAGATTCCCCACACCCAAACTGGTAGGTGGAATTATGGAATCAGAAAAGACTTCTCTTAGAGACTGATTACGGAAGCACATTTTAAATAATGAACTGTGAAGGAGAATTAACATTTTCTTGCCATTATCCTGATGTTAGGAAGTAAGGGTACAGAATCTTAGTTAGGGGACCAAATACTTTGATTTCTTGAAAGCCTGCCTTAGAGGCTTTAATGCAGTCATTACTTCACAAACATGACTTCACTTCAAGCATACATGATTCAAAGATTTTAAAAAGGAGTAGGCAGTTTTTAAATGTATCAAGCAAGGAAGTAGCAAAGTACTTGTCACTAAACAGATAATCAACATTGCAAAAATTGGCTGATGGCATGCACAGAAATCCAATGCTATGGCCAAATAATATCATTGCCCAAACTGAGTCTACTAGCATTTTAAAAAATTCTTTGGAATTTAAAAGATAGATAGTGTTAAAGGATACTTTTTAAAAGGTAAAATCATGACTGTCATTTACATATAAAATGAACATATGTCAAAGATTTTATTTAACTCTAACTAATGAAAGAGCCAGAAAGATGTTATTGGTTCAAGACAAATTCAAAGAACAGAAATAGCTTATGAAATGAATTTACAAATAGATTCAAAACTGGCATTTTCCACAAGGAGAGGGAAATCAGTTCTTTCTCCTCTGCATATGGAAAAATCGTTTGCAGTATTTTCAGTTATCTAAAACTTAGAATTATACGGTAATTCGAAGACAGTGTAAAGTGGAGATAACCTTGATGGGTAAATTCAACAGGACACCCACTAATATGTTTTTGTCCATTTTGATCTTTCATAATTTTTCCTGACAATAGAATCTATATACACAAGAAATGGTTAATTTCATTAAGTTGATATAAGATTTCCTGTCTTCAAACATAGTCTTTTATTTTATTTTTTAAAAATTTATTTTATTGAAGTATAGTTGATTTACAATGTTGTGTTAATTTCTGCTATGCAGCAAAGTGATTCACTTACACACACACACACACACATATATATATATATGTATTCTTTTTCACATTCCTTTCCATTATGGTTTATTACAGGATATTGAATATAGTTCCATGTGCTATATAGTAGAAACATAGTCTTATACATAGCTATTGTAGTTCATAGTTACAGTGTTAATTTTCTGTGTGTGGTTAATTTACAGTACATGTTCCAGTTCTTCCTGTGAGTGAATTGATAACTAGGAGTGCTTCTTATAATCCTTTAAAGAAAAACCCTTTTGTGGTGAGTGGAATTCTAATATGGCCCCCAAGATTCTCACCCTCTGCTGTACATATCCTATATAATTACCTCCCCTTGATTGTGGACAGTCTCTGTGAATAAGATAGCAAAGGGATTTTGCAGATGTTGCTTTTGAGTTAATCGGAATGGAAATGATGCTGGGTAGTCCTGACCTAATCAGGTTAGCCCCTAAAAGAAATAAGAAGCACTAGGAGACATGCTCCTGTTGGCCTTGAAGACAGCCACCATGAGTTCAACAGTTGCAAGGAAATGAAGTCTTCTACCACCACATGATCTTGGAAGAGAGTTTAGAGCCTCAGATAAGATCTTAGCCTTGGCCAACACCTTGAGTTCAGTCTAGTGAGATGAAGATGAGAGAAACCACCTAATCCAAGTCCAGCCTCCTGACTGATGGAAATAAATGGGTGTTTTCTTAAAGCTGCTAAGTTTGTGGAATTTTGTACCCAGTAATAGAAAACTAATACGCTTCCCCTCTCCTCTAAGGAGAATTGCCTCCTCTGCGGATAAATAAATGGATACAGATAAATAGATAAACAAGAAAGCAAACAAATTAGAAAAAAAAACCCACAGGAATAATGTGAAAACTTGCGTATGACAGCTACATGTTTTGAATAACAGCTCAAACTCCTCTGATCAAATAAAGATAATAAGAATCTCTGGAAAAAATATGTATATTATTCTTTTTATTTCTTTATGACAGTAAAAGGAATACATGTTCATTTTAGAAAATTTGGAAACCACAGAAAGCCACACCATTAACATTTTGGAGGATTTCATATCATATTTGTTTCTATATATGTTTTTCATATACCATGATCATCCATGCCCACCGCTGATCCCTGGTTCCTAGAATAGTGCCTGGTACAGAGTGGACTGTAAGATAATATTTACTAAGTATAAGAAAGTTAGGATGAACAGATAAATAAGTTGTTTTTTGTTATTATTTAAGGATATTTTATAGTCTTAGTTCTTATGACTCTCTCTACATCAAATATGGTTAATATAATTCCTAAAGAGTACATTATGTGCAGTAGAATACCTAAGAGCAGTTCACATAAGCCTGTGGCTTTGGCTTTCTGCTCATTGCTATTTCTTTCCTTTCTCTTTCTGATGAACAGAATTTTATCTGTTATATTTTTTAAAAAAGCTTTATTGAGATATACTCCATATATCATACAATTCTCCAATGTAAATTTGCAATTCAGTGGCTTTTGTTATATCCACAAAGTTGCACAACCATCACTATAATTTCTGCTATATTTTTTAATCAAAAATATAGATTTTATTCACCATTGTTAATGTGATTAGGCTCCTAGTATACTTGTGAGCCCACTATCTTTACTGGAAACTGCTGATTTCTTTTTACTGAAAAATTTAGCTCTTTTTATAGCATTGGTATATCTAATATAAGTTGAAAGTGTTTTCCTTAAAATGTATACAGTCCTTACAATAGAATATTATTAGGCAATAAAAAATAATGTAGTACCGATACACGTTACAACATGGATGAATCTTGAAAACAGCATGCTAAATGAAAGAAGCCAGCCACAAAAAGCCGTGTATATAATTCCACTTATTCATTTATATGAAATGTCCAGATAGGCAAATCCATAGAAATAGAAAGTGGATTAGTGGTTGCCAGGAACTGGGGAGAGGTAAATGCAGAGTGACTGCTAACGGGTACAGGGTTTCTTCTGGGGGTGATGAAAATGTTCTAAAATTAGATTATGGTGATGATTGTACAGCTCTCTGAATAAATTAAAGAACACTGAATTGTATAATTTAAATGGGTGAATTTTATGCTATATAAATAAATTATATATGTGTGTATATATATATATAATATCTCAATACAGCTGTTAAAAATTTATAGAGGTGGGCAGGAATTTCATTCTATCCGATTAAACACAGTGAAAACTAGTGATCCTAAAGGACAAATTTTAGAAAAGTTATAGCTGTATTTAAACCTTAACCAAATTTTTTCAAAGAGTTTTTTGTTTGTTTCTCATATTTGTTTATTTAAATTTTTTAATATGAAAAAAAGTGTGATTACTGGTTAGTCGCATCAAACATTTAAGGAAAAAATAATATGAATTCTACAAAAAGTCTTCCAAAAAATGGAGGAGAGGGACTTCTTCCCAATTCATTCTATGAGGCCAGCATTACTCTGATACCAAAACCAGACAAAGACATTACAAAAAAAGGAAACTACTGACCAATATCCCTCACGAACCTGGAGGCAAAAATTTTAAACAAAACTTCAGCAAATTGAATCCAGCAATATATAAAAAGGGTAATACATCACAACAATGTTGGGCTTATCTCAGGAATACAGAGTTGATTTAACATTCAAAAGGAAGCAATGTAAGGCATCATACTAACAATTTAATACACACTCAAACATATTATGATTTCAATAGATTCAGAAAAGTCATTTGGCACAATTCAAGATACATTCCCTATTAAAACTCTCAGCAAAACAGGAATCAAAGGAAACTTTCTCAACCAGCTGAAGAGCAACTATGAAAAACATATAGGTAGCATCATATTTAATGGTGAAGAACTAAATGGTTTCCCCCTAAGATCAAGAAGAATAAGACAAAAGTGTTCATTCTCATCACTTCTTTTCAACATTGTACTAGAGGTTCTGGCCAGTGCAATCAGGCAAAAAAGAAGGAAGGAAGGAGGGAGGGAGAGAGGGAAGGAAGGAAGGAAGGAAGGAAGGAAGGAAGGAAGGAAGGAAGGAAGGGGAAAGAGAGAGGGAGGGAGGGAGTAAGGAAGAAAGAAAAGGCATCCATTTTGGAAAGAAAAAGTAAAACTGTCTTTATTTGTAGACAACATGAAAGTCTATGTAGAAAATCTGATGGAATCCACAAGAAAGCATGAGTTTATCAGGTTGCAGGCTACAACATCAATACTCAAAAAGCAACTGTAATTTTATATGTTAGCAATGAACAATCAAGAATTGAAATTTAAAGAGCAATGCCGTTTGTGATAGCACTTAGGGATCAAAAACACTTAACGATAGTACTTAGGGATAAATACTTAGGGATAAAGCTGACAAAAAATGTGCAACACTGAAAACTACAAAACACTGCTGAGCTAAATTAAAAGACGTTTAATTAATAGACCTTGTGCATGGCTTGGAAGACTCAATATTGTTAAGAGGTCAGTTCTCCCAAAATTGCTCTATAGATTGATTCAATGCAATCTTAATTACAATCCCAGTTTGCTTTTCTGAAGAAATTGACAAGTTGATTCTAAAATGCATTTAAAAATGCAAAGGACCTAGAATAGACAAAATCGCTCTGAAAAAGAACAAAGTTGGGGACTAACACTATCTGATTTCAAGTCTTATTGTAAAGCTACAGTAATCAGGACAATGTGGTATTGGCGTCAAGCTAGACAAACAGATCGGTGGAACAGAGTAGACAGTCCAAAAATAAACCCACATATACGAACAATTGATTTTTGACAAAAGTACAAAAGCAATTCTGTGGAGAAAGGATTTTTAAAAAATAAATGCTGCTGAGACAAGTGGTTTATCCATATGCAAAGCGAACAAACAAACAAAAACCAAAAACACACCAAAAACCAAAAACTTCAATCTAAACTTCACACCATACACAAATTTTAACTCAAAATGGATCATGGATCTAAATGTAAGCCTAAAAGTATAAAGCTCTAGAAGAAAACATAGGAGAAAATTTCTGTGACCTTTGGTTAAGGAACAGTCTCTTAGATACAACACCAAAAGCACAACCCAGAAAAAAGGGATAAAAGACTTCATGGAAAATAAAAAACTTTTGCTCTTCAAAAGAGACTGTTAGGAGACTGAAATGACAAGAAAATATTTGCATAGCATATTTCTCATAAGAGACTTATATCCAGGATACAAAAAGAACACTCAAAACTTAATAATAAACAAACAACCCAATAAAAAAAGCAAAGGATTTGAGCAGACATTTCACCAAAAAAGATACATGGATCACAAATAATCACATGAAAAGATGGTCAATGTCAGTAGTCATTAAAGGTATTGCAAATTAAAACCATAATGAATACCACTATGTACCTATTAAAATTGACATGTATTGGCAAGGATGTGAAGGAACTGAAATTCTCATAACCCTGATGGTGAAATGTAAAATGGTACAGCCACTTTGGAAATGAGTTTGGCAGTTCCTTTAAAAGTCAAATTCACAGATGCCATATGATCCAGCTCTTCCATCTCTAGGTATTTACCCAAGAAAAAATAAAGCATGTGTCCATACAAAGATTTGTACCTGAATGTTTATAACAACTTTATGTGTAGTAGCCAAAAAAGTGGCAACAACCTAGATATTCATCAACAGGTGAATGGATAAACAAATCGGTATATGTCCACACCATGGAACACTACCCATTAATAAAATTGAACTATTGATACAACAACATGAATGAATCGCAGAATAATTTTGCTAAGTGAAAGAAGCCAGCCCCAAAAGAGCACATACTCATGATTCCATTTATACAAATCTTAATAAGATACCAACTAATCTATATTGACAGAAAGCAGATCAGTAGTTGCTTGAGAAAGGGGAGAGTAGAGAGGTGCAGGAGAGAGGGATTACCACGGGGCAGGAGAAGATGTTGGGGGTGATGGATATGTTCACCATCCTGATTGAGGGGATGGTTTCACATGTGTGTACCTATATCAACATTTAACCAATTGTATGATTTAAAGACGTACAGTTTATTTTATGTCATTTTTCTTCAATAAAGCCATTTCAAAAAACCTCATTGAACAAAAAAAGTGTTACTGTCTTCACCATCCTTAATTGGCATCTTCAGTAATAAAAATCTTATTTTAAAATGATCTGTTAATCACAAGACAAACTAATTTTTTTCTTCTTCCTTGGAATAGCTGAACATATAGAAGAATCAGTAAATTAGGAAACTTTAAACATAGAACCACAGGCCTTAAAGAATTTTAAGCTTGAATATTCCATGTGTTGATGATGATATTAATGCAGTTAAATTGAGCAAAACATTCCTAATCCTGAAAGCTTAAAATTAGGGTTCTTATCAGAGTACACATACATGATGTCAATGCAAATCCCCCACTCATTTATGAAGTTATTTTGACATATACCAATCTCCTTTTCCATTCAGTCATTTTATGTAGGCCCTCTTGGTGTGGGAAGGTTATAACTTTTTCTCTGAGGTGAAGGGAAGCTATTCCATGACAAGGTTTTCTACTAGCAAAGAAAAGAGTTGTGACAACAAATGGATAATTCAAGAAAATATGCCTTATTCAATAAATGAATATCAGATTAATAGGGCTCAATATGCATGTTTATCTTTGACTTTTTAACTTTTTGATTCTAACATTCTCAATATAAAGTTTAGCATTTTAGTCATGATTCTACTTCAGGCTAATTATCTAGGGTACAGAGTTCATGACTGATCATTGTATTCAATTATTGTATTATGCTAGTAGTAGTTAAAATGCAGAAGAAACCAATCACACAGCCTTTGTGGTATTCAGTAGCTTACAAAGGGGGGCTTCCTAATTTCTTAGGCAGGGAATATTTATGAGCAGTTTGTTTCTGGGAGCCCTGAAATATGGTACTTTGGAAAGGTGAGGGTAAGTGGTCTCAAATTTAGATTTATGTTTTCCCATATATGTAAAGTTTATCTGAATGAATTACACATGTTTAAAATCCAGAAAATATGAGGTTGGAAGATAGTTGATGTAATACATACTTAGGAATTTATCAATACTTTTTTTGATTTTTATTTTTCCTTCCAGTTTTATTGAGATATTATTGCCATACAGCACTGTGTAAGTTTAAGGTGTACAGCATAATGATTTGACTTACATACATCATGAAAGGATGACCACAGTAAGTTTAGTGAACATCCATCATCTCATATAGATACAAAATTAAACAAATAGAAAAAAATTTTTTTCCTTGTAATAAGAACTCTTAGAATTTACTCTGTTAATAACTTTCATATATATAACATACAACAGTATTAATTATATTTATAATGTTGTACATTACATCCGTAGTACTTATTTATCTTATATCTGGAAGTTTGTACTTTTTGACTGTCTTCATCCAATTCCCGCTCCCCCTTCCCCCCTGCCTCTGGTAACTGCAAATCTCATCTATTTTTCTATGAGTTTATTTGTTTGTTTGTTTTTGAAGTATAATTGACCTACAACACTATGTTAGTTCCTGTCACACAACGTAGTGATTCGATATTTCTGTACATTTCAAAATGATCACCACAGTAAGTCTGGTTACCATTGTGATGCACTTTTTGTAGCCAGATATATTCACTGAAGTTTGTTCTTAAAGACCAGAAAACTTGGGCCAAGACAGAAGGAAAGGATTCCTTGCATATTTCCCCAATGACACTTTGTATGCTTTAAGCATAACATTTATGGGGGAATCTTACTTTGTTCTTAAATATAAACATCAAGTTATGTACTGATAAATCGAGCAAATTTCTATCTTTATCTGCATTCTAACTCAGGCAAAATCAAAGCTTTCTCTTCATTCAGATTTTTCAGAAAAATTTGGCTGTACAGACCTGTCCAGATTGTTGTGGGCTGAAGAGTTAATATAGATTGTCTTCTCTATAGATTTGATGTTGTCGAAGTAAAGGAGAAAGAGAAAGCAAATACACTGGCAAAGGAATTTTGATCTTCTGGGATCAGCCAGGGAGGCAGCTGTCTCAAAATTATGGAAAAAGCAGCAGAGTTTTGGGGCCTGGGTTAATAGCAGCTCCCTTAATAAGCCAGTTCTATAGTTAGGTGTAGGGAGTTGTTTCTAGAAATGTAGTCTACAGTTTGTTCCTTCAGGTCTCACAGTGATTCTGAGGATCATCTAATATCCTTTAATAAACTCAGTTGAGTTTAATTATTAAACTAGCTAGAATGAAATCATTTATCTATTTCTAAGAATCCTTACCTATACAGTAATAGGTATCAGAATGGTGCTGCAAGTAACAGTATCTAAAATGTGTTATTGGCTGAATTGAGACAATGGGGAAATAAATATTAAAGATGCACCCATTTCAATCTGGAAGGCTTGTGACTGTGGTCAAGCTTTTGCTTGCTATTCCTTGGAGTATAAACCAAATATCAACCAAGGCTGTAGGATTAAGAAAAATGGTAGGAAATTTCAGAGGTTGCCATGTACTGGCTCCTTCTTGTGGTTTTTAAGAAAAGCTCCATAAGAAAGTGATGCACTCAGGCTGCAGAAATGGAAAGAAAAATAGATGTCCTAAGAGGGGTGCTTTTAGCCTTTGGCCTGCAATTTAAGTTTACTGAGATTCCTGTAATTTGGAGCCTTGCAGGATTGAAAAAGCTAAAGCCTTCTGTACTCCGAAGGAAGGCATCGACAGTGGTGAGAGCAAAGCTGCAGCCATAGCAGTAAATAAGATTGATGCTCTGCTGGACAAATTCTCTGATCAAATTAATAGTGTTTTCTTCTCAACAGAGCTTACTGTTTCACATGTCCTGAAGGTAGAGGCCATTAAGTTAAAGGAGAAGAGGAAAGTGGATAGAGTGCAAAGATAAGCAACTCAAAGCCCCAAATTCTCAGGCTTAAAAAGTTTTAGACCAGTGGTACTCCAAGTGTGGTCCACTGACTGGCTGTCAGTTAACGAATTTTTGGTACTGGTCTGAGAGGAGATAAGGAACTTCAAGCAGAATGTAAGTCAGCTTTGACCCTAAGATCACTGTTTAGTTCAGCTGACTTTTTTATGTCAAGACTTTCTCAGTGAAGGCAGCACTGTGTTAATTTACGTTCTGTTGTGAGCACCGTACCTTGTCACAGTCTGGAACTTTGAGTAGAGCTAGTCTAGAAAAGATCCTTGGCCAAGGTTATTCACATATAGATTGATTAGAAATAAATATGCTAGAAATCTACTAAGTTTTGAGGAATATATTGCCAAAAAATATCCCAAACCTGACTGGAACAGTCTGTGCCTGTTAAACCCCACAACAATCCCCAAGGTCCTGAACCTGCACCAACAAGAAGCAACCTGTCCAAAGCTATGTGGCTTCCAGAAAGGACATCCTCTACAAAGCCCAGCTCAGATGTAACCAGGAGGATAATGGAAAAGGAAGAACTATGAGAAACAGGATCAGGGAAAATGGAGGGCAATGGACAACGGAAATCCTCCCAGACAATTTCAAAGATTTCAAGGGCTGCCAGATGAGCTAACCAAGGAATTTATTCTCCTGCCGATTTTTTCCTACTTCACTATTCCTGTTTAGAATGACAATAATTGTTAGGATTTAGAGTTTTGCGTTCTCCTTTTTCTGATGGGAATTTTTGCTTTGGTATCCTCTGCCACATTCAAACCTCATGAAGAGGACTTCACATCACCCCAAATTCTGAGTTTGTTACTGGATCTAGTAGTTAGATGGGAATTCTGCCTCTCTTGCGAGGAGGGTGAGTGTGTTTCCTCACACTAGTGGGAAGAAGGGTGTGCATAGATGTTTGGAAGTTAGAGGAGTGTACTAGAGCAGAGAATACAAGTTCTGTACCCAATATCCATTTCCCTGTCTTTTTTCTTTTTTAACTAACGGAGCCCCAACTTTTGGGAAGCATTTCCCAACATTCCTGGAAGATAGGCATGACTATATTTCACACTTCTGGTCAAAGGTATGAAGGAGAAACTGTTGGTTACAACTTCTGAGGATGTTTCTTAAAGTGGTGGGTGAGCTGACAATACAGCCATACCCTAAGGATGGTGGTGAGCCATGCCAGTCCTAGGCTGCCCACCTCTGGACTTCTTCATGAGAAAAAATAAACCCCCAATTTGTTTGAGCCACTGTTTTCCACTTTCTGTAACTACCAGGCAAACGTAAATTTTTAATTGGTACACTAGAAAAGGTGTAACTGTGTTCTCTATTTACTTAATAAATCCTAATGATCTATGTTCACTATTTACTTAGTGAAGTAGATAGAAATCCAGGTCTGTCTATTGAAAATTATATTGTTTGAATCAATTCAATAAGATTTTTACTCAGTGCCTATTGTGTGCTTGGCACTGATGTTTATTGAGAGTAATCTTTACTGACTATACCACAATTCTTACATTATAATTCCTCTTTTCAGTACAGTTTTTAAGGTTTACACTGGAATTCATCTCCTTTCCTGTTCTTCCCACTGGGTTGAATCTTGGAGGAAATTTTATGGCTGCAGACTGAAAACTTGCCGGTTTGACACCTTGTACTCTGCATTTTTATACCTAAAAATTGAGGACTTCACACCCACAAGGCAACATATTATATTTAACTTGCATCATATATAGTCCTAAACTCACCTGAAAATACAGTGTTATCCATTATGAATGAGATTTATTTCATAACTTGTCCACATTCATTTGCTGTCATAGATATTAATTGGTTGCCTACTCAGCCTCCATTTCCCTCTTCTTTCCCAAGGGACCCACATTTCTGACCAGGTAGCTGCCCCTCTTCCATGCAGCTAATATATACATACACAAATTCACACATGTGCACATGTTTATGCTTTCCATTGTGTATGAGTGAATGTCTATGAAATGATTTCTCCATACAACTAAAAGGCTCTTAAAGATAGTAAATAAAGAGGCTGCATATGGGAGAGAGTTTGTGTGGAAAACAGATGAATAACAGAGTGATAAGAAACATTGCTGGTGGGTGATAGTTTACCTTCCCCCAAATGATAATTATCTGGTGTTGACTCCTCTTGAGACCAGAGCCATACAAAAGGGCAGTTCCCAAGAGTGCTTGGTTGTACTTACCGGGACTGATTGTGGCAGTCAGTTAATGAGAAAGGATCCTGAGGTCTAGCCAGAAAGGTTGGATACTGGCTAATTATTCTGAGCAACTTGAAGCGGGAGAGAGGTGGAGAACAGGGGTCCAGGAGACAAAGTGGGCCAGATGCTAAAGAAACAGTAACACCAAGGTACCAAAGAAATGAGAGGAACTAGAGTTAGTAAGAGGCTACAAATATCAAGATGAGCATCAGACAGCAGAACTATCTGGAATGGAGTTTGATGTGTGGGGAATAGGGTGGTTCAGGAATGCATCTTGAAGAAGTGGGAGTGTAGTTTCAACCCCCTTTTATGAATGTTTTGGTTGCTCCCACCAACAGGGGTGAGTCTTAAAGGAACAGGCTACAACCAAATAGTATTTTATTGAAAATGAGTATCATGGCAGAATGGATTACCTACACTTTGTTTTTAACTCCATGACCTTATCATATAGGGTTGGGGTTAGGTTATGGTGGATCAAAACTTGAAATTCTCTGCACGGTTCATGTTCTTATGCAGAATGCTCTGGGAAACTCTGAAGAAGCTTTAAACTACCTCTCACAAAGTTCCAGTGGCTTTCATTTCTGTTTTGTAAGCTTCTCAAGATTTAAAAAAGTTAAAATAGTTTATTGCAGCACCAACTAATGGTGATTATTCTATAGGCAATACCATTTCAGGTGCCTTACAGGTCAAGTCTTTCAAAATGAAGAGTAAGGTAACTTCAATTACAGTTTAAGGCAGCTTAATGAGAAGTTAGTAGTGAGTACTTGTGCTTCAGCCACCTGCCACTTGGGTAGCTACAATTGGGAACAAAGGGAAATAAAATGGAATTATAAAAAGACTCCTACCTTTCCCATTACTGGATATTCTTAAAGCTACTACCTGTCAACCTCTAATGCACATTTTTAATAATGTGTATTTTTGTCTTTCTCTTAATAGAGAATTAACTGGTGTTAATAATAATACTAAAAATAATAGCAGCAAATACTTACATACAACAAATACCATTTTTCTTAATCCTCAAAACTATTAATATCCCTATTTTACAGATGAAGAAACTGAGTGTCAGAGAGGTTAAGACTCTTGACCAGAGTCATATGGCTAATAACCCGTGGAGCTGGGATTATGAACTCAGGCAGACAGGTTCCAATGTACATGCTGTTAACCACACTTCTAACAGGGAAATAAGTCAGAAGACATGCATGATGAAGAAAAGCAAAAAGAACATTTGATAAAATAATGGTCTAAAGTCTGGAAAAGATTTAGACTATAACATATAGTTCAGATGAAGCTTAGCACAATGGCATTTTGTACAGAGCTAGAACAAAAAGTCTTAAAATTTGTATGGAAACACAAAAGACCCCGAATAGCCAAAGAATCTTGAGAAAGAAAACTGGAGCTGGAGGAATTAGTCTCCCTGACTTCAGACTATACTACAAAGCTACAATAATCAAGACAGTATGGTACTGGCACAAAAACAGAAATATAGATCAATGAAACAGGATAGAAAGCCCAGAGATAAACCCACACACCTATGGTCTTACCGTTATTTGAATTGTGTATTAAATAGCTTTATTATATTTAATTTAACAAATAATTATTGAGCACCTACTAGTGCTAGAAACTGTTGTACACACTGGGAATACAGTGATTAAAAATCAAGTCCATTTGGTTGTGCCAAAGAGATTAAGATTACTTTTAGGGTAAAGACTGTCATAGGTGTTTTATAATTGCATTCAATGATGCTTAGCACGTGGTAGTCCTCAATTAATTGTTTTGACTCAGTTTTGGCTTTCTGTATAGACATCCTAAAATTCATACAGAATCTCAAAGGACCCCACATAGCCAAAATAATCTTGAGAAAGAAAAACAAAAGCTGAAGGCCTCACACTTTCTGCTTTTGAAACGTATTACAAAGCTACAGTAATCAAAGCAGTATGGTACTGGCATAAAGACAGAAATATCAACCAATAGAACAGAATAGAGTGCTCACCCTCACATATATGGTCAAATGAACTATGATAAGGGTGCCAAAATACACAGTGGGAAAAGAATAGTCTCTTCAACAAATGGTGCTGGGAAAACTGCAAAAGAATGACGTTGGATCCTTACCTTACACCATATACAAAAATTAACGCAAAAAGGATTAAAGACCTAAATGTGAGACCTGAAACTATAAAACTCGTATAAGAAAACATAGTGGAAAATTTCATGACATTGGACTTGGCAGTAATTTCTTGGATATAACACCAAAAACACAGGAAGCAAAAACAAAATAGACAAATGGGACTAAGTAAAATTTTAAAACATCTGTGCAGCAAGGGAAACAATCAAGAGAGTGAAAAGGCAACCTATCAATTGGAGAAAATATTTGCAAGCCGTGTATCTAATAAGGGGTTAATATCTAAGGTATATAAAGAACTCCCACAACTCAATAACAAGAACAACAACAAATAACCCAATTTTTTAAATGAGCAAAGGACTTGAATAAACATCTCTCCAAAGAAGATATACAAATGGACAACAAACATATGAAAAGATGCACAACTTCACTAATCATCAGGGATATACAAATCAAAACCACAATGAGATATTATCTCATACCCCTAAAGATGGCTGTTATCAAAAATAAAAATAAACAGAAAATAACAAGTGTTGGTGAGGATGTGGAAAAATTGGAACCCTTCTGCTCTGTTGGTAGGAATGTAAAATGGTGCAGCCACTACGGAAAACAGTATGGAAGTTCCTCAAAAAAATAAAAACAAAATTACCACATGATCCAGCAATTCCACTTCTGGGTATATATCCAAAAGAATTGAAAATTGGATCTCAAAATGATATTGGTTGTACAGCTATGATCGTTGCATTATTCACAATAGTCAAGAAATGAAAGCAGCCTAAATGTCCATCAAAGGATGGATGGATAAAAAAAAAAAAGCAGTATATACATACAATGGAATATTATTCAGCCTTAAAAAAGAAGAAACTCTTGTCACATACTGCAACACAGATGAACCTTGAGAACATTATGCTCAGTAAAACAAACCAGTCACAAAAAGACAAAAACTGCATGATTCCTCTGTGATATAAGGTATCTACAGTAGTCAAGTTCATGGAAACAGAAAGTACAATGGTGGTTACCAGAGACTGGGTGGGTTGGGGAAATGGGGAGTTGTTTAATAGGTGTAGAGTTTTGGTTTGGCAAGATGAAAAAGTTCTAGAGATCTGTTGCACAACAATATGCACATAGTTAATACCAGTGCACTGTTTACTTAAAAATGGTTAAGACAGTAAATACTGTTACGTGGTTTTTTGTTTGTTTGTTTGTTTTTTGGGGGTACGTGGGCCTCTCACTGTTGTGGCCTCTCCTGTTGCGGAGCACAGGCTCCGGACGCGCAGGCTCAGCAGCCATGGCTCACGGGCCCAGCCGCTCCATGGCATGTGGGATCTTCCCAGACCGGGGCATGAACCCGTGTCCCCTGCATCGGCAGGTGGACTCTCAACCACTGCGCCACCAGGGAAGCCCTGTTATGTGTTTTTTATAGCAACACTTTTTATTTAATTTAAAAATTTTTTTAATGTTTTTATACAATTTTAAAAGATTACTTTCCATTTACAGTTATTACAAAATATTGTCTGCACTCCCCATGTGGTACAATGCATCCTTGAGCCTATCTTGTACCCAATAGGTTGTATCTCCCACTCCACATCCTTGCATTGCCCCTCCCACTAGTAACCAGTAGTTTTTTCTCTACATGTGTGTCTGCTTCTTTTTGTTATATTCACTAGTTTGTTGTATTTTTCACATTCCACATATAAGTGATCTCATATAGTATTTGTCTTTCTCTGTCTGACTTATTTCACTTAGCAAGATGCCCTCCAAGTCCAGCCATGTTTCTGCAAATGGCAAAATTTTGCTTTTCTTTATGGCTGAGTGGTATTCCATTGTGTGTGTATGTGTGTGTTCGTGTGTGTGTGTTCATGTGTGTGTGTGTGTGTGTGTGTGTGTATACCACATCTTCTTTATCCATTCATCTGTTGATGCACATTTAGGTTGCTTCCATATCTTGGCAATTGTAAATAATGCTGTTATGAGCATTGGGGTGCATGTATCTTTTCAAATTAATGTTTTTGTCTTTTTCAAATATATACCCAGGAGTGGAATTGCTGGGTCATATGGTAGTTCTATTTTTAGGTTTTTGAGAAACCTCCACACTGTTTTCCACTAGAACAAATAATTTTAAAACTTATTTGGAAACATAAAAGACCCCAAATATCCAAAACAATCTTGAGACAGAAGAACAGACCTGGAGGAATCACACTCCCTGACTTCAGACTATACTGCAAAGCTACAGTAATCAAAACAGTGTGGTACCAGCACAAAAACAGACTTATAGATCAGTGGAACAGAACAGAGAGCCCAGAAATAAACCCACACACTCATGGTCAATTAACTATGAAAAGGAGGCAAGAATATACAATGGAGAAAAGACAGTTTCTTCAGTAAGTGGTGCTGGGAAACCTGGACAGCTACATGTAAATAATTAAAATAGAACATTCTTTAAACACCATATACAAAAGTAAACTCCAAATGGATTAAAGACCTAAATGTATGACTGGGTACTATAAAACTCCTAGAGGGAAACATAGGCAGAACACTCTTTGACATAAATCGCAGCAATATTTTTTTGGATCTGTCTCCTAAAGTAAAGGAAATAAAAGCAAAAATAAGCAAATGGGACCTAATTAAACTTAAAAGCTTTTGCACAGCCAAGGAAACCATCAACAAAATGAAGAGACAACCTACTGAATGGGAGAAAGCATTTGCAAATGATATGACCAATGAGGGATTAGTATCCAGCACATATAAACAGCTCATACAACTCAACATCAAAAGAACAAACAACCTGATTAAAAAATGGGCAGAAGAGCTGAAAAGACATTTTTCCAAAGAGGAAATGCAGGTGGGCAACAGGCACATGTGAGATATCACCTCACACCTGTCAGAAAGGCTATCATCAAAAAGAACACAAAAAACAAATGTTGGTGAGGATGTGGAGAAAGAGGAACACTTGTACACTGTTGGTGGGATTGTAAATTGATGTAGCCACTATGTTATGTGCTTTTTACCACAATGATACATGTTGATTGTGACCTACTGATCTGATTTTATGATTCGCTAATGGATCACAACCTGATTTTGAAAAATCCAGCTTGGATTAATTAAGATTAAACATCTGTGATATGACCTACGTTGGGATATAAGCCTGTCTTATACTTGATCGAAACCAGGGCTCTGTTAGCAAGCAAAAAGTAAGGAGGAGGTGGAATATTATTTGGCAAAAAAGGAATGAAGCATTGATACATACTACAACATGGGTGAACCTTGAAAACATTATGCTAAGTGTAAGAAGTCAGTCACGAAGGACCACATATTGTATTATTCTATATGAAATGTCCAGAACAGGCAAATCCATAGAGACATAAAGTAGATTAGTGGTTGCCTAGGGCTGGGGTAAGACGTTGGGGGAAATGGGGAGTGACTGCCAATGGGTACAGGGTTTCTCTGGGGGAGGACAAACATGTTCCGAAATTAGATTGTGATGATGGTTGCACAACTCTCTAAATACACCAAAAAACATTGAATTGTACACTTTAAATGGCTAAACTTTATGGTATGTGGAATCTGGAGTCTCTTCCTGTGAATACTATGGTTCTACTACTAAGCCATGTTTGAACTCAGTCTTTTTATTTAATTAATTAATTTATTTATTTTTGGCTGCACAGCGCGGCTTGCAGGATCTTAGTTCCCTGACCAGGGATCGAAACTGTGACCTCTGCAGTGGAAGTGTGGAGGCCTAACCACTGGACCACCAGGGAATTCCCTGAACTCAATCTTTTTAGTTAGCTCTTTGCTGATTTTGTCATACTTGTTTGTCTTTCCCCCATCAGATTATGAGTTTCTTGAGTCAGAGTGTTATTTCCAGGAGTGACATTATATTAGGAAATTAACCTGGGGAGAGGGAGGCATCACCAAGATTTGACTATTGTCACTTAATCAGCTGTGTGACCTTAAGTGCTCTGAAGCTTGGTTTTTTAATCTGTAAAATGTGGATCAATCTATTTCAGGGTGGTGTTGTAAGAATTAAATGGTATGAAGTTATATGAAGTATCTAGCATGGTACCTGGTACATGGTAGATTGTCAATAAACAGTTTCTTTCACCTGTCTTTCTGTGGTCCTCTGTTCTTTTGGCCCAGTTCAGGTGAAATTGTCTGTTTGCCCTAATTCTGCTCGTTCTGTAAGTCCAAAGGCACTACTAACTTTTAAAACTTACAGGAATCTTACCAGGCTTCTGTTTTTTACTTCCCATATGGTCCCTACTATTTCTTTAATTTTATTCACTTTTATCCCTTCCTTATGTATTTTGGGAGCCCAAGATAGGCTGCCCCAAAATGTGCTTCAATAGCATATTGATTATTTTGAATTAAAGTTACTTAAACGACCAACTCAAGAGGGACACTGACTGTCCTTTCTGTCTCCCTGAAAGCAGGAAATAAATCTCTCATGTGAAAGGTGCATTCCCTGCATCTGGGGGTAGAAAGCTACCCTTATCATCAGAGATAGGGAATTCAGACTGAGAAGCCTATATAAACAAATCTGGTTACTTCTTTAAATTTACTACCCCAAACCCAGATTCTGTTTAGATTCTTCACTATTTGAGCACCCAAAATCTAAGTTTCTTTGTCCTGTCAATTCCTCACAAATTTATTGTTTCTGTGTCTAAAAAGTATAAAAGGCTGCCTGATTTAGCCACTTCTTAGGTCCATTTCTATGAGACCTTCATGTGCATGAATTGAAATTTGTTTCTTTTTCTCCTGTTACTCTGCCTTATGTTAATTTTATTATTTGTCCCACCACAAGAACTCAAGAGGGGTAGAGGGGGAAAATTTCCCCTCCCGGACTATATGCAAAGATCTCTATTGATTGTGTAATTTCCTCCAAGTCTTAGTGGGTAGTGTATACGATGACAATTTTATACTAACAAACAATGATATTTACATAAAGCATTTCAAAACATTTCACAAAAGATTTCCTGACTACTATGAAAAAAGGGGATTTATGTATTACAAATACAGTGGAAAAGAGCTATTACTCAGAAGCTACTGCTGAAAATGAGAAAAGAGTAGTTATGGATTTAAACTTAATTGTTAAGGTACAGAGTTACCCATCATGTGCCCTTCTTCTTTTTTTCCTTTTTTTAAATAGATCTTTATTGGAGTATAACTGCTTCACAATACTGTGTTAGTTTCTGTTGTACAACAAAGTGAATCATCCACATGCATACATATGTCCCCATATCCCATCCCTCTTGAGCCTCCCTCCCATCCTCCCTATCCCACCCTTCTAGGTCATCGCAAAGCACCGAGTTGATCTCCCTGTGCTATGCGGCTGCTTCCCTCTACCTAGCTATTTTACATTCAGTAGTGTATATATGTCAATGCTACTCTCACTTGGCCCCAGCTTCCCCCTCCCACCCCATGTCCTCAAGTCCATTCTCTATGTCTGTGTCTTTATTCCTGTCCTGCAACTAGGTTCATCAGTACCATTTTTTTTGGATTTGCATATGCATTAGCATGCAGTATTTGTTTTTCTCTTTCTGACTTACTTCACTCTGTATGACAGATTTTAGGTCCATTTACCTCACTACAAATAACTCAATTTCATTTCTTTTTATGGCTGAGTAATATTCCATTGTATATATGTGCCACATCTTCTTTATCCATTCATCTGTCAATGGACACTTACATTGTTTCCATGTCCTGGCTATTGTAAATAGTGCTGCAATGAACATTGTGGTACATGTCTCTTTTTGAATTATGGTTTTCTCAGGGTATATGCCCAGTAGTGGGATTGCTGGGTCATATGGTAGTTCTATTTGTAGTTTTTTAAGGAATCTCCATACTGTTTTCCATAGTGGCTGTATCAATTTACATTCCCACCAACAGTGCAAGAGGGGTTCCCTTTTCACCACACCCTTTCAAGCATTTATTGTTTCTAGATTCTTTGATAATGGCCATTCTGACTGGTGTGAGGTGACGCCTCATTGTAGTTTTGATTTGCATTTCTGTAATAATTAGTGATGTTGAGCATCTTTTCATGTGCCTCTTGGCCATCTGTATATCTTCCTTGATGAAATGTCTATTCAAGTCTTCTGCCCACTTTTTAACTGAGTTGTTTGTTTTTTTGATATTGAGCTCCATGAGCTGTTTGTATATTTTGGAGATTAATCTTTGGCTGTTGTTTCATTTGCAAATATTTTCTCCCATTCTGAGGGTTGTCTTTTTGTCTTGTTTATAGTTTCCTTTGCTGTGCAAAAGCTTTTAAGTCCCATTTGTTTATTTTTGTTTTTATTTCTGTTACTCTAGGAGGTGGGTAAAAAAGATCTTGCTGTGGTTTATGTCAAAGAGTGTTTTTCCTATGTTTTCCTCTACGAGTTTTATAGTGTCTGGTCTTACATTTAAGTCTTTAATCCATTTGGAGTTTATTTTTGGTATGGTGTTAGATAGTGTTCTGATTTTATTGTTTTACATGTAACTGTCCACTTTTCCCAGAACCACTTATTGAAGAGGCTGTCTTTTCTCCATTGTATGTTCTTGCCTCCTTTGTCGTAAATTAGGTGCTCATATGTGCGTGGGTTTATCTCTGGGCATTCTATCCTGTACCATTGATCTGTATTTCTATTTTTGTGCCAATATCATACTGTCTTGATTACTGTAGCTTTGTGGTGTAGTTTGAAGTCAGGGAGCCTGATTCCTCCAACTCCATTTTTCTTTCTCAAGATTGCTTTGGCTAATTGGGGTCTTTTGTGTTTCCATACGAATTGTAAAATTTTTGGTTCTAATTCTGTGAAGAATGCCATTTGTAGTTTGATACGGGTTGTATTGAATCTGTAGATTGCTTTGTGTAATATATTCATTTTCACAATATTGATTCTTCCAATCCAAGAACATGGTATGTTTCTCCATCTGTTTATGTCGTCTTTGATTTCTTTCATCAGTGTTTTATAGTTTCCTGAGTACAAGTCTTTCACCTCCTTAGGCAGGTTTATTCCTAGGTATTTCATTCTTTTTGTTGCAATGGTAAATGGGAGTGTTTCCTTAATTTCTCTTTCTGATTTTTCGTTGTTGCTGTATAGGAATGCCAGAGATTTCTGTGCACTAATTTTGTATCCTTCAACCTTACCAAATTCATTGATTAGTTCTAGTAGTTTTCTGGTGGCACCTTTAGGATTTTCTATGTATAGTATCATGTCATCGACGAACAGTGACAGTTTTACTTCTTCTTTTCCAATTTTGATTCCTTTTATTTCTTTTTCTTCTCTGATTGCTGTGGCTAGGACTCCCAAAACTATGTTGAATAAGAGTGGTGAGAGTGGACATCCTTGTCCTGTTCCTGATCTTAGTGGAAGTGCTTTCAGTTTTTCACCATTGAGTGTGATGCTTGCTGTGGGTTTGTCATATATGGCTTTTATTATGTTGAGGTAGTTTCTGTCTATGCCCATTTTCTGGAGAGTTTTTATTATAAATGGGTGTTGAATTTTGTCAAAAGCTCTTTCTGCATCTATTGAGATGGCCATATGGTTTTTATTCCTTAATTTGTTAGTGTGGTGTATCACATTGATTGATTTATGTATATTGAAGAATCCTTGCATCCCTGGGGTAAATCCCACTTGATCATGGTGTGTGATCCTTTTAATGTGCTGTGCTGTTGGATTCCGTTTGCTAGTATTTTTTTGAGGATCTTTGCATCCATGTTCATCAGTGATATTGGTCTATAATTTTCCTTTTTGTGTGATATCTTTTTCTGGTTTTGGTATCAGGGTGATGGTGGCTTCGCAGAATGAATTTGGGAGTGTTTCTCCCTCTGCAATTTTTTGGAAGAGTTTGAGAAGGATCAGTGTTAGCTTTGCTCTAAATGTTTGATAGAATTCTCCTGTGAAGCCATCTGGTCCTGGACTTTTGTTTGTTGGAAGATTTTTTATTATGGTTTCAATTTCATTACTTGTGATGGGTCTGTTTATATTTTCTAATTCTTCCTGGTTCAGTCTTGGAAAATTGTACCTTTCCAAGAATTTGTCCATTTCTTCGTGGTTGTCCATTTTATTGGCATACAGTTGTTTGCAGTAGTCTCTTATAATCCTCTGTATTTCTGCAGTGTCAGTTGTGACTTCTCCTTTTTCATTTCTAATTTTATTGATTTGCATCCTTTCCCTTTTTTTCTTGATGAGTCTGGTTAAGGGTTTGTCAATTTTGTTTATCTTCTCAAAGAACCAGCTTTTAGTTTTATTGATCTTTGCTATTGTTTTCTTCATTTCTATTTCGTTTATTTCTGCTCTGATCTTTTTGATTTCTTTCCTTCTACTGACTTTGGGTTTTCTTTGTTCTTGCTCTAATTGTTTTAAGTGTAGGGTTAGATTGTTTGAGATTTTTCTTGTTTCTTGAGGTGAGATTGAATTGTTATAAACTTCCCTCTTAGAACTGCTTTTGCTGCATCCCATAGGTTTTGGGTCGTTGTGTTTTTGTTGTCATTTGTTTCTATGTATTTTTTTATTTCTTCTTTGATTTCTTCAGTGATCTCTTGGTTATTTAGTAGCACACAGTTTAGCCTCCATGTATTTGTGTTTTTTACAGTTTTTTTTCCTGTAATTGATTTCCAATCTCATATCATTGTGGTCAGAAAAGATGCTTGATATGATTTCAATTTTCTTAAATTTTCCGAGGCTTGATTTGTGACCCAGGATGTGATCTATCCTGAAGAATGTTCTGTGTGCACTTGAGAAGATAGTGTATTCTGCCACTTTTGGGTGGGATGTTCTATAAATCTCAATTAAATCTATCTGGTCTATTGTGTCAGTTAAAACTTGTGTTGCCTCATTTATTTTCTGTTTGGATGGTCTGTCCATTGGTGTAAGTGGGGTGTTAAAATTTCCCTACTATTATTGTGTTACTGTCGATTTCTCCTTTCATGGTTGTTAGCATTTGCCTTATGTATTGAGGTGCCCCTATGTTGGATGCATAAACATTTATAATTGTTATATCTTCTTCTTGGATTGATCCTTTGATCATTATGTAGTTGTCCTCCTTGTCTCTTGTAACAGTCTTTATTTTAAAGTCTATTTTATCGGATACGAGCATTGCTATTCCAGCTCTCTTGATTTCCATTTGCATGGAATATCTTTTTCTATCCCTTCACTTTCAGTCTGTATGTGTCCCCAGGTCTGAAGTGGGTCTCTTGTAGACAGCATATATATGGGTTTTGTTTTTATCCATTCAGCCAGTCTTTGTCTTTTGGTTGGGGCATTAATCCATTTACATTCAAGGTTATTATCAATATGTATGTTTCTATTACCATTTTCTTAATTGTTTTGGGTTTGTTTTTGTGGGTCTTTTTCTTCTCTTGTGTTTCCCACCTAGAGAAGCTTCCCGCCTACAGCATTTGTTGTAAAGCTGGTTTGGTGGTGCTGAATTCTCTTAGCTTTTGCTTGTCTGAAAAGCTTTTGATTTCTCCACTGAATCTGAATGAGATCCTTGCTGTGTAGAGTAATCTTGGTTGTAGGTTTTTCTCTTTCATCACTTTAAGTATATCCTGCCAGTCCCTTCTGGCCTGCAGAGTTTCTGCTGAAAAATCAGCTGATAACATTATGGGGATTCCTTTGTATGTTAGTTTTTGTTTTTCCCTTGCTGCTTTTAATATTTTTTCTTTGAATTTAATTTTTGTTCGTTTGATTAATATGTGTCTTGGTGTGTTTCTCCTAGGGTTTATCCTGTATGGGACTCTGTGCTTCCTGGACTTGGGTGACTATTTCCTTTCCTATGTTAGGGAAGTTTTCCACTATAATCTCTTCAAATATTTTCTCAGACCCTTTCTTTTTCTCTTCTTCTTCTGGGGCCCCTATAATTCAAATGTTGGTGCGTTTAGTGTTGTCCCAGAGGTCTCTGAGATCATTTTCAATTCTTTTCATTCTTTTCTCTTTACTCTGCTCCTCAGCAGTTATTTCCACCATTTTGTCTTCCAGCTCACTTATTCATTTTTTTGCTTCAGTTATTCTGTTATTGATTCCTTCTAGTGTATTTTTCATTTCATTTATTGTGTTGTTCATCTCTGTTTGTTCTTTAGTTCTTCTAGATCTTTGTTAAAACACTTCTTGTATTTTCTCAATCTATGTCTCCATTCTATTTCCGAGATTCTGGATCATCTTTACTATCATTACTCTGAATTCTTTTTCAGGTAGATTGCCTATTTCCTCTTCATTTATTTGGTCTTGTAGGTTTTTACCTTGCTCCTTCATCTGTGACATATATTTTTGCTGTCTCATTTTTTTTTGTTTTATATGAGTGGGATTGTGTTCCTGTCTTACTGGTTGTTTGGCCTGAAGCTTCCAGCACTGGAGTTTGTAGGCTGTTGGATAGAGCTGGTTCTGGGTGCTGAGATGGGGACCTCCGTGAGATCTCACTCCAATGAACGATCCTTGGGGTCTGAGCTTCTCTGTTAGTCTAGTGGTTCGGACTCAGAGCTCCCACCATAGGAACTTTGGCCCAACCCCTGGCTCGTGAACCAAGATCCAGTTCACTTGGGGGTTCCTCCCATCCCCTTGGGCATTAGGGTCCCACACCAGTGGCAGCAGGCACCCTAGTTGTGGGGAGATGCTAACTCCTTGTCTTTTTCCACACTGCCATCTTCTGCCCTCCTTCTTAATCACTAACCCAGACATCAATCTGTTATATAAGCAAAGAAACAGGAAGCTACAGCAGAGCTTAAGGAAGCTTTTGAGGGTCTTCTGTACAAATTAAATAACCTGATATATCTTAATAATATTTAGATTAAATGCAATAAGTAATTTTTAAAAGTGTGTACTGAGAGAAAAGGGAAAAGGAACTTATACTGAAAGACCAGGATGGAGGTGTTTTTGATTTATTCAGACCCTGGAGTTGATACTGCATAATCAGTTATGTCAATGCCCTCCAGCCAAAGGCCACTGGGAACACACTTGTAATTGGTTTTCTTGCTTGTTGCAGGGAGAGAGAATGCATGTCATGGGGATCCATGGGCCACCCCACCATAAGAGTTTAGAAAGGACTTAGTATATAGGATTTGGGTTCATGTTAGGTGATTGGGGAAGGATTCAAGGAAGAGGTCTTTTCTCTGGATATAGATGCTGTCAGGAAGCAGAGGTAACGTCATGATTGGATATCTCAGTAAATCTTACCTAGAAGAAGGGAAGACTAGCATGAGGGTCAAGCTCTAAATGGTACGTACAGAAGCAGCAGTCACTAATATTAGCTAGAATAGGGGAATAGTTAGTCGTTTTTGTGGCTCAAACCACATTTACATTTTGTGTGTGTTCAAACATGATTACATAGTGGTCTTTTTCTTTTTTTGGTGTTGACACATTGTATTCACAGAGTGGCCTTATTTGGTGTTCATGATCTGTAAGAGTGTTTATGTTCAAGAAGAGAATACCAAGATCTAGTTGTGAATGCCAGGGCAGCTCCTGGATGTCAGAGCCTGTTTTTCTCTTTCTCAGAAATATTATCTACTCCTACCACATTTTCTCTGTTTTCTTATTGAGTTCTTACTGTAAAATCAGACATTTTCTAAGATTACTATTATAAGAGGGAAGGGAAGAGAAACTATCATTTATTGAGTACATATCTTAGGCATTGTTGTGTATATAGTGATACATAATATCATTTTATTTATTTATTTTTAATTAATTTATTTATTTTTGGCTGCGTTGGGTCTTTGTTGCTGTGTGTGGGCTTTCTCTAGTTGCGGTGAGCGGGGCCTACTCTTCGTTGCAGGGTGGGGACTTCTCATTTCAGTGGCTTCTCTTGTTGCGGAGTACGGGCTCTAGGCATGTGGGCTTCAGTAGTTGTGGCTCGTGGGCTCTAGAGCGCAGGCTCAGTAGTTGTGGTGCATGGGCTTAGTTGCTCCACGGCATGTGGGGTCTTCCCGGAGCAGGGATTGAACCCGTGTCCCCTGCATTGCCAGGCGGATTCTTAACCACTGAACCACCAGGGAAGTCCCCATAATATCATTTTAAAATAATAAATAACCCTGAGGCAAATAGCATCTACATTTTACAGAAGAAGAAACGGGCTCAGAGAGAATACATAACTTGCTCAAAGTCACACACAGCTGGTAAATAGAGGCTGATTTTGAATCCAGATCTGTCTCCAAAGCCTAATGCACTTTCTGCTCTACCATGTTGTCTTACAGGAGATTTAGGAATACAGCCTATTCTTTATGTCTGTACTATTTATTTAAGAAAATATTATATTCAGAATTGAAACTTGGAGAAGTAACAATTCCTTGAATTCACAGTTTTATTGACTATTTTTAGGTTAGATTATATATGTCAGATGGCAGAACCCATATAGGAAGCACATGATATTATAGTCCTGTTCCACCAGACACTGTAAATACCCAGAGGAAACAGAACAGCAAAGAACTAAAGAATTGGGGGGCCGCCTTGTGGATTCTCTGCCCTAGGAGGAATTTAGGAACTGGCCATTTAGAGAAAGTGTTTCCTGGATGTGAGCTTCTAGGTATAAGGATCAGTTCTATTTTAGTTCCTACAGCTTCTGCCACTTGGCGAAGATATGCAGGCTCAGACTTGCTCATCTCTAGGAGCCGTCTGACTATCAGGCAGGGGGAAATGTAAAGAACGCTGGTCTCGCAGCTCAGTCACTCAGCAAAAGTCAGCCTTCCTACCAGTCCCTTTCTGATCTTATATTCTAGTCTAAATAATGAGCTCTTACCTAGATAAGTTTCTACTTTATAATCCAGTTCCAGTAACCAAATCCTCCTCATGAGAAGTCCTCACATTAGTTCTGTTTTCCATGACACTGGGTTGTGGACAAAGAATGTCTCCTGACGTTTCAGTAAGCCAAGGATGTTGCAGCCATAAAACCATCAGCCACTGCAGCTCCCAACCAGTGCACCTGAGGGGAATTCAGGATGGAGAAAAACAGGATACTGGCCCTAGATAGTGAAAGTGCATATCAAAGGAATAAATTCAATGAGCCCAGACTCTTGCATCTTCCCATACACAGAAAGACACTAAAATTATTAATTTGAGATGTCTATTTTTGTGATTAGCAGTAATCTTTTAACGTTCAAACTACACGTTTGTTTGTTTAGCATAAAATCCTATATTTCCTGGCTCCTCCCTTACCTCTTTGGAACAGTCCCTCAGAGGCTTACCCCAGGCTTAAGTCCTCAGTAAGTCCACCAAATGAAACATAATTCTTTACTTTTAGAATGTACATTTTTCTCTCAGTCAAGAGGGTTACTTGTTAAAAGACAAATACATATGTATTAATTTTGTTTGCTATTTCCAAATCTCTCTCCAAAAGGATTGTACTACTTTTGGAGATGAAGAAAGAAAATTTCAACAGGCATACTCCTCTTTTCACATTTAGTTAAATTGCTTCAAGGATTTATTACGTCTACGTGACTGACCACCCCCTTTATGGAGTTCTATAAATGTTCAAACCTGGGAGTTCAAATCTTGGAATCAGATAGACTTAGTTTGAACCCCAACTCTTCTGTTAAACTACCTTGGCCAAAACACTTAACCTCACTGAACCTCAGATCCTCATCCCCAAAATGGAGATAATAATGTGTATCTCAGAGGTTGCTGGGAGGTTGAGATGCTGGATATTAAGGCCAAGGAAAGTGCCTGAAGCAAATTGTTCGCAAAGTGGTAGCTCATTTTTTGAAATTCAGGCAAAATTCACATAAGGTTAACCACTTTAAAGTGTACAATTCAATGATATTTAGTACATCCACAGTGTTGTGCAGTCATAACCTCTATCTAGTTCCAAAACATTTTCCTCATGGCCAAAGGAGACCCAGAGTGGTAGTTCCTTTATAGCTCAAAAACTGCTTTGCACCCTGTGGGGGCATCACAGTGAAGACATTAAGTTCACAATCTAAGGCTGATTAAGTACAACACTCCATTCACTGTTCTCTGATCTCTGGTGTGATGCTATCTGTAAAAGTTCAGCAAAATACAGGTATAATTCCTAGCCTACTTGCTTTAAGGGTCACTTTCAGGATTTTTCATCTCACAAAGTCAGCCTGCAGGGTTTTTGTATAACTCAGTTGCCCTTTCCATCCACCATCATACGATGAAGTTTCATTTAAGCACATTTCTCAGCTAGGTTCTATGCCAACTTCTTGTAAAACAGTTTATCATTGACCCAGACTAGGTATTTGCTAATTCGCTCAGAATTAATTGTGCACTTTAATAATTTTCATTGAATCGGTTCCCATATCTGTAGCTTTTATAACCACAAGTACTAGCTGCATACTGATTAAAAATTTCCCATCAGCTGTATATGAGATATGACTATAAATTTTCTTTTTAATTTTCCTTCTATGACTCATAAACTGGCTTAGGAGCAATTTCAAAAAGGAGTAAGAGGTTTGCAAGTGACAGTGGTGTCCATGGAATAAATGTTGTTTTTCTCTTAGGAAAATACCCAGACGTATATACATTCTGATTTGTTGAAATGGTCTTGTTATATTACAGTCACAGTTAATATTCTCTATTTCAACATGCTGTTAGAATCCTCATTCTCTATGAGAAATTTCAGCACCTTTTTAAATTTCTAGAGTATAATTATGTAAGCTTTTTTACATTCAGCTTTTTTTAAAAAAAACAGTTTTTAATGATACAGTCATGTGTTACAATGGGTAAAATATTCTTTACAGATAGATAGTGAGAAGAGCAGTTAGTACCCTTCATAATGTGTCAATTGCTTGTTTGGGCATAGTGCTAGAATTAGAGAACACAAGGCTAGAAGTCTGTCAGGAAACCCAGGTTCTAGTCCTCAGCCTGCAACTAAATAGCTATGTAATTTGGGGCATGTCACAACTTCATACAGGGACCACAGTTTTCTAATCTGTCACATCATTATGTTTCTTCTATGTAGCTCATTAAGATGCTGCAAAGACAAACCCAATATTTTCCAAGTTTAACTGATTACCTTCACCACCTCTTCTCCCAACTCTTCTTCCCAAATCTTGTCTTTTATGCTCCTAATTGTCTCACAAATCTTTCTTCTTTATTCCATTCTCATTGTCCTAGGTCAAATCCTATTCATCTCAGTCTTCTGGACATTGCAGTAGACTGGTCAGCCTGCCCTCATTCTTGCCCCCCTACAAACCATCCTCTACAAGAGTTGTATACTGAAAACACAATCTGTGCCATTCCCTGGCTTAAAGCATGAAATGGCTTCCCATTGTAAAGTGATAATGTTTACTTTTTAAGTATGGTATATAAGGTTCATCAGATACAGCTTCATTCTACCTTACCAACAGTGAACCCATAACACACCATAGGAGATTACTTGTATCATTCAAATCTTCAGTAATTCTACCATAGCAAATGTTTAAGATGCACCATGCCAAATCCCTGGATCTACCTGACTTCAGCTCAGCATGGTGGAAGTTCAATGTATGATTGCCAATGTCCTGAACCAAGAACAAATCACAGCATTTCTCTGCTCTTGCTTTCTTGGAAGCTACAGAAGGCTTCTCAACTGTACAGATGCAACCTAAAAGTATGGGAAGTTTAATGTCCCAAGGATGAAGGACACTTCTCAACTGAAGGAGGACAAAAGTCAATAGATAAATGCCCCATCTTCCCTGTTTTGTGGTGGAACAATTCTGAGGTCTGTTCTATACAGTTAGAGAGTTCCTAGAAGGATTGAACTCCAGTTACCCACAGCAGTTGCACCCTATTTCTTTGGGAGGTGATTCTTGGGGTCACTTCCCAGATACACCACCCATACCCAGTCCTTGTTTCAAAATCTGCCTTCTGGGTGACCCCAGTTAAGATACCTCCTTGTTTTTGCCTACGTGATCTTTTGACCATTAAGAACTATGCTAGGGCTTCGCTGGTGGCGTAGTGGTTGAGAGTCCGCCTGCCGATGCAGGGGACATGGGTTCGTGCCCCGCTCCGGGAAGATCCACATGCTGCGGAGCGGCTAGGCCCGTGAGCCATGGCCTCTGAGCCTGCGTGTCCGGAGCCTGTGCTCCGCTACGGGAAAAAGTATGCTAAAGTCTTCTAACATGATAGTGATTTTGTAACTTTCTCCTTTTATTTCTATTACATTTTGCTTATATATTTCAAAGCTCTCTTGTTATATGCCTAAAGGTTCATGACTATTTCATCTTGTTGGGGATAAAACCACCATAATGTATCTCTCTTTGTCCCATTAATTTATTCACCTTGAATTCTCTTTTATATGATATTAATATTGATACATTTGCTTTATTTTCTTAGCATTTGCCTAGCATATCTTCTTCTATTTTCAATTTTTAATTTTTATTTCAGCAGGTCTCTTATAAACAAAACATAAGTGTATAGATGAATTAAATTTTCCAATCTGATGGTAAAAATGAAAAATATGCCAACACATTCTATTAGCAAGGCTGTAGAGAAAGTCACTCTCATATATTACTGGTGGGAATGCAAAGTAGTACAATCCTGTTGGAGGGAGATTTGTAACTGTCTAACAAAATTAAGACATATGCATTTGTCTTTTAGTAAAGTAATCCTATCCCTAGGAATATACCCTGAAAATAGACCTACAATAAGATAAAAATATATATGCACAAGGTTATTCATTACA
Source organism: Monodon monoceros (assembly GCF_005190385.1). NCBI lineage: Eukaryota > Metazoa > Chordata > Mammalia > Artiodactyla > Monodontidae > Monodon > Monodon monoceros. The sequence continues at coordinate 93,902,648 of NW_021703779.1, read as the reverse complement.
ACATTGTAATTTCAGAATACTGGAAACAAACTAAATGCTCATGCAGGAGACTGCTTGAATAAAATATGGTACATCACACAGTGGAATACTATGCAGATGCAAAAAAGAATGAGAGGGCTTCCCTGGTGGCACAGTGGTTGAGAGTCCGCCTGCCGATGCAGGGGACGTGGGTTCGTGACCCGGTCCAGGAGGATCCCACACGCCACGGAGCAGCTGGGCCCGTGAGCTATGGCCTCTGAGCCTGCGTGTCCGGAGCCTGTGCTCCGCAACGGGAGAGGCCACAACAGTGAGAGGCCCGCATACTGCAAAAATAAATAAATAAATAAATAAAGAATGAGAAAGAACTTTATGAACTGACATGGGGTGATTTCCAAGATATATTGTTAAGTGAAGAAAGCAAAGTGCAAAATAATATGCTACCTTTCATGTGTAAAGAAACATGAAAAGATGTATACCTTCTTTTTTTTAATATTCTTTAAAAACAATGTATATATACATATAACTGAATCACTTTGCTGTACAGCAGTAATTAACACAACATTGTAAATCAACTATACTTCAATAAAAAATGACTATCATTTTTTGATGCGTTCAAGCAAAGGAAGGTATTTGGGTCTAAAATATTAGATTCTCAGGATGTCGCAGAGCTGGAGAAGCAGAGTAAGAGGGAGCAAGAAGTATGTACCCGGAAGTCCCCGAGGCAGCCTCCACGGAGAAGCAGAAGGAAATGGAAGATAAAGTAACTAGTCCAGAGAAAGCTGAAGAAGCAAGATTAAAAACAAGGTATCCTCATCTGGGACAAAAGCCCAGAGGTTCAGATTTTTTTAAGGAAGTGATTGCAGAAAGGGCAAAAAGGTTTTGATTCTGGGGATTACAGCATGGCTAAAGCAAAAATGAAGAACAAGCAACTTCCTACTACAGCCCCAAATAAGACAGAGGTCACTGGTGACCACATTCCCACTCCACAGGACCTTCCTCAACGGAAACCATCTCTTGTTGCTAGCAAGCCGGCTGACGGGTTAAAAGAGCTGAAATGCATGAATCTTCTAATTCCCATTATTTCCTCTTAATATGTTACTTCTGCACTTTTTATTTCCTTTCACTCAGTCATTTGAGAGGGATGGCTTTGCAGGTAGCTGTAGTATGTGCTGCTATTGTAAGGTAATATACATGTGTGGAGTTTTTGATTAGCTTAGCAGTGCACTAATGAAAAGAACATGTTGGAGCAATGTAAAGTAATCTACTTGAAAAGAATTGTATGTATTACCCAACTCCTAGTGTAGGGCTGGTTCCAACAAGTAATAAGCAAGTTTTACAATTTTAATATTTTGGCTTTCTTTAATTAATCTTAATTATAGCTTTGTATGTTACTCTTATCTAAAATAAACTCTATTGTATTGAGTTCTTCTGTATTTTCCTTTTGGATTTTGTGAAGCAGAAGTTTAAGACCACATGTTAGAAGAAAGGTGGTCAAACACAAGAGATGGGGCTCCAAAAGATTTGCATCCTGTGCTTGAACTTGATTGGCCTTAAATATGTTTCAGCTTTAACAATAGAATTTTGCTTGGGCAATATTTGCCCATTCTGGTACAACTTATGTGACTCTAGTGCATAACAGCCACTATTGAAGCTAGTATTCTTATTCAGGTCTATAGTGTTAGAATACCTTTTGTTGTTGAATATGTGAATGAAGTGTGCATGTGCATTGACTGTTGAATTCACTTTTGTGCCATTTTTGTAAATAAAATAGTTTTGCACAACCTCTCAAAAAATATTAGATTCTCCAGATTCTCTTAATCCGTTTGCAAAGAATTTTTATCTATGAATCAGGAGTCTTAAGAAACTTGGATCCTGAGTCCTGTGGACCTTCTTCATTTTTGATGAATTTGTTTTTGTGAATGATGTTGACTTCATACACAAACTTGCTTGCACCTAGAACTATGGTAATGTCACTGGACTTGATTATAAATGAGTTTTAAAAGTTTGGATATTTCATTCCATTTTGGGATACATATCTCCGTGGAGAAGTGGTTTTGATGATAAAACTTATGTTGAGTGAAAAGGCTTTTTGGCCAAGTTCCTAGACTGACACCATATTTTTTGTTTGTTTGTGGTCTAGGTCAGTCCTGAAACGAAAATCATCAGTATGTAACAACTGTGTATGTATATGGACATGTATACATATACATAGGTGTGTGTATGTGCTCATTACACATATATGGATATACATGCATATATATGAAAAAAGAAACATGAAAAGATAAGCTAGAAACTAATGAGATTGGTTACGTACAAGAGTAGCTGGGAACAAAGTGGAAAGGAGGGGATGTGGAAAAAGAGTAGAAGAAATATGGAAGAGTGATCATACTTTTCTAAATATACATTTTTGCATAGTTCTGACTTTTATAACCATGTTAGTATTCACATGCTGAAAAATAAATAAAATCAACATGGCAAGAAAAATGTAATACAAACAGAAACAAATGAACCTAATTTTATTTCAAATGAATAACATAACATAGTGAATAACAAAGTGTGTGTGTGTATGTAGAGAGGAAGTCCAAGACTTAAGTAACTGAAATACAGTATTTTGAGTATATACCTTATGAAGACCCCAGGAAAGAAACTTGGACTCCCGATGATGTATGATTTAGAGCCAGCAACTTCTGAGCTTTATTTCCTGCCTTTGTAACCTCCTGCAGCCTTCTGGTAAAGCTTACCCCCAACCCCGCCCCCGCCATTTCACAAGATCATGCAACCTCTTGCTGCCTCTTTAAAATCTTGCATTGGACAAGAGCCTCTTTTAACTCCTGTGCTAGTGGGACTTTTCTCCTTATAAAAAGCCTGCACACTGCTATTCATTCTCTCTCAGTTCTGGACTTTCTCCCAGAGAGCCATGCACCCTGCCCCTTGCCTTGAGATTTCCTCACCTGTTTGAATAATGCAGTTGTGTTTTTTTCATAGAAAAAGATGACTGTTAAGAGTTTCAACATTTGAACCAACATCTGAGCTCCCCCATGACACACTGAAGTTGCTATAACATAAATTAAGAATAAAGATGGAATTGGAAACCAATATTGTACTTTTGTTGATAGGTTTGATTTTCATAGTTGTATGGGTTAGCAATTCTGCAGCTAATATATGTATTCTGATTGAGTAAATAAGTTAATATACTGTCCATAATGTTGGAGAAGGGAACAAGAGGGAAGCCTAGGACAAACCTCATGGAGTTAGATTTGAATTAGAGTTATCAGTGTTAATTCATGGTTTTTGAAAGATAGATTGATAGATACAGAAATATGGATGTGTGTATGTGTGTATGTATACATGCATGTATATCCTAGTTTTGTCCACTGAGAGGTAATAGAAGCAAATGATATTCTAGTACCAATGAGCACACCCAGTGCCCAGATCTTGATTTCTAAATATGATTCTACAACAAAGGAATAAGGCTTGCTTAAAGAAATTACTGATTCCAGTTCTAGGGAAGGTAAAATATAAGATGATTCTGTAACATCTTGTGGTATTTGAAAGTAAAGAAGTTCTCAAAGAAATCACAGGGAAGATATCAATAAGTTACAGACAGGATGCTTTTACATAACCACAGTAAAATTATCAGTCAATGATATATTTTTTTTTGAATTTTATTTATTTTTTTATACAGCAGGTTCTTATTAGTTATCTATTTTATACATATTAGTGTATATACGTCAATCCCAATCTCCCAATTCATCTCACCACAACCCCTGACTTTCCCCGCTTTGTGTCCATATGTTTGTTCTCTACATCTGTGTCTCTATTTCTGCCTTGCAAACCGGTTCATCTGTACCATTTTTCTAGATTCCATAAGTATGCGTTAATATACAATATTTGTTTTTCTCTTTCTGACTTACTTCACCCTGTATGACAGTCTCTAGGTCCATCCACGTCTCTACAAATGACCCAATTTTGTTCCTTTTTATGGCTGAGTAATATTCCATAATCAGTGATATATTATTATCTCAATGCAGACCTTATTTATTTATTTTAAAATTTTATTTATTTTATTTATTTATATTTGGCTGCGTTGGGTCTTCATTGCCACATGCAGGCTTCCTCTAGTTGTGGCGAGCAGTGGCCACTCTTTGTTGAGGTGCACAGGCCTCTCACTGTGGTGGCCCATCTTGTTGTGGAGCACAGGCTCTAGGCACGTGGGCTCAGTAGTTGCAGCATGCAGGCTCAGTAGTTGTGGCTCGCAGGCTCTAGAGCGCAGGCTCAACAGTTGTGGTGCATGGGCTCAGTTGCTCTGCGGCATGTGGGATCTTCCCAGACCAGCATGTGGGATCTTCCCAAACCCGTGTCCCCTGCATTGGCAGGCAGACTCCCAAACACTGCGCCACCAGGGAAGCCCCTGCAGACCTTATTTAAATTTCACTATTTGTCCCAATAAGATGGTACTCTGTAAAACTGTGTAAGAGCATACTGTCTGCAACTTACTCTTTTTTTTTTTTAACATCTTCATTGGAGTATAATTGCTTTACAGTGGTGTGTTAGTTTCTGCTTTATAACAAATTGAATCAGTTATACATAAACATGTCCCCATGGCTCTTCCCTCTTGCGTCTCCCTCCCTCCCACCCTCCCTATCCCACCCTTCTACGTGGTCACAAAGCACCGAGCTGATCTCCCTGTGCTATGTGGCTGCTTCCCACTAGCCATCTATTTTACGTTTGGTAGTGTATATATGTCCATGCAACTCTCTCACTTTGTCCCAGCTTACCCTTCCCCCTCCCCATATCCTCAAGTCCATTCTCTAGTAGGTCTCCATCTTTATTACCATCTTGCCCCTAGGTTCTTCATGACCATTTTTTTTCTAGATTCCACATATACTGGCACATATATACAATGGAATATTACTCAGCAATAAAAAGGAATGAAACTGGGTTATTTGTAGTGAGGTGGATGGACCTAGAGACTGTCATACAGAGTGAAGTAAGTCAGAAAGAGAAAAACAAATACTGTATGCAACTTACTCTTAAACATTTCAGGGAAAAGTTAGAGACAGAAAATAAAAGTGGTTTAAACATTAACATTTGGGGAATCTGGGTGCATGCTATACCAGAATTATTTAACTAGTTACGGAACTTTTTGTAATATCCAAATTATTTCATAATTTAAAGTTAAAAAAATTTTCATTCACAGGGTCTTTCCCTAATAGAGTAATTTAACCTATTAATATTTACTGTAATTACTGGTACATTTTTCCATAGTACTGCTATCATTTTTATGTTTTTTGTCATTTTTCTTCTTTCATTTTTCTTTTCTTCCTTTTAGCTGGGTTGATGATTTGATTTGTTCTTTTATTTTTCTTCTTGTACTTTCAAAGGTGAATATGCTCTTTCTATGGATCTGGTTAGTTCTCAACATACACATTTATATTCTTTTTTATAAATCAAAGTCTAAATTTCATTAGAATCTATATATTCCCTTGTTTTAGACAATAACCTTTGCAACTTTACAATTTCTTTCCCGTTGTATCTCAAGTTGATATCTCCCAAGATTTTAGTTCTAAGTAATTATAAAAAAATACTTTGACCTTATGTATCTACAGTTATTTAGCCTTAACTACTAACTTTACTGGTTTTGTTGCTTTTTTCTTCTTTATGGAAGCTTTTGGGACTTTTTAAAATCCTTTTTTTAATTCATTGTGGCAAAATGTCACCACAATGCATTTTATATATGTCTTCTTTGTTTACCTTGCTTAGCACTTATCTTTCCATCTGAAGAATAATACCTTTTATCATTCGGGGGGAATTATCGTCTATTATTGATTTATTAACTTCCTCTTCTCTATACTTTCTGGTCTTTTGGAATTCCCGTTACATGGATGTTGAACTTCTGGACCTAATCTCCATATCTATAATTGCTTTATCAAAATTTCTATTTCTTTTTCATTTTGCATTGTTTTGTGAGAATCTTTTAGTTTGATGTTATAAGCCACATTTTTTTCTCTTCTGCTGTTCCATAATGCTATTACAGAGATCCATTGCATTCTTTGTTTTGATTCTCTTTTATTTATGTAGTTTCCAGGGCTTATCATTTTTTTTTAACATCTTTACTGGAGTATAATTGCTTTACAATGCTGTGTTAGTTTCTGCTTTATAACAAAGTGAATCAGCTATACATATACATATATCCTCATATCCCCTTCCTCTTGCATCTCCCTCCCACCCTCCCTATGCCAACCCTCTAGGTGGTCACAAAGCATTGAACTGATCTCCCTGTGCTATGTGGCTGCTTCCCACTAGCTATCTATTTTACATTTGGTAGTGTATATATGTGCATGCCACTCTCTCACTTTGTCCCAGCTTACCCTTCCCCCTCCCTGTGTCCTCAAATCCATTCTCTACGTCTGCGTCTTTATTCCTGTCCTGCCCCTAGGTTCTTCAGAACCTTTTTTTTTTTTAGGTTCCATATATATGTGTTAGCATACAGTATTTGTTTTTCTCTTTCTGACTTACTTTACTCTGTATGACAGACTCTAGATCCATCCACCTCACTACAAATAACTCAATTTCCTTTCTTTTTATGGCTGAGTAATATTCCATTGTATATATGTGCCACATCTTCTTTATCCATTCATCAGTCGATGGACCTTAGGTTGTTTCCATCTCCGGGCTATTGTAAATAGAGCTGCAATGAACATTTTGGTACATGACTCTTTTTGAATTATGGTTTTCTCAGGGTATATGCCCAGTAGTGGGATTGCTGGGTCATATGGTAGTTCTATTTTTAGTTTTTTAAGGAACCTCCATACTGTTCTCCATAGTGGCTATATCAATTTACATTCCCACCAACAGTGCAAGAGGGTTCCCTCTCCTCCACACCCTCTCCAGCATTTATTGTTTGTAGATTTTTTGTTGATGGCCATTCTGACTGGTATGAAGTGATAGCTCCCTGTAGTTTTGATTTGCATTTTTCTAATGATTAGTGATGTTGAGCATCCTTTCATGTGTTTGTTGTTAATCTGTATATCTTCTTTGAGAAATGTCTGTTTAGGTCTTCTGCCCAGTTTTGGATTGAGTTTTTTGTTTTTTTGCTACTGAGCTGCATGAGCTGCTTGTATATTTTGGAGATTAATCCTCTGTCAGTTGCTTCATTTGCAAATATTTTCTCCCATTCTGAGGGTTGTCTTTCCGTCTTGTTTCTGGTTTCCTTTGTTGTGCAAAAGCTTTGAAGTTTCATTAGGTCCCATTTGTTTATTTTTGTTTTTATTTCCATTTCTCTAGAAGGTGGGATAAAAAGGATATTGCTGTGATGTATGTCATGGAGTGTTCTGCCTATGTTTTCCTCTAACAGTCTTGTAGTGTCTGGCCTTACATTTAGGTCTTTAATCCATTTTGAGTTTATTTTTGTGTATGGTGTTAAGGAGCGTTCTGATTTCATTCTTTTAAGGGTAGCTGTCCTGTTTTCCCAGCACCACTTATTGAAGAGGCTGTCTTTTCTGCATTGTATATTCTGGCCTCCTTTATCAAAAATAAGGTGACCATATGTGCGTGGGTTTATCTCTGGGCTTTCTATCCTGTTCCATTGGTCTATATTTCTGTTTTTGTACCAGTACCATACTGTCTTGATTACTGTAGCTTTGATTCCTGTAGACTGATTTGATTCCTGTAGCCTGATTCCTCCAGCTCCATTTTTCTTTCTCAAGATTCTTTTGGCTATTCGGGGTCTTTTGTGTTTCCATACAAATTGTGAAATTTTTTGATCTAGTTCTATGAAAAATGCCACTGGTAGTTTGATAGGGATTGCATTGAATCTGTAGATTGCTTTGGGTAGTAGAGTCATTTTCACAATGTTGATTCTTCCAATCCAAGAACATGGTGTATCTCTCCATCTGTTGGTATCATCTTAAATTTCTTTCATCAGGGTCTTATAGTTTTCTGTGTACAGGTCTTTTGTCTCCCTAGGTAGGTTTATTCCTAGGTATTTTATTCTTTTTGTTGCAATGGTAAATGAGAGTGTTTTC
>NW_021703779.1:93622223-93889642 GCF_005190385.1 Monodon monoceros | reverse complement strand
TTCTGCTATTGATTCCTTCTAGTGTAGTTTTCATTTCAGTTATTGTATTGTTCATCTCTGTTTGTTTGTTCTTTAATTCTTCTAGGTCTTTGTTAAACATTTCTTGCATCTTCTTGAACTTTGCCTCCATTCTTTTTCTGAGGTCCTGGATCATTTTCACTATCATTATTCTGAATTCTTTTTCTGGGAGGTTGCCTATCTCCACTTCATTTAGTTGTTTTTCTGGGGATTTATCTTGTTCCTTCATCTGGTACATAGCCCTCTGCCTTTACATCTTGTCTATCTTTCCGTGAATGTGGTTTTTGTTCCACAGGCTTCAGGATTGTAGTTCTTCTTGCTTCTGCTGTCTGCCCTCTGGTGGACGAGGCTATCTAAGAGGTTTGTGCAAGTTTCCTGATGGGAGGAACTGGTGGTGGGGAGAGCTGACTGTTTCTCCGGTGGGCAGTGCTCAGTAAAACTTTAATCCGCTTGTCTGCTGATGGGTGAGGCTGGGTTCCCTCCCTGTTGGTTGTTTGGCCTGAGGCAACCCAACACTGGAGCCTACCTGGGCTCTTTGGTGGGGCTAATGGCGGATGCTGGGAGGGCTCACACCAAGGAATATTTCCCAGAACTTCAGCTGCCAGTGTCCTTGTCCCCACAGTGAGCCACAGCCAACCCCTGCCTCGGCAGGAGACCCTCCAACACTAGCAGGTAGGTCTTGTTAAGTCTCCCCTGGGGTCACTGCTCCTCCCCCTGGGTCCCGATGCGCACACTACTTTGTGTGTGCCCTCCAAGAGTGGAGTCTCTGTTTCCCCCAGTCCTGTTGGAGTCCTACAATCAAATCCCGCTAGCCTTCAAAGTCTGATTCTCTAGGAATTCCTCCTCCCATTCCCAGGTTGGGAAGCCTGATGTGGGGCTCAGAACCTTCACTCTGGTGGGTGGACTTCTGTGGTAGAAGTGTTCTCCAGTCTGTGAGTCACCCACCCAGCAGTTATGGGATTTGATTTTACTGTGATTGCGCCCCTCCTACCGTCTCACTGTGGCTTCTCCTTTGTCTTTGGATGTGGGGTATCTTTTTAGGTGAGTTCCAGTGTCTTCCTGTCGATGATTGTCCAGCAGCTAGTTGTGATTCTGGTGTTCTCACAAGAGGGAGTGAGAGCACGTCCTTCTACTCCGCCATCTTGATTCAGGGCCCTATGATCCTTTTAATGTGCTGTTGGATTCTGTTTGCTAGTGTTTTGTTGAGGATTTTTGCATCTATGTTCATCAGTGATATTGGCCTGTAGTTTTCTTTATTTGTGACATCCTTGTCTGGTTTTGGTATCAGGGTGATGGTGGCCTCATAGAATGAGTTTGGGAGTGTTCCTCCCTCTGCTATATTTTGGAAGAGTTTGAGAAGGATAGGTGTTATCTCTTCTCTAAATGTTTGATAGAATTCGCCTGTGAAGCCATCTGGTCCTGGGCTTTTGTTTGTTGGAAGATTTTTAATCACAGTTTCAGTTTCAGTGCTTCTGATTTGTCTGTTTATATTTTCTATCTCTCTCTGGTTCAGTCTCCGAAGGTTGTGCTTTTCTAAGAATTTGTCCATTTCTTCCAGGTTGTCCATTTTATTGGCATAGAGTTGCTTGTAGTAATCTCTCATGATCCTTTGTATTTCTGCAGTGTCAGTTGTTACTTCTCCGTTTTCATTTCTAATTCTATTGATTTGAGTCTTCTCCCTTTTTTTTCTTGATGAGTCTGGCTAATGGTTTATCAATTTTGTTTACCTTCTCAAAGAACCAGCTTTTAGTATTATTGGTCTTTGCTATTGTTTCCTTCATTTCTTTTTCATCTATTTCTGATCTGATCTTTATGATTTCTTTCCTTCTGCCAACTTTGGGGGTTTTCTGTTCTTACTCTAATTGATTTAAGTGTAAGGTTAGGTTGTTTATTTGAGATGTTTCTTGTTTCTTGAGGTAGGATTGTATTGCTATAAACTTCCCTCTTAGAACTGCTTTTGCTGCATCCCATAGGTTTTGGGTCATCGTTGTTTCATTGTCATTTGGTTCTGGGTACTTTTTATTTCCACTTTGATTTCTTCAGTGATATCTTGGTTACTTAGTAGTGCATTGTTTACCCTCTCTGTGTTTGTATTTTTTACAATTTTTTCCTGTAACTGATATCTACTCATATAGCATTGAGGTCGGAAAAGATACTTGATATGATTTCAGTTTTATTAAATTTTCCAAGGCTTGATTTGTGACCCAAGATATGACCTATCCTGGAGAATGTTCCATGTGCACTTGAGAAGAAAGTGTATTCTCTTGTTTTTGGATGGAATGTCCTATAAATATCAATTAAATCCATCTTGTTTAATGTATCATTTAAAGCTTGTGTTTCCTTATTTATTTTCATTTTGGATGATATGTGCATTGGTGAAAATGGGGTGTTAAAGTCCCATACTCTGATTGTGTTACTGTCAATTTCCCCTTTTATGGCTGTTAGCATTTGCCTTATGTATTGAGGTGCTCCTATGTTGGGTGCATAAATATTTACAATTGTTATATCTTCTTCTTGGATTGATCCCTTGATTATTATGTAGTGTCCTTCTTTGTCTCTTGTAATAGTCTTTATTTTAAAGCCTATTTTGTCTGATATGAGAATTGCTACGCCAGCTTTCTTTTGATTCCTGTTTTCATGGAATATCTTTTTCCATCCCCTCACTTTCAGTCTGTATGTGTCCCTAGTTCTGAAGTGGGTCTCTTGTAGACAGCATGTATACGTGTCTTGTTTTTATATCCATTCAGTCAGTCTGCGTCTTTTGGTTGGAGCATTTAATCCATTTACATTTAACATAGTTATTGATATGTATGTTCCTATGACCATTTTCTTAATTGTTTTGGGTTTGTTATTGTAGGTCTTTTCCTTCTCTTGTGTTTGCTGCCTAGTGAAGTTCCTTTAGCATTTCTTGTAAAGCTGGTTTGGTGGTGCTGTATTCTCTTAGCTTTTGCTTGTCTGTAAAGGTTTTAATTTCTCTGTCAAATCTGAATGAGATCCTTGCTGGGTAGAGTAATCTTGATTGTAGGTTTCTCCCTTTCATCACTTTAAATATGTCCTGCCACTCCCTTCTGGCTTGAAGAGTTTCTGCTGAAAGATCAGCTGTTAACCTTATGGGGATTGCCTTCTTTGTTATTTGTTGTTTTGCCCTTGCTGCTTTTTATATTTTTTCTTTGTATTTAATTTTTGATAGTTTGATTAATGTGTGTCTTGGCGTGTTTCTCCTTGGATTTATCCTGTATGGGACTCTCTGCGCTTCCTCAACTTGATTGACTATTTTGTTTCCCATATTAGAACAGTTTTCAACTATAATGTCTTCAAATATTTTCTCAGTCCTTTTTTTTTTGCTCTTCTTCTGGGATCCCTATAATTCAAATGTTGGTGCGTTTAGTGTTGTCCCAGAGGTCTCTGAGACTGTCCTCAATTCTTTTCATTTTTCATTATCCTGCTCTGTGGTAGTTATTTCCACTATTTATCTTCCAGGTCACTTATCCCTCCTTCTTCCTCAGTTATTCTGCTATTGATTCCTTCTAGAGAATTTTTCATTTCATTTATTGTGTTGTTCATCATTGTTTGTTTGTTCTTTAGTTCTTCTATGTCCTTGTTAAACGTTTCTTATATTTTCTCCATTCTATTTCCAAGATTTTGGATCATCTTTACTATCATTATTCTGAATTCTTTTTCAGGTAGACTGCCTATTTCCTCTTCATTTGTTTGGTCTGGTGGGTTTTTACCTTGCTTCTTCATCTGCTGAGTATTTCTCTGTCCTCTCATTTTGGTTAACTTACTGTGTTTGGGGTCTCCTTTTTGCAGGCTGCAGGTTCATAGTTCCCATTGTTTTTAGTGTCTGCCCCCAGTGGCTAAGGTTGGTTCAGTGGGTTGTGTAGGCTTCCTGGTGGAGGGGACTGGTGCCTGTGTTCTGTTGGATGAGGCTGGATCTTGTCTTTCTGGTGGGCAGGACCGTGTCTGGCGGTGTGCTTTAGGGTGTCTATGAGCTTGCTGTGATTTTAGGCAGCCTCTCTGCTAATGAGTGTGGTTGTGTTCCTGTGTTGCTAGTTGTTTGGCATAGGGTGTCCAGCACTGTAGCTTGCTGGTCGTTGAGTGGAGCTGGGTCTTAGCGTTGAGATGGAGATCTCTGGGAGAGCTTTCATCGTTTGATATTATGTGGAGCTGGGACGTCTCTGGTGGACCAATGTCCTGAACTCAGCTCTCCCACCTCAGAGGCACAGGCCTGACACCCGGCCGTAGCACCAAGACCCTGTCAGCCACACAGCAGGTTTGTTTTGCCCAATGTGCAGCAAGCCAAAATGGTGAGACACCCAGGTTTGCAGCAAAGTGAGGAGACGGGAGAGCAGGTCTCAAATCTGCTCCAAAAAGGCAAGGGGCTTGGGTGTTTATGGGATAAAGAATAAAGAAGCAGGGCTGTCTGAGGCACAGGTTAACAGGAAAGGTGATTAGAAAAAGCTGCCATTGGTTTTGTTTTATGTCAGCATTTTCTTTGTTTATGGGTCTGATAACTTCTCCTATACTTCTGAGAACATTACTTATAGTTATTTTAAATTTTCCATTATTTTCCATTATTTATTGTTTCTTCCAATTGTAGTTTTTCTGTTTATTAATTTTGGTTTCCTACATGATAACTGTTATTTAAATATTAATTGGTGTTTCTTGCTTGTGTGCTTATCTTTGTTTTTGAGATTCCTTACTAGCCTCTCTATAGATGTTGTTTTTATAAAGTAAATCCTGCCTCTGATATTCTGGGGAAGAATCATAACATGCTCTAGATGGAGTGTGCCAGTAGTTTATCTTTTAGGTGTAGTAGCTAAGTAGTATTTACACTTATTCTGAGCAAAAGACAGCAGCAAAATTTGTACACAGACTAAAGCATTATATAGGAACTAATCCCCAGAGGCACAGTTATCCAAAATGCTCTGAATACAGCTCTTTGTTTATTATGCTAAAATTCCCAAAGGCTCCTTCTTGATCTTTATATCACTGATGCTGGTCTTGAAGATCTCTAAACCACTCTTGTTAACACTGTGGTCTTCACATATATTTTGGACTGTGGTGTATTCTAGTTTTGTTTTTCTGACTATACTGGGCATGATTCTCAATCTAAAAACTCATGTGTGCTGGAACTATCATATTTATTTCCTATATATCAACTACCTACTTCTCTGAACTCTATACCCCCTTGGTAATTATGGTGTGTGTGTGTGTGTGTGTGTGTGTGTGTGTGTGTGTGTGTGTGTGAGAGAGAGAGAGAGAGAGCGAGAGAGAGAGAGAGAGAGAGAGAGAGAGAGAGAGAGAGAGGGAGAGGGGGGGAGGGAGGGAGGGGGGGAGGGAGGAGGGGCGAGAAGAGTATCATGATTATGATTCTGAGTCCCAGATCTGGTCATAACATCTTATCAGTATCAACACATAAGAGCTGCAAGGGTCACTATATATAATCAGAATCAATATTAGGGTTTCCTAATTTACTTATTTGTAAAACCTATAGCCAGAGGAGCATGTAGGATCAACATAAGAAGGTTGCCCGAGTCACATATATGTAAAACCTATACCAGAAGGTTGGGAATAACAGAGCTAATTGTGCCCTCAATCAGCATACCTAAGACAAATATGTTGAGGTTTTCTAAGTATAAGAACCCTGAAGGTGCATAGCTTGATGGCACTTGTTCCCACTGGAGGACTATATGAGGGCCCTCCATTCTTCTAAGGCTTGAATATTGTCTCTGGCTGGATACTTGCTGCTGAAAACTGAGAGCTCTACCAGGCTGCCTGCATTAAATTGGAATCAGATCTCATGCCAGACTGAAAATAATAACACATTATAACGGTAATTATATCCAGCATAAGTCAAATAAATAAATTATAAATTACAATTACCCTTTTAAAAAATTGTGCTGTTTATTAAAGCTTCTACTTCCTCTATAATAATTCATTTTTCACATTTTTCATATTTTGTTTTTAAAGACCATGTACACTAACAAACTAACCAAATAATATAAAAGTTATCTTTTTTAAAGTGAAATACTGTAGTTGGTTCATAGTTTTTCAAAGCTCTTCTGATATGAAAATGATTCTATTACTGTTTAAAATGATTCTGTTATTGGTTAAAGTTGTTAATCAGTTAAACCAGAAAAATGGCCCCGTTCCCCATTTCTTCGTTCTTTTCTTAGGGTACTTTTCTATTATACTGCACTCTGATGATTGATATCCTTATCTCCCCCTGTCCTACCAGGCTATGAGCTCCTTTAGGAGATGGGTCCACTCTCACTGTTTTTGTATCCTTAGGGCCTAGCTCACTGCCTGAAGCATTATAGCCATTCATTACGTACCCGGTGAATAACTGAATGAATAAATGATTAATTGCCAGCTCTATGTCAGTCAGTGAAAACTTACAAATTTATCAGTTATTTTTTCTTTTTCAGGAATAGCAACATTGATACTTCCTGATTCATAAGAACTCTTCCAGTCATACAAAAGTCATAGCAACATGAAGGTAGGTAGTTTTTTGCAGAAAACAGTCAGTTGAGATATACACAAGACTGCCTAAATGCCTTAAAATTACAACTAGGAAATATTAGTCCTCTACATATCTAAAAGTAGAAGTTCCCTTTCTTTCCTCCTTTTTCAAAATGCATACCTCATCTCATGCAAAGTGTTAAGCTGTTAAAGTTTCTAAATGAACAAGCTGAGAGAGAGAGCTCATAGTACAGGTATGATAAGAAACACTGCATCCCACTGGTATTCTAATTTTAGCCTGTGGTGATTTCGTTTGGGGCTAGACTGCCTGGTTCTTTTTAATATGATCGGTGACAAGCTGTGGTCCATGCCCTAAATGTGTTTACAATCTAGTCAATCGGGTAGAATTCCTTTATTCTGTATTTAGTGAGTACCTGCTGCGTGCTAGGCTCTGTTCTAGGGCCTAGGGATGTAGTAGTGAACAGAAATAGCCAAAAAGTCTCTGCCTCACAGAGCTCTCATACCTGGCTACATCTCATGCCTTGCCTCCTTCACTTAACTCACATTAATTTTTTTTCCACATTTCTAGCCAGCCTACTTACAAGTAGGGCCCTGAATATTAATTCCTTTGGTGATTAAGAATTAGTAATAGAGTTTCCCTTTTGAGACAAGACCCCCTTTTCCCTTGATGATAAGAACATAAAATTGGATAAGTTGTCAACCAAATACTGAGTATTTGTTTTAGGAACCTTTTCTTTCTCCACTATACCTTCTCTCCTAAGAAATAAGGTCCATCTGTAATCCACACAGATGGTGAACTCTGTCATTGCTGTGGTGTGATGGACTGACAACTGTAACCTTGGAATCATTTCATTGAGATTGGTGACATGGAGCTTCTGATTGTTCTTGTGGCTGCTCTCCTAACTTCAGGGGAATGAGTATAAATGAAGATGAGGAAGGAATACATCTACACTATCCCTTCCAGTCCAACATACTAAATTAGAGCTAAAATATTGGAATATGTGGAAAATGTAGTACAGGTCCTGCAAGTTGGTTAGCATGTCAGGTAAAACACACAAACACACATACACACATACACAAAACTATCTTTTATGGTCAAAGTGGGACTATGACCCTGTTGTCACTAATTATAAAGAACTGAGGATTTTTCTTATTTCCAATATTTTATTACTAAACTGTTCAAACAGAAAAGGTGAAAGAATTTTACAGTGAACACCCATATTCTCACCATCTATATTCTATAATTAACATTTTATTTAACTTGCTTTATCACACATTCCTCTATCTATCCATCCCTCTATCCATCCATCAATCTAGAACTGAGGATTTAAAGTACTTTTCCCAGGTTTACTCAAGGAATCAGGTATACAAATAGACCTCCTGATTGCTAGACCCTTGCCCTATGCTTTGCCTTGAATTTAATCTCTTTCATTTGTCAAATTGAATTTAGTTTTCAAATACTGATAGCTTTGTAAAGACTAATCTTTTCTATTAAGCTCTTGCCTAATTAAAGGGGATTAACTTGGGTAGAAGACTTCTGATGATTTATTTATTTAAACATTCTTGTAATTGCTAGTATGTGTTCAGAAACTCAGATAAAACATGAATTTCATTCATCTTAATAATAAGATATGCTTATAATAATAATTCTATTAAATGTCATTTCTAATCCCCGAATTCGCTTGATTTAAGCCCGGGAGATTCTATTGTTGCCAGCATCTTTTTGTGGACTGTACATGGTAAATTAATTATAAGATTTAAAACATGATTATCTCTATTCATATTTGACCTGATCTTTGCCCTTTTCACCCTTTCAATTTTCTTTTGTACAGTCAGTTCTTATTCACCTCAGTGATATCATTGAGTGTGAGGCATAACAGAAAGGATTAAACATGGAAAACTTTTTAAAAGATTATCAACTTCACATCCTAAAACATACTTTATTTTTAACACATGAAATTTAAAATTTATGTGTAAAAGTAGTCAAGGAAATTGTGTGGGCTTAGAGCCTCTCTTGCTCCCTTAAATAATTAGCATGGCTTAAAAAAAGCAAAATAAATGAGCAAATGGATTGAGTCAAAGACTTTTCCCAGGAGAATTTAAACCTTTAATTGTGGGGTATTTTGTTTTGTTCCCTGTTGTAATGAAACCATAATATCTCTATAGTAGAGCTAAGTGTTCAGTTGCATCTGAAAAATAATAAAAAGCCATCTCAGGGCTTCCCTGGTGGCGCAGTAGTTGAGAGTCCGCCTGCAGATGCAGGGGACACGGGTTCGTGCCCCGCTCCGAGAAGATCCCACATGCCGCGGAGCGGCTGGGCGCGTGAGCCATGGCCGCTGAGCCTGCGCGTCCGGAGCCTGTGCTCCGCAATGGGAGAGGCCACAACAGTGAGAGGCCCGTGTACTGCAAAACAAACAAACAAACAAACAAATAATAATAATAAATAAATAAAAATAAAAAGCCATCTCAGTAAAAGTGTCTCAGAACTTCCCAAGTGTCTCAGAACTTCTTGAGAGCAAGAACTGCATCTTGCTCACTATTGTATACCCGGCACCTAGCACATACAGGATATAGTGGGTACTTAGTAAATATTGTTTGAATATTTTTAAATAAACAGAAAAATTCGATTCCTTCATATTCGTGTTTTTGCATGTGGTGCAAATTCAGCCACAATGACTCTGTAGCTCTAGATAAAGAATCTGGAAACTATGGCCCTGTGTTAAATCTGGCCCAGCACTTGTTTCTGTAAATAAAGTTTTATTGTAACACAGGAGTTGACTTTAAAAAAATGCACAATGTGAGAGTTGCGAGTTAAGTTTTATTTGGGGCAAAATGAGGACTGCAGCCCTGAAGACAGCATTTCAGATAGCTCTGAGAAACTGCTCCAAAGAGGTAGGGGGGAAGGTCAATATATATGTGATTTTGGTGAAGGAGGAATACATGCAATCAAGCACATATTTTGCAGAAGGACTTGTGAGGGTTACTGCTAGTCACGAGGAGCAGACACCACCATGAAAGAATTTAGTACGTTTCTAGATATGAGGAGATGCAAGAATTGGGCTCATAAAATCAGCTCCTGAAAATATCTATCTAAAGACCTGTTCTGCCATATTTTCTCAGAGCACCAAGTGCCTCATACCTGCTCTCCACCCTGAACTGCTATCAGGGGTTGTTGAAGGTCAGCAGCTGCAGCAGCACCCGATTTAATCCTTGTAGAGGTAGATGGCGAGTGCCAATTTGTAGTTGACACAGGCATGCTCACTTTTCTACATGTTACCTATGGCTGCTTTCATACTACAACAGCAGAGTTTGTTGTGAAAGAGACTATATGGCCTGTGAATCCTAAGATACTTACTGTCTGTCCCTTTACAGAAAGTGTTTTCCAAATCTGCTCTAGGGGGTATGTTTAGGCAAAACTAAAGGGAGGCATTAGGGAAATGCAAATCAAAACTACACTGAGTTACCACTTCACATCTTCCAGTATGCCTATAATTTTTTTTAATGAAAATAACAGGTTTTGGCAAGAATGTGGAGCAGTTGGAACCCTAGTACATTGCTGGTCAGAATGTAAAGGGGCACAAGTGCTATGGAAAATAGTTTGGTCATGGTGCCTCTAAAAGCTACACATAAAATTACCAAGTAACTCAGCAATTTCACTCCTAGATATATACCCAAAGGAATTGAAAGCAGGGACTCAGACAGGTATTTGTATGCCAATGTTCATTGCAGCATTATTTACAATAGCCAAAAGGTTTAAACAACCCAAGCGTCCATCAACAGATGAATGAATAAACAAAATATGGTATATCCATACAGTGGAGCATTATTCGGTCATAAAAATAAACAAAGTTCTGATATACGCTACAACATGGATGAACCTTGGAAACATTATGCTAAGTGAAAGAAGTCAGACATGAAAGGACAAATGTTGGACTTTCCTGGCGGTTCAGCGGATAAGACTTCGCCTTCGAATGCAGGGGTTGTGGGTTTGATCCCTGGTCAGGGAGCTAAGATCCTACATGCCTCGTGGCCAAAAAAAAACAAAACATAAAACAGAAACAACATTGTAACAAATTCAATAAAGACATTTAAAAAATGGTCCACATCAAAAGAATCTTAGAAAAAAAAGAAAGGACAAATGTTGTATGCTTCCACTTATATGAAATATCTAGATTAGGCAAATTCATAGAAACAAAGTAGATTAAAGGTAATAGTGACTGGAGGAAGGAGGAATGGGGGGTTATTTCTTAATGGTTATAGAGTTTCTTTTGGGGATGATTAAAAAGTTTGGGAAATAGTGGTGGTTGGATAACATGTGAATGTAATTAATGACATTAAATTGTACAATTAAAATAGTTAAAATGGCAAATTTTATTATATATATATATTTTACCACGATTTAAAAAAAACTTAGTGTAATATACCAATAAACATTGAATTGCATGTTTTAAATGAGTGAATTGTATGATATGTGAATTATATCTCAATAGGCTGTTAAGAAAAAAAACTAAAGCATGGGGGAATAATGAGCATTTGAGCTCTTAGAAACTCAGGTAAATCTCAGATTACTCAAATCACGTGATTTACAATATTACATCAATTCAATATTTACAGTAAGAAACTAGAGGAGAGAGATGCAGTATGTTAATACACTTAGGATAGGATGCCAGCAGGCTAAACCACACCTGGGTTATGCAACCTTCATGTGTCCTGTTTCTATTGTCCACATTAACCTTCCCCACTGATGGTGTGGTTAGGAGGACCAGAGATGAAGTTTGAGCAAAGGGGCTTTGTGGATGAAAGAAGCCTGAAGCCAGTTATACACAAACACTTTATTGGAGTGTTGTAGGGGCCAGTGTGCCTGTCCACAGCCAAAGCTTGCAATAGCCAACTGAGCAGCTAGGGATTTTAATTTTTCATTTCCTGGCCAGAGGATACATGGGCCCAGAATATGTGACACTCATGGGTGGCTGATTTAGGTCCTCATGAATACTGAGTGCCTCATATATTTACTGTACCATGAATATTTGGTGCCTCAGGGGTCTGATGTATATTTGGTGTATCGTGAATATTAGATGCCTCCTGTGCCTCATGAATATTTAGTGCCTACTTGGTTCTTCTATCCCTTCTGATTTATGTTCTGCACACATATATCTAGTTTATGTCTAAATGTTTATGTCTAAAATCTCTCATGGGTTACTAATCTACTTGTCTCTGCTTAACATATATATGAATTTCATCTCTCCCACTTATTTTCTTGTTTCCTATGGCAAAGTTAAATATTCTCAGTCAATACAGCAAATGCATATTACAATTAATTTGCAACATCCCCATTTTACAAATGGGGAAATTGCAGAGAGGAGCTAAGCAACTTGTAGGACTTGCCAAGGTCACAGGTGGAATCAGGATTCAAATTCTGGCAGCTTGACTCCAGAGCTCATGCTTTTAACTGCTATGCTCTGCTGCCTCTGAGGATCAGCGTGAGGAAAGGGACTATAAGAGTATAAGGTGGGTATCATAAGAGAAGTTCTAAGTGCTACAGAAGCTCATTGGGGCTTTATAGGAAGACTTTATGGAAGTATCATCTGAGATAACCTAGGAAGAATAAAAGGGTAATTACAAGCAGAAATCGGAGCAGAAGTGTTAGGTTATTTATCATTTAAAACACTTTAGCATAGAAAATGTGACACTGTGCACCTGTGTTAGTTGAAGTTACAACCCAGTTTTGACTAGTATTCTGCTTGTCAAACCCAAGTTTGTGTGGCTGATGCACAGTGAAGCCAAACCAAAATGTCAGAGTTTGGAGCAGACAAAGGTTAACTGCAAGGGCCATGCAAGGGGAACGGGCAGCTCGTGCTCAAAAGATTCCAACTCCCTGATGGTTTTCAGGGAAGAGTTTTTATAGGCAAAATTTGGCGGGGAGGATGTGACCTTCCTCTAATTGGTTGGTGGTGGGGTAACAGGGTGGTGTTCCAAGAATCTCAATCATCAGCCTTCTAGTTCCAACCAGTCTGTGATCCTCGTGCTTGTGCTCAGCCTGAAGTTACCATCTTCCACCTGGGGGTGGGGGGGTTAGTTCCCGTAGAAGAACTCAGAGATGTGTACCAGATTGTTATGTACATTCCTTGAGGAGGAACCACGATCCGCTCCATTGCTGCACTATTGTTTCTTGACTGTCTTTCCTTTGTTTCTGCATTCCCTTGCTCCTCTATTTACTAACTGTTTGAATCTGCCCTTTGGAACTCAGGGAAGGTCTAGAAGGCTGAAAGCATTTTTCCTACAAATGAGACATGGAGGATGTGGAAAGACTTTTGTACCCTGGAGGGCTCCACAGGGTCCTGCTTGGTTTCATACTTAGGAGTTCACATTCCAGAGAGCCAACTATTATTTAAATTAGAAGGCATCTACCCATAAAGTGGCTACTACAAGTGTTCTATTTATAGCTACACTATCTATAGCAATATCATGTGCTTTATTAGTTCACATTTGGAACACTGGAAGCCAGTATTTACTAGTGAAATTTCTGGCTTGTTAATTAGCATGATGAACATTAGAAATGAGTTCTCATTGTTGAGATTGAAGGTATTCAAAATATGTGATTGGCTAAAATATTTTGAATACACACCTTATTCTTATATGAGTAGGGCAAAAAATATCTAGAGAAACCTGTCTTTACCAGGAATACCAGGACTCAAAACTAAATGGGGTCCAGTGTCCAGCCTTTGGTTTGGATAATTTCTAGTTACCTAATGCAAACTATAGGCTAACAGAATTCTGCCTCTGGAATGTAATATGGATTCCAAAATCACTTACAGTAACCTCATAGGG
Source organism: Monodon monoceros (assembly GCF_005190385.1). Taxonomy (NCBI): domain Eukaryota; kingdom Metazoa; phylum Chordata; class Mammalia; order Artiodactyla; family Monodontidae; genus Monodon; species Monodon monoceros. The sequence continues at coordinate 93,876,310 of NW_021703779.1, read as the reverse complement.
CCCCAGGGTTCCATAGTCTGCAGGTTGAAAATCACTGTTGTATATATGGGGAGAAGGCAGGTTTTACATCACTGGAGCTTCATTTTAGGAAGATTAATCTGACTTTGGAATGTGGGATGAATTGAATAGTGGAAAGAATACTCCAGAGGAAAAGTAGTAAAAGTGTGGTATTTGTGAGAATGGAGTAGAGAGTTTGGATTGGAGAGGAAGAATATGCGTGGCTCAACAACTAAATAAATGTAGGGAGTAAAGGGAGGAGGAATGGTATTTATAACAATCATGTATTTAGAGCTTATTATGTGCCAGGCATATTCTGAGTAGTTTGTATATATTAAATCATTTATTCCTCACAGAAACCTTACGAGTTAGATATTCTACAGGTGAAGAAAGTGAAGTACCGAGAGTATAAGCACCCTGCCGAAGGTCAGAGAGTTGAGATTGAAACCCAGGCAATCTGGCCACAAAATCCTAACTGTTCAACCATGTTGCTTCAAAGAATTAAATATAAGCCCAAAGTTTTGAGCCCGTATGATTAAGAGAAAACATATATGTACATGTGTATTGGTCAGACATTCTACTTTGTTTCTCTATTCTTTCAGTTTTATTGAGATATAATTGACCTACAGCACTGTGTAAGTTTAAGGTATACATCACAATGACTTGACATACATGTATTGTTAAATGATTACCACGATGTTTAGTTAACATCCATCACCTCATACAGTTACAGAAATTTTTTTCCCTTTTGATGAGAACGGTTAAGGCTTACTCTCTTAACTTTCAAATGTACCACACAGCAGTGTTCACTATAGTCATCATGTTGTACATTACATTCTCATTACTTGTTTATCTTATAATTGGAAGTTTGTACCTTTTGACCACCTTCATCCAAATACCCGACCCCTACCTCTGGTAACCACAGATCTGATGTCTTATATGAGTTTGTTTTTTTGTTGTTGTTGTTGTTTTAGATTCCACATATAAGTGAGATCATGCAGTATTTGTCTTTATCTGATTTATTTCACTTAGCATAATTAATGCCCTTAAGGTCCATCCATGTTGTCATGAATGGCAAAATTTCCTTCTTTTTAATGACTGGGTGGTTTTCCATTGTGTGTATATATATATATATATATATATATATATATATATACACACCACACTTTCTTTATCATTTCAGGTCAGACATTCTGGTATAGTATAACTAAAAACTCTGGAATTCAAAAGTGCCAAGAGTGGGCAATACTTTTAAGTTTCTATTAATTCATACTAAGCATACCTTAAATGAACCATTCTAGGGCAAGCTGTGACAACACTCAGGGAATGATAGAATGTTGAAGGAAACCACAATCTACCACTCCAAAATATGTCTCTTTGACATAATTATTTTGAGCTTAAGGCAATTAAGAAGCAGCAAACTCTAAAAAAGCTCCCCCTTTTCTGCCTAAAGGCAGGAAATAAATTCTCCTTTTACTGAAGACAGACTCTAATCTGCCCAGAGATGGCACCAGAGAAATCTGTATAAACAAACCTTGTTAAACTAACCCTTATCTTCCTAGTTACTGCTTCACCATTAACTACCCTCTCCCAAACCCCTTTGTCTTGTCAATTCTTCACAAATTTATTGTTTTGTCTAAAAGGTATAAAGCCTTCCTGCTCTGACCATTTCTTCAGGTCTTCATTCTCTTTATTAAATGTAAAAATTTAATAAAACTTGTATACTTTTCTCCTGTTAATTTGTCTTTGTCAGTTTAATTTTCAGACCCAACCAGAGACCCTAAGAGATTTGAGGAAAACTTTTTCTTCCCCCGTAATGTCATCACATGAGAAAGCCACTCAGCTAAGAAATGATGGAAAACATAGCCCTGATGTTCCTATAGCCTCATTGGCCCCCTTTTATGTATTTTATCACAATGTATCTTAATTGTGTTGGCTTTTTCTCTGATTTATCCTCTTTCCCCTCAGCTAGACTGTGAGTTTCTTGAGGGCAAGGATCTTGTCTTACTCATTGCTTACCTCACAGCACACATACATCTCATGATGCTCAGGGGTGCTCAGATGTTTTTTGAACTGAAAAGCACTTGAATGAAAAGAAATTATCTAAACTAATACATCAAGGCCTATTTCTCCTAGGCTAAACTTCTGCTACTATTTGAAAGGGCTTATTTACCATATACTCATGTGATAGTGATGGCACTAAAATTAGGAATATTATCTTTGTGACCCTGATTATTTTCTAACTACAGTGATAGATTAATAAAACAAAAGAGGAGTTTAATTCTTGTCAAATCAGTGCTTTCTCCCTATGTACAGATATTTAAATAATTAGGTCAACCATAGTTGCATAACTCCAGGAAGCAGCCTTCAAAAGGACCAAGATTTGGCAATTTTTTTTTTGGTAAAGTAAACATTTTTGGCTTTTCTGATAGGGTCTGTATTGCAACTAATCAACTCTGCCATTGTAGTGGGGAGAGCAGCCACATGTAGTATGTAAATGAATAAGCATGGCAGTGTTCCAGTAAAACTTGATGTACAAAAACAGGCTGCAGTCTAGATTTGGGCCTTAGGCTATCATTTTGCAAATCCTGACACAGAATACAGTGTGAATGGTACCTCTTGGAGTTGTGCTATGTGGTAGCCATGTAGACAATTCATATAGACTAAATAAACTCAGGAACTTTTCCTCTTTCTAGAAAAAACCTGAGAGACTATCTACTTCGTACTCATTTTACAGATGGGGAAACTTAGACTCTGAGAAGTTCAGAAAGAGAGATATGCTTAAAGTAATTTAGCTTGCTTGTGTCAAAGCTAGCTATGAAACCCAGGTATGCCGACTCCTAGTCCAATGCTCTTTCCATTATATCAGTTCCTCAAGGATGAATATTAAATTATTTCTCATATAGGTATAGTTTAAAATATACCTTATTATATTCTAATTCTTTGCAAATTGATATGTCTATGTTATAGACAAATAGTTGCTCATATCACAGAGAAATTACTATAAAACACTAAAGTAAAAATATACATAGTTGGGAGGAATCCCTTATCCTGATGTTAAGTCTTACAATATATTGGCAATAATCAAGATAGTATGGTACTGGCGAGGGATAGACACATAGATCAATAGAACAGAGTAGAAACCCAGACATAGATCCACACAAGTATACCCAATAAATCTTTGACAAAAGAGCAAAATCAATTCAATGGAGAAATGATAGCCTTTTTAGCAAATGGTGCTGAAGCAATCGGACATCTAAAGGCAAAAAAACTTATCCTTCACCTAAATTTCATATCATATACAAAAATTAAGCCAAAATGGATTACAGATTTAAATATAAAACTATAAAACTTTTTTTTGGGGGGGTGCTGCCTTGGGTCTTCGTTGCTGAGCACGGGATTTCTCTAGTTGCGGTGGGTGGGGGCTACTCTTCCTTGTGTTGCGTGGGCTTCTCATTGAGGTGGCTTCTCTGGTTGCAGAGCACGGGCTCTAGGCACGCAGCCTTCAGTAGTTGCAGCACGCGGGCTCAGTAGTTGTGGCTCGCAGGCTTAGTTGTTTCACGGCATGTGGTATATTCCCAGACCAGGGATTGAACCTGTGTCCCCTGCATTGGCAGGTGGATTCTTAACCACTGCACCACCAGGGAAGTCCCTATAAAACTTTAAAAAATTACATGGTAGAAAATCTTTGGGAACTAGCACTAGAGAGTCCTTAGACTTGACACCAAAAGCATGATCCATAAAAGGAAAAAAACTGACATACTGGCTCATCAAAATTAAAATCTTTTGCTCCGTGAAAGACTGTTAAAAGCAATGAAAAGAAAAACGACAGAGTGGAAGAAAATACTTGCAAACCACATATCTGACAAAGTACTAGCGTCTAGAATATATAAAGAACTTTCAAAACTCAACCGTTAAAAAACGGGCAAAATACATGAAGAGACATTTCACAGAAGAAGATATACATATGGCAAGATATACATATGGCAAGAAGATATACATATGGCAAGCACATGAAAAGATGTTTAACGTTAGCCATCAGAGAAATGCAAATTAGAACTGCAATGAGACATCACTACATGCCTATCAGAATGGCTAAATGAAAAAAATATTGATAACACCAAATGCTGGTGAGGATGCAGAGAAATTGGACCTTATGCCGGTGGGAAGGTAACATGGTACAGCCAGTATGGAAAAGAGTTTGGCAGTTTCTTACAAAGCTAAGCATATAATGTACAACCTGGTCATTTATCCCAGAGAAATAAAGACTTACGTTCATATAAAAACCTTTACATTAATGCTCATAACAGTTTTATTCATAATAGCCAAGAACCCAAAACAGCCTAGATGTCCTTCAAAGGGTAAATAAACAAACTATGGTATATACATACCATGGAATACTACTCAGCAATAAATAAAGAATGGACAATCAAAGCACACAATAATTTGAATGAACCTCAGGAAATTATGCTTAGTGGAAAAATTCAGTAACAAAAAGATAGTGCCTGATTCCATTTACGTAACATTCATGAAATAGCATAATTACAGAGGTAGAGAACTCATGGTTGGTTGCCAGGTGTTAGGGATAGGGAGGAGGGGGACAAGTGTGCCTATAAAGGGGTAAATAAGAGAGTCTTGTGGTGATGATGCAGTTTAATATCTTGATTATTATGGGGGTTACACAAGGCCACACATGTGCTACTATTCCATAGAGACACCCCCCATACAGAAACTACTTCATGTACGACCACTGAAATTTGAATAAACTCTGTGGATTGTGCCAAAGTTAGTTTCTTGGTTTTGATCATGTATTATAGTGGTATAAGATGTTAACATTGGAGTAGGCTGAGGAAAGTGCATATGGGACTTCCCTGTACATTTCTTTTGTAACCTCCTGTGAATCTGTCATTATTTCAAAATAAAAAGTATGTATATTAAAATATAAAATATAGTTTATTCAAAATTATATGTATATATGAGAGAGAGAGAAGTGAATCCTCTTCAATTTAACAATTATCTATTGCATTCCTTCCATGGCCAACATTCTAGTTAGTGCAAAGTTGAATAAATACATTTTCAAAGGCCATCCATTCCATTAAAGAGAGTCTTCTTGAGAAATTCCAATCAAAATGCCCATGGGCTTCCCTGGTAGCGCAGTGGTTGGGGGTCCGCCTGCCGATGCAGGGGACACGGGTTCGTGCCCCGGTCCGGGGGGATCCCGCATGCCCCAGAGCAGCTAGGCCCGTGAGCCATGGCCACTGGGCCTGCGCGTCCGGAGCCTGTGCTCCGTGGCAGGAGAGGCCGCGGCAGTGGGGGGCCAGCGTGCCGCAAAAATAAATAAATAAAAATGCCCTTAATCTTTCAAAGTGAAACTTATACGTCAGTAACATAAAGTAATTAAAATCTGTTTGCTTCCTTTGAAATTGATTAATTACAAGGACTACATAATTTATTCTTCCTTCTACTACTCTTCTAAAGTATTTTTGCTAAAACCACCAAAGATGTACTAATATGCCAAATGCAAGGCCTAGTTGACCTCTCTGCAACATTTGTCCTTGTTAACCAGTTTTTCCTTTTTTCTTTTTTAAAGTTTAGGCAACATTGGTTTATCCTTGAGGGTATTATGCTAAGTTAAATAAGTCAGACGGAGAAAGACAAATACCATGTGATTTCACTCATATGTGGAATATTAAAAAAAATTCTTCTTTTTGAAAGTGCTCTACTTCTTTAACTTTCGTGACATCACTTTTTTTTCCCTAGTTCTCCTCCTGTCTCTCTAGCCATTTTTATTTAGCTTTTTCTCTTATTTACAGCTTCAGTAATAAACTCCACGCCAGTGGTTCTCACGTCTCTTTTTCCAATACCAACTTCTTCCTTGAATTTCAGACCCATATTATCAACTACTCATTAATTGTTCCACTTGACTGTCCTCCAGGAACCTCCCATTTAACTTAACCACCCCCCATTCTTCCTCCATACATGTGCTCTGCACATAGTAGTTGCTCAATAAATATCTGAATTAAAATGGAAATATTCTTGATATTTTGAATGATACATAATTCTACCATTCTTGAAAATTAGAAACCTCAGTGCAATTCTTGGCTTTTCCTCATTATGCTTAAATGTAGTTAATCACAAAATGCTTTTGATTTTACCTTAATGTTTTTTAAATTCAGGCTCTCCCTATTCTTATAGCAACTACTTTAAGTCAGAGGCCTCATCATCTCTCACCTGAACTCTTGACATAGGCTCCAAACTGGTCCTCACAGGTTTGTGTCTACGAGTGAATGAGTAGAGATGTGTATGTGAGTGAAAGAGATGTGTGAAAAGCTAACTACAATCCCCAACTGTACAGCTTAAGTTACCAAAAACAAACTTTAGAAGACCAATTCTTGGTTGCAGAGCCAAAGACCCTGTGAGAAATGTCAAGCTAAGGGAAATGAGCTTGTAAATGATTCTATGCAAGTTCTTATTTTAAATGCTGGCTCCCCAGATATCACCAAAATACCTTGAAACAAAGCTGTGCTTATTCTCACCACAGTAAGGGGGAGTGCCACCTCAACAGAGACTTAGTATCATCTATAAGTAGAGAGGGCGAACTCGGGATATTTATGAGATTTTAAAGTCTGGTTTAAGGTGGGACTTTCAGAACTCTCCTGATGATTCTTTCGCGAAGTTCCTGGAGTGTACAATAAGTTTATTTGCAACTTTTATCTTTCTGGGAAAGAATTTCCTAGAATAGTAAAATTATGCTGATAAAGACAATGAAAAAGTAAAGTCACGTTAATATAGGCAGAAAGCTGTGTAGGTGTAGATGGTCTCAGTTTTCATATAAAGAAGACAATGAAAAGAAAATACTAAAGGGATTAAAAGAATTTGTACATTAAATTAATAATAGTGAATATTGAACAATTAATTTCCATTTATTTTCATATCTTTGTTGTAATCTGACTTAAACCAATTTGGCTTTCAGAAGTGTTAGGTTTGAATGACTCTTAAATTGAAGACTATAGGTCTTCAAATGCACAACTTTGCTACTGCATGACATGTTCCAATGAATGGAGGTCTTAAACTGAATTAACTGACGCACACATTTATTAGTAAACAGGGGCAAGAAAGTCTTACACCCTGTTAAAATAATCTTAGATCACTGCTCTATCTTTTTGAGGACTTTAACAAGCATCTTGCATGGAAATTTCACTCTAAAGCAAATGTTCTGACAGACTGCTTAGCTGATCTATTTGGGTCATGGAACAAAATTCTTTCTTATTAGAGTATTTATGTGTGTGGTAGGTGGGTAGGTAGGGTACAGAAAGGAAAGCAGTTCCAGATGTAAGCAATGAAAGACAAAATGCACCAGACAATTAAAGACATTATTTTATTCAGGCTATTGCAATAGGGAGACTGTTCATTAATGAGGAACCCCTCAAAGAAAAGGAAGGGAGCTTGAGGTTTTATAGAGGCAGGTAAACAAGGGAGTTATCCACGAGGCATATGGGAGTCATAAAGAAGGATGAAGATGGGTCTTATCTGGGAAGATATGAGAACAGAGTGCTCCTTTGAAGTTAGCCAGAATATAAAGGAGTGGGAGGAACTTAACTATTGCTAATGATGGGTTTCAGGACACATTACCCCCAAAATATGATGCCCTGGCATATTGAAAATTTTGAGCTGAAGGAATTTAAGAAACGGTTGGTGCAAGAAGGACTCTCTGAACTTTCCCTGAAGCAGATCATAAGGTCCTCATGTAAGAGGTGCCCACCCAGTACCCAAAGGAAAAGAGTATCCTTATCTCTGAAGACGGAGGGAATTTGATTGAACAAGACTTGCTAAGTTTCCCTGTTTACTATCTTTAGCTCATACCCTTTTGTTCTATCACATTTTCTGTGACTTTCCACTCTTCATCAAACCTAGCATAAAAATACTCAGGTTTAACTGTTTCTTTTGGGTCTTCATTTCCTTATGAAGGCTCCTGTGTCACATAAAACCTATATTAAACAAATGTGTATGCTTTTCTCTTGTTACAGAGACTCAGCCAAGAACCTAGAAGGGTTGAGGGAAAAAGATATTTTTCCTCCCTTTACTGCCTTCCAGGAGCACAGGGCTCAGATAAAATTCAGCATTGTCATAGGTACTCCTTAGAAGGTATTAGGCTGCTGGGCTCATCTGGTTCTTATACCCCTTTTTGTGCAAAGGTGGAGCTGCCTATAGAGTATTTCTAGTCAATACATATTTTTTGAACATCACCGATTAGAACCAGTTGTTTTGAGAAGAATATTTTAGATAGGATGACCAGGGAAGTCCTCTCTGAGGAAGTAATTTTGGAACAGAGACCTGAATTCATTAAGTGAGCAAACCATGCAAAGCAGAAGGGTGTTCCAGGCAGAAGGAACTGAAAGTGCCAAGACCTTGAGGCACAGATGAGCATGTAGAGATAAATGAGACCACCCAAATGAGAACAAGCAAAGGGCTATTTATTCATAGCTTGTTACGGCAAGGGAGTCAGCCACCATTACTTGCATTTGGCAAAGACTCACAGTCAGGCGAGTAGGGAAGCTTCATCGTGGAAAAGAGGGATAGCTTCAGGTATGCCTTGATTGGAGGCTGTTGGCATGCGGAAACTGTAGGCAGGCTAATGAGAAGCAGGGCATCCTATGTGATTGGTACATATTTGGCTTTCTCTGGTTGGTACTAAGTTGGAAGCTGGGACAAAAATTAGGGAAGCTGTCAGTTATTAATCAATTTCTGGATGTTTTGGGCTGATTGTTACAGGGAGTATTGTTTGGCTTCCTGGATTGGTTACTAGAGATAGTAGTCTGACTTATAGAAAGTAAGTTGGTTTCTTGAGTTGGTTTCTGCAGATTGTGGGTAAGAGTTCTATTTTTTATATATGGCCTGGCCATTGTCTGTTTGCATATTCAGTCTCTCAAGCATGACATGTTTGAAAAACACCAGGAAGAGTAGTGTGGCTGGAGTGGAGAGAAGGAGCAGAAAGTGTTGGGAGATGAGGTTAGACAGATTGGTGGGGGATAGGTCTGGTAGGGCCTTGAAATCCATGGTGATAGGAACCCTTTGGAGTATTCTCAACAGGGGAGTGAAGTGAGCTGATTTATAGTTTTAAAAGGTTGCTTTGGCTGTTATATGGATTCTGGAGACACTAGAGAGACAAGAGTAGAAGCAGAGAAGCCACCAAGGAGGCTGTTGCCATAGTTAAGGCAACATTTTGAGTCAAAGGCGCTTGAAAAAACAGCAGATGCAAGAAGGACACTCTGACTTTTTTTCCTTTCTTTTAAACACAAGAGATGAAATTTCCATGTAAGAGATGTTGTAGGGGAGCAAATTTTGCCACCCCAAAATGTCTCCTTGGCATGAGGATTAATTTAGGTGATTATTTTTAAGAAACAGAAGACTCAGGAAGTTTTTCTCATTACCGCCCCCTTAACTACCTAAAAGAATTTAAAGGGCCTGGAATAGTGCTATCACCAGAGATGTCTGCAAAGAGTATGGGTTAGGTGTGGTGGGAGAAATTTGTTAGGGTACAGAGACCAGCATTCACTCAGTGTCCATAATCTCTGCAGGGCCCAGTAAATATTTATTTACCAAACATTTGCTTTTCCATCTCTATGTGACTTGCCTTCCTCCCCTTTCAGGTTCCAAACCACTAGCCCCCAACATCCTCTCTTGTCTTTAGCTGAAGATGGTATTTAAGGTGAGGGTTTCAGCCATTTTGGCAAGTTACTCAGCCTTTCTGGGTCTCTCTCACGTATACATGTTATTAAATTTTGTTGATTTTCTCCTGTTAATCTTTTTCATGTTAATTTAATTCTTAGACCAGCCAGAAGAGCCCTGGAAGGGGAGAGGAAATTTTCTTCCTCCCTGACAATGTGCTCCCTATACCAGAAGGGAAAAGACGTTCTATCTCCAAGGACAGGAAGTTGAGGCTGAGAGAAATCTACAAACTTCCTTAAACTAACATTTACCTTCCTATTCACTTCCGCACCCAAATAAATACCCTATAGCCAAAGCCCCTTTGCCTTGTCACATTTTCACAATGTACTACTCTTTGTCCAATTCAGTACATAAGTGTCCAACTCCGCTTTTCTGAGCCTTCATTTTTCTCATGAAGACTCCCATGTACATGTAAAGAAAAAAACAGTTAAAACTTGTATACTTTTCTTCTGTTAATCTGTTTTATGTCAGTTTAATTCTTAGGCCCAGCTGGAGACTCTAAGAGATAGAAGACAAGTTTTTCCTCCCCTATAGATGACAGGGGTCTGAACCAGGATAGTAGCTGTGGAGGTGGTAAGAGGTGGTGGATTCTGGACATGTTTGGAAGGTAGAGCAAACAGGATTCATTGATGAGTTGGATGTGTGGGTGAGAGAATAATCAAGAATACAGTATCTCCAGTGTCTTTGACCTGAGCAAATGGTGATGCCATTAATAAGATGAAGAAAGCTTTTATGAATGCCCTTTGCTCCTTCATTAAATCATGTCTACTTATCCAGATGATATATGTATGCTACTTGACGATAAGGATGGAGCCTTGTCAAGTTTTCCTTCCACTAAGCTTATTAGAGAATTGTATACCCAGGACAGACTTACGTGAATATTTCTTATTTATTCTGCTAAATAAATTGGAAAAAAAAATGGTTTTGATGCCAAGGCTAGCAGGCAGTTTCTAATTGAGGCGCCTCTGTTCTGTTCTTTTCCCCACCCTCTTGATACTTAAGTAAAAGAAATGCAGAACACTTGGGAAATCTACATTTTTCTTGAGGAGATAAATTGATATGCTTATTGATGTAGTCATTCTAGAGAAAGTGGCTAGATGCTTAACTAAGTCTGAAATAATTCGGATATTTACATTCATTTGAATCCAGAGTTTGAAAAAAACACTTTGTGCATCTCACTCTTGGAGAAAAGGAGACAGATCAATATCCACCAGAGAAATATAGCTGAATTGTAAATTAGATACAAATCTGTTAGTTGCATTCTCATCCTAAACTGATTGTTGAGTGTCCAGGTAAGGAAGATCCTCTGCTGTGATTTAAATGTAGACTTTTTTTTGCTTCTTGTAAATTTGCAAATGCAACATAAAGACCTTTTCTCCCCTTATTCTACCATGATACTCCTATTAGCTACAGTGTTATATAGAAATACAAGGGAACAGTAGTGCTCTGTTAGTAATGAAATTTACATGTGAAAAGCAAGTGATGCATATTCAATTGCCCCTGTTTCAGAATCTCATCATTATCACAGTCATTACTGTGTAACTATCTTGTTTTGATTGATTATATACATGAATCCAATATAAATGAGCGTGGCTGTCATGAAAAAGAGTTTCCTTCCATTAAGTTCTAAAGAATAGTCATCAGTATATTTAAATATTGCTTTTAAATTTTTTCACATGATTTTCTTTAATTATCATATATATTTGAATGGAGGCAAGAATTTTTCTTTATTATCTACATGTTCATTTTTTCTACCTCAAAATTGTGCTACAATACAGAGTTTGTGATGTCACTACTATTTCCATAACAACCCACTCAGCAATAGCACATATACAGTTTAATACATGATCAAGCAAAATGAAAAGCTCTGATTAAAAATAAATGGAGACATTCAAACCTAAATTCCTACTAGCAAATGAAAAAGATTATAAAGTGCTACAAAGAGCATATGCTAGAAGGAAGCATTAGTTTTATTCCAAAATTATTATGATTATCCCTATTTTTCTCATGTAAAGTAAAATCCCACTAATTTAGGCTCTACTAAATCAAAAATTTTCAGAATTCACCATGTGAAGAACACTGAGGGAAAGGTTTGATAAGTAAATGGATACATAAAGAACAATGGTAGTATCATTATTAGTGTCATATTTAGGCTAAGTGAACAATCTGTTTACTAAAAGCAACCTCCCACTGTTAAACTAGCCTACACTATCTTCCAGTAGTGGCAACTAAAATGTTCACAGTATCTGTAGTTTTTCATCTATTTCAGGACCCAGTTGGGGGTAAGCAGGATTAACTACATCTGGTTGGAACAGAGTAGGTGGGCCAGGTCACGGAATTAGATTTTCCCACTGAGCAAATTCAGCTATAGGCACCAGAGGAAATGCAGTATGAATCAGAATATGATATTTAGCCATGCAGTCAGTCATCCAGTATTGCTGAACATATACTATGTGCCAGGTTCTGTGCTAGTCATTGAGGTTATAATGATGAATGTCTTCCCTCAGAGGACTCACATATATGCAAATAAATGAGTTGCAATGCAATGATTAAATGCAAGACTATAAGCAGTTATAACACTGAGGTCACACAGAGGAAATAGTAATTAACTGTTCTGGGGGGTGGGGGAGAATCAAGGAAAGTGATAGACCTGGATAATGGGGATAAATCAAGCTGTTTTGAGGTGAGTGGCAGTACACTAAGGATACAGAGGTAGAAGGGGCTTTCCAGGCAAAGGATGTTGAATGTGATCTGGAGTGTATTGTGAAAGAGAAAGTAGTGGGGGAAGAAGACTGAGCAGAGCAAACAAGACAAGGTGATAGAAAGTTTTATACATCATGCTAGGGATTTTGGACCAATGTCTGATCATCCTATAGTGATACCTACAAGTAAACAAGCAATCTCTATACACAGAGAGCTTTCCCTTAGCTTTTCAGTGTCTCATTCTTAAATATGAATATTCAGCCAAGGATCACCAGACATCTGAGAAAAACTTTCAACATTAGAGCTGTACATATTTAAAGTGCATAATTTAGTAAGTTTTGACATATATATTCAAATATATATGCATGTTCAAAATACACATATTCATATATATACACACACTCCTGAAACCATCCCCATAATCAAGATAGTGAACATATCTACCAGAAAGTTTCCTTGGGCCTTCCCTCTTGTTCCTTGCCAAGAACACTAATCTGTTTTCTGTCACTGTCGATTTACATTTTTCTAGAGTTTTATATAAATTGGAATCATGAGTATTTTCTCTTTTTGATCTGGTTTCTTTCCCTCAGCATAATTAATTTGAGATTCACCCATATTGTTGCATGTATCAAGAATCCAGTCCTTTTTTTGACTCAGTAATATTTCATTGTATAGATATACTACCATTTATTTATTCATCCCCCTGTTGATGGACTTCTAGGTTATTTCCAGTTTTTGCATGTTACCAGTTAAGCTTCTTGAAAAGGAGACATCAGTCCCAAAATGGAGTCACTTGTGCTAAACCCCACATCAGCAAACCGAGACTTAATACCTAACCTAATTGCAGTCTCCACATCCCCCAGGAATGTAACCTTTAACCAGTAAACCCGGAATTACCAGGTCAGCACTAGTGAGGTAATCCACCCAATAGGCCCTTCCATTCCCCTTAGGATGGTGACCTTCCCTGAAACAGTGCATTCTTTGCTAATAATGTCCTTTTCCTGCCCCCTTTCTTCCTTTAAAAATCTTTCCTTTTCTACAGCTCTGTGGACCTCCTTTCTATTGCTAGATGAGATGCTTCCTGATTCATGAATCATTAAATAAAGGCAACTTGACCTTTAAATGTGCTTAGTTGAATCTTTGTTATTTAACAAGTTCTTTTGAATACTCTGTACAAGTCATTGTACAGACATATTTTTCTTTAGTTTTGGGTAAATACCTCAGGGTGGAATGACTAGATTGTATGGTAGGTGTATGTTCAACTTTATAATGAACTACCAAACTGTTTTGCAAAGCAGCTCTCCCATTTTACATTCCTACTAGCAGTATGAGAGTTCTGGTCACTCCAATCCTTGCTAACATGTGGTCAGGCTTTTTAATTTTAGACATTCTAATAAGCATGTAGTGGTCTCATTGTGGTTTTAATTTGCATTTCCTTAATTATGTTGAGCAACTTTTCATGTGCTTATTTGCCATCCATATATCTTTGATGAAATGTCTGTTCAAATATTTCCCCCATTTTTTTTTTATCATATTGGTTTGTTTACTGTCTTATTGTTAGGTTTTGAGAGTCCTTTATATATACTGGATGTCAGTTATATAATTTACAAAGATTTTCTCCCAGTCTGAGGCTTGTTTTTCTTTCTCTTATCATTGCTTTTTGAAGAGCCAAAATTTTTAATCTAGATGGAATCCAATTTATCATTTTCTTCTCTTATGGATTGTGCTTTTGTTGTCAAGTCTAAGAAATCTTTGCCTAACTCAAGGTCACAAAGATTTTCTCCTATGTTTTCTTTTAGAACTTCTAAAAGAAGTTATGGATTAAAGGTCATTTTTTTTGCCTATGAATCTACATTCAATTGTTTAAGCATCACTTGTCAAAAAGACTTTTCTTTCTCTTCTGCTTTGACTTTGTATGTTTGTGAATCCATATGTGTTGGTTTATGTCTGGACTCTCTATTCTGTTCCATTGATCTGTTTGTCTACCTTTATGCCAATAATACATTGTCTTGATTACTGTAGCTTTATAATAAGTATTGGAATCAGATGTTAACCCCTAACTTTGTTCTTTTGCAGAATTCTTTTGGCTATCCTAGGTCTTTTGCATTTTCATATGAATTTTAGAATCCTTTTGTTAATTTCCTTAAAAAAGCCTGCTGGGATTTTGATGGGAATTGTGTTGAATTTATAGATCAGTTTTGGAAAGAGTTCACATCTTAACAATATTAAATTTTCTATACCATGAACAAGGAATATCTATTTATTTAGGTCTTCTATACTTTCTTTTAGCAATATTTTGCAATTATCAGTGTACAGGTCTTTCACATCATTGGTTATACCTAGCCCTAAGAATTTCATATTTTTTATGCTATTGCAAATGGTATTGTTTTTAAAAATCAGTTTCCAATAGTTTGTTGCTAGTATATAGAAATACAATTGATCTATATTAATCTTGTATCCTGCCATTTTGCTAAACTCGCTTATTAGTCCTAGTAGCTTTTTTTGGTTGTTGTTGACTCTATTGGATTTTCTACATAGACAATCATGTTGTCTGAAAATAAAGATAGTTTTACTTCTTCCTCTCCAGTTTGGATGCCTTTTATATTTGTTTTTTTTTTCTTGCCTGACTGCACTGGTTAGAATGTTGAATAGAAGTGGCAGAACAGATATTCCTGCCTTGTTCCTGATCATAGGAGTGAATCATGCAGTCTTTCACCATTAAATATGGGGTTAGCAGCAGATTTTTAGTAGATAACCTTTACCAATTTAAGGAAGTTACCTTCTATTCCTAGTTTGTTGAATGGTTTTATCATGAAAGGTATTGGGTTTTATCAAATCCTTTTTTTGTGTCTATTGAAATGATCGTGTTTCTTCATCTTTTTAGTTTGTTAATATGATACATTACATTGATTGGCTTTTGAATGCTAATCTAACCTTTCATTCCTGGGATAAAACCCGCTTGGTCATGATGTGTTATATTTCTATATATTGCTAGATTCAATTTACTAAATATTTGTTATGAATTTTTGTGTGTATTTCACGAGAGTGTTAGCCTATAGTTTTCTTCTCTTGTAATATCTTTGTGTGGTTTTGGTATTAGAGTAATGATAGCCTTGTAGCATGAGTTGGGAAGTATTCTCTTCTCTTAAATTTTTTGGAAGATTTTATATAAGGTTATTATTATTTATTTTTTAAAGGTGTGGTAGAATTCACCAGTGAAGCCATATGGGCCTGGGAATTTCTTTGTAGGAGGGGTTTAAACTATAATTTCAATTTCGTATATATTTCACCCTTCAGGTTATCTGTTTCTCCTTGACTGAGCTTTGGTAATTTGTGTCTTTCAGGGAATTTGTCCATTTCACCTAATTCATCAAATTTATGGGAATAGTTGCTCAAGTTATTCCCTTATTATTCATTTGCTGTCTGTAGAATCTTTCATGATGTCACTTCTCTTGTTCTAGATATTTTTAATTTTCATATCCTCTCTTTTCCTCATTAGTCTGGCTAGTGATTTACCAATTTTATTGATCTTTGTAAAGAACCAGCTTTTTTTGTTTGTTTCACTGATTTTTCTCTGTTATTGTTCTGTTTTTTATGTCATGGATTTCTGCTTTGATCTTTACTGTTTCCTTTCTTCTGCTTACTTTAGGTTTAATTTGGTTTTTTTTTGTCGTTGTTGTTGTTTTAGTTTCTCAAGGTAGAAGACTGTGTTATTACTTTGAGATCATTTTTCTTTTTTATATAGCCATCTTATGTTATAAATTTGCCCCTAAATACAGCTTTCGTAGCATCCTACAATTTTTAATATGTTGTGCTTAACTTTTCATTTAGTTAAAATTATTTTCTAATTTTCCTTTTGACTTCTTGTTTGATACATTCATTATCTAGAAGTGTTATTTCATTTGCAAATATTGTGGAAATTTCCAAAGGTCATTTTGTTATTGATTCCTAATTTAATTCCATTGTGGTCAAAGGACAAACTTTGCATGACTTGAATCCTAAATTTATTGAGACTTGTTTTATGGCCCAGACTATTGTCTATCTTGGTAAATATTCCCTGAGCACTTGAGAAGAAACTACATTCTGATGTTGTTGGGTGATGTGTTCTATAAATGTCAATGAGGTCAAGTGGTGTTTGAGTCTACTATATCTTTGCTAATTTTCTACTCACATCTTATTCATTTTTTAGAGAGGAATATAGCGATGCCTAGGTTATAATCGTGGGTTTGTCTGTTTTTCCTTGCAGTTCTATCAAATTTTGCTTCATGAATTTTGAAGCCCTGTTATTTGGTGCATAAACATTTAGGATTGTTATGTCTTCTTGATTAATTGACCTCACTATCATTATGAAATAAATTACTTTATCCCTGGCAATATTTTGCTCTGAAATCAACTTTGATATTAATATAACCACTCCAGCTTTCTTTTGAATAGTGTTAGCATGCTATATCTTTTTCTATCCTTTTACTTTTAACCTATTTGTGCCTTTGTATTTAAAGTATGTTTCCTGCAGGCAGCATGTGGTCTCCTATGGGTCTTAATTTTTTATTCCATATGACAATCTCTGCCTTTTAATTTGGATATTTCAACCATTTACATTTATGTGATTATTGATATGGTTAGGTTTGAGTCTATCATCATGTTATTTGTTTCTATTTGCCCCACCTTTTTTTGTTCACTTTTTCCTCTTCTTCTGCCTTCTTTTGGATTAATCAGGTATTTTTTATGACCCCATTTTATCTCATTTGTTGGCTTATTAGCTATAACACTTTGTTTTGTTATTTTAGTGATTGCTTTAAGGTGTTTTTTTTTTGCACATTTAACTTGTTTCAGTATACCTTCAAGTGATACTACACCATTTCACATATAGTACGACAACCTTACAATTATATATTTCCATTTCTCCCCTCCCAACTTTTATGCTATTGTTGTCATATTTTTTAGTTTTGTATATGCTCTAAATCCCACAATGAATTCTTATTATTTTTGTTTAAACAGTTTTTAAAATAAATTGAAATAAGAGAAAAGTCTTGTATATTTACCCATATAGTTACCAATTCTGGTGCTCTCCTTCTTGCTTTTTGTTTAAATCAATACTTCCATCTGGTATCTGCCTGAAGAATGTCCTTTAGTATTTCCTGTAGTGCAGGTCTGCTAGTGATGATTTCTTTCAGTTTTTGTATGCCTGAAAATGACTTGATTTTGTTTTTGAAATATATATTGCCAGGTATAGATTTCTGGTTTGACAGGGTTTTGTTTTGTTTTGTTTTCCTTTCAGTACTTTAAAGGTGTCAACTCTCTTTTCTATAACATTGTTTCTGACAAGAAATCTGATGTCATTATTTTCATTCAGCCATGTGTAACAGCTCTATTTCCTTTTAAGATTTTTCTCTTTATCATTGGTTTTGAGCAATTTGATTATGATATGCCTTACTGTAATTTTCTTCATACTTCTTCTGTTTGGGGTTCATTGAGCTTTTTGGATCTGTGAATTTATATTTTTCATTAATGTCAGAGTTGGAAAGTTTCTTCCAACTTCTTCAAATGTTTTTTCTGTCCCCCAACCCCCTCAAATATTCCGGTTGCTCACATATGAAGCCACACATAGTTCACTAGTGCTCTTTCATTTTTTAGCATTCTTTTTTCTCTGTATGTTTCATTTTGTATAGTTTCTATTGCTATGCATTTGAGTTCACTTATCTTTTCTTCTGTAGTGACTAGTCTGCCTTTAATCCCACCCAGTGAATTTTTCCTCTCAGGAACTGTAGTTTTCATCTCTAGAAGTTCAATTTGGGTCTTCTTCATATGTCTGCTTAACTTATTGAACATATGGAATATAAGTTATAATAATTGTTTTAATGTCCTTGTCTGCTAATTCTAATATCTCTGTCAATTTGGGGTCAGTTTTGATTGATTTTTTTCTCTTCATTATAAGTTATGTATCTCTGTTTCTTTACATACCTGGTAATCTTTGATTGGATGCCAGGCATTATGAATTTTACCTTGTCAGGTGCTGGATATACTTATATTCCTATAAATCTTTGTTAGCTTTGTTCTTAGATGCAGTTAAGTTACCTGGAAACAGTTTGATCCTTTCAGGTCTTATTTTTCTGGTTTAGGTGAGTCCAAAGAAGAGCTCAGTCTAGGGCTAATTTTTCCCACCACTGAGGCCAGACCTTCTGGGTACCCTACCCAACGTCCTGTGAATTATGACTTTTCCCAATCTGACTGGTAGGAATAGGCACTATTTCTGGCCTTCTGTGTCAGGTACTATTCTTTGTAATCTAATCATTTCTTGTTCTCTCTCTGGCCTCAAGTAGATTTTTCACACATGTGCACTGATAGTTACTCTGCTGAATACTTGAGGGGAGACCTCTGCAGCTCTCTGGGACTCTGTTTCTATCTCATTAACTCTAGTTGCATTTGACTCCCCAGACTCTCAGCTCCATAACATCAACAGAGAGGATCCACTGACCTTTGCCTCAATACCTCCACCCTATGCCATGGCCTGGAAAATCACTTATAGCTAGGGCAATCATAGGTGTCACCTCATTTGTTTCTCATATCTACAAACTAGTGTCCTTCATTGCCTGATGGCCAGTGCCTTTAAAACCATTGTCTCATGTATTTAGCTTTTAAAATTATCTACATGTATAATTTCATTCATCATTTCATAATGGACATTTTCAAACATACAAAAAGTTGAAAGCATTGTATAGTGTACAATTGTATGTATACCCACTCCCTAGATTCTACAATTAACAGTTTACAATATTTGTTTTATCATACAACTATGTATTTATTCATCCCTTTATTCACCCATCAAACCATCTTAATTTTTCATGCATTTTAAAATAATTGAAAATATCAATATAATTCACCCTAAATACTTCAGCATGCATATGATTAATGAGAGCTTAATATTTTGAATTTTGACAAATTAATCACCTGTGTAATGCTAACTTCCAAGTTATACAATATACCTGTCACCACAGAAAGTTTCTTCCTGACTTTTCCAGTCAATCTCCACCCTCATCTTTCCAAAGGAAACTACTGTTTAGATTTTTTCACTACGGATAAGTTTTGCTTTTTCTAGAATAGCACTGTTAAATAGAAATGTAATATGAGTCAAAAATGGAGCCACGTGTAATTTAAAATTTTCCATTAGCCATGTTACAAAAAATAAAAAGGAAGAAGTGATTAATTTAAATAATGTATTTTATTTAATCCAGTATGTCCAAAATATTATCATTTTCAACATGTAATCAGTATAAAAATTATGGATGAGATATACTACATTTTTCTCATATTATGTCTTTGAAATCTAGTGTGCAATTTACACTTATAGTACATCTCAATTTGGACTAATCCTATATCAAGTGCTCAGTAGCAATTTGTAGCTAGTAACTACCATATTGGATAGTGCAGTTCTAGAATTTAATATAAATGTGATCATAAAATAGGTTCCCTTTGTCTAAGGCTTTTTTGCTCAGCATGATGTTTTGAGAATTTTAAAATTAGTTCATGCATCATTTTAATTAAAAAATTAAATAAAAAAATAAAAGGGAAATAAAATGCTCAGCGAGAGTAATATAGAGGATGAGAGGAAAGAAATTGCATGTTAAGAATTCTGCCATTCAGTCCTTGTATTACGGAATAGGAGACTAGACATGCTGATAAACTTTATCCTTTACATTAAGTAATCATAAAACATCTTAGTATTTTACGGTCAAGCACTAAAAGAATAGAAGTAGAATACCTAATTTCAAAATCAATAGAGGGAATAAAAGTGAGTTAAAAAATTAAGCAACTGAGTGAAATGTAGGAAGGGAGAAAAAAAAGCAAACAAAAACCAAGAGAAATAACAAAATGATAATAATAAGTCCAAATATGTTGGTAACCCCAATAAATATAAATGGGCTGAACATACCATTTAAAACATACAGATTTTAAATTCAATAAAAGTGCTAAACCCAACTAATATTGTACTTATAAGATACATATCTAAAATATAAGAAAATGTGTACTTTAAGTAAAAAGATGGAAAAATATATATCTGGTAAATACTAACCAAAAGAAAGCTGGTGCAGCTCTATTATCAATAATATCAGACAAAGCATTCATCCAGAAAACTGGATAAAACAATTGTGGTATATTTATACAATGGAATACAACAGTGAAAATTAATGATAAATATCATGAACCTAATAAGCATAATCATCATAATAAGTTGTAGGAGGATAGGTACATTATGATATATTTATATTAAATTTAAAAGCATGCACTGCAAAACAATGTTATATATCATTATGGATACATACATATGTAGTGAAACAAATTAAATCATACATTGTAATGATAAATACCAAGCTGAGAATAGTAGTGTCGAATGCTGGCTCCTCATATATCACCAACACAACTTGAGTTTATTTGTTTACCATGGAAAGGGAGAAAACCACCTCCCCAAAGCTTTGGTAGTATCTCATAGGGAGAAGGCAAGGGCAGAATTTATTGAGAATTGGAAATTTGGTTAAAAGTGGGTCCTCTAATATGAGGACTTGTTTACAATTGGATGAGGATCATGATATAACAGTCCAGGAATGGTGGAAACAGCAATGGGAGGATTTTGAGGAAAGGTATTCAGAGTTTTAGGGCACAAACTGTTGACATTTTCCATTGAAAAGTTGATGAATCTTTCAGGAAGTTACTATTGTATAATGAACAATCAGGCCATTTGCTTGGATAAGAATCTCCTGGAAGAGTAGGCTTATTAATGTAGAGAGTAAAGTATATGTGGGGGAGAGTAAGTAATTTCAGTCTTTAGTGTCCAAACTGAGAGTAGAGAGTGATGATTTTGGTTCTCAGTACTTAACCCTAGGGTAGAGGAATAGGATCAGGGAGAAGTACACAGGGGCTTCAACTCTGCCTATAATATTTTATTTCTCTTAAAAAATCTGAAGCAAAAGTTAAAACTTGCCAAAGCTTGGTAACAGGTTTATAGGTAAAATAGTTTATCTTTCCTAACATTTCTTTGCATTTATTGTAGGCTTAAAATATTTTAAAATAGCACCGTTGCTTCATAAACAATGACCGATTCTTTGTCTCCATTTTTTCAGATGCCAGGTAGGTCTCTCTAATTCAATATCACAGATGGTCCAGTTACATTACAATTGAGGTGGTTGATGTTTCATTACATTCCAGTCATAGTTTCCAGGTTATCTACCTTGTCAAATTCATAGGACTCGGTCACTTCCTATGTCTTGTCAACCAAAATTTTACAAACCACCTCTCAGTTTGTATCAATTTCAATTTATGTCGATTTTTTTTCTATTGAGAGGGACATCTTTTACTCATCTTTTCCATGGATTAAAGAGTCTCTTTCCCTAGTGCTCTATATATGAAGATGTATATATACACACAGGTACACACACACAGATCATATATTTTATATACATATTTATACACATATACATAAAGAATATTGGAATTAGAAGTTCCCCAGGTCATCTTCCTAGCCAACTTATGGACACTTCTATACCATTACATAGCCAGTATAGCATAATGGCAGCATATGAGTTCTGGAGTCAGTTGGCTATGGTTTAGAATCCCAGTTCTGTGTCATTTATTAGCTGTGTGACCTGGGGCAAGTTATTTAACCTTTCTATGCCTCAATATTCGTGTAGGTAAAATGAGGATAGTAATCATACCTATTTTGTAGGATTTTGTTAAGTTTAAATAAGAATGCTTATAGAATATTAAGCATAGAGTTTAACACATAAGTCTTCAAAATATGCTAATGATTATTATTATTATCATCATTATCTCTGATAGATATGACCATCGGCCTCTGCTTGAACTGTTTCAACAATATTCTACCCTACAAGAAAACCTGCTCTATTTGGGAGAATCTCTATTACTAGAAACACAATGAGCCAAAGTTATTTTTCTATAAACCTTGCTCCCTTTAAATTCTAATTGTTGGTCTGAGTTCTGTCCTTTCAAACTGCACAGATTGTCTCTACCATGTCAATGTGGAAATTCTTCAAAAGTTAGAAATCAGTGTCTCTTATTCTCCAGAACAGTCTTTATCCACAAGTTAGAACTCTAGAGTGTAAGTAGTGTTAGAATAAGATAGCAGATTTCGGCATCACCTACAAATAGATTAGTGAATAAGTATTGGATATTCTGTTAGCTTGAAATGTTAAATTTTGAAGGGTTTGATTTAGACGTGTAATTAGCAGGTCTCCAGGCATCTAATGAGTTACAGTATCTAAGGTTTGGGGTAAAGGAAAGCCTTATATTTCTACTTACCTTTGGATCCAAGTTCCTGTTTTTACCAACTTTACCATTTTTGCTCTGTTTTGCCTTCTGTGTGTATAGTCCCTTTTCTGCAAATGCCACCATGCAAGATACCATCACAGCCCCTTCCCTTACCAAAGCACTGATATGTCCAGACTACCTGGATTGTCTAGAACATTAACTATTGCTGTTCTTCAAAGTTCTTCTGAGGGAAGAATCTTGACTAGTTATCTCTTCTTCTTGGCCTCTAGCCTCCTGCCATGTTGCTAGGTCCTCTGTCTACTTTGTATTCTTTACCTCTCATCTGTCGTTCATACCCAACAACCCTTCAAATATATGTTCATTTCTTATGTTACAGTTTATCCATCTTTTTCTTGCTTCCAGCCCAAATCAGGCATACACTGAGGATTATATTTCCACAATTAAGATGAACTATTAGGGTATCTTGCCAGATAAAGACAGTTTTCTTCCTAAGAGAAATTCTGCTCCCAGCTAAATCTTACACTAACATTTTATATCTTCATGCTACACAGTCATGATATAAAGAAATATATCTAGGTCCATAATGAAAGATATGTGGCATGTATGCCTCCATTACCCTCTTCACCATAAAAGATGTTGTTAATCAATCACAACATGCTCTACCAAAAATGGCTCAAAATCTTTCTTCTCCATGGTTGTAGCTCCTGCCAAAGAGCTCTTTCTGTTAAGGTCCCAGATTCCACCAGGTAGCCCTGATTGTGGTCTCATCTCCTGCTGGCAGGCCCCTCCATGATTCTAGGACCAAAGAGGGTCACTGCTTCTGGGTTCTTGTAATATTACCTTTCCCGTTATTCCCCAAACCCTAGGATTGGTGATAGGCTTCTGCTTCTGCTAATCTTGAGCCTGTTTCACTGTCCCCATTTGTCTTCTATCACATGCATTGCCAATTCCTTATATTAAATTCCCCCTATTTGAAATAGCTAGAGTGGTTTTGTTTTTTCTGATTGGACTCTGAATGATAACGCCTCCTTTGAGAATTTCTAGTATGTTTTATCTTTTCTATGGTAGAATCATATTCAGTAAACCTCAAGTTGGATCTTCAAGCCATCCCAACATGCCTCCTTCTGTGCTGTATATTCTCTGTCTTCTCCAGATCCGTTCTCACAAGCCTTCTCCACCCTGCTCTTAGTTCTAGGAAGCTGGCCTTTACAAACTGCATCCCCTGGCTTCCTTGCCCTCTGGCTTCCAGGTGGTCTGCATCAGCAGATGAAGGTAGAGGAGAAAGCGTTTGTAGTATTTAATCCTCCAGCCCCCTATGGCTTTGCTCATTTACCTAAGGTCATAGATTGTTAGTTTCTTTCTCAGGCTACAGGGCATGCTGTATTCCAAAAACGTTTCCCTCCCCTTCCCCCCTCAAGCCTAAGAGTGGTTGTAACTTCCTACAGCTGCTAGTCTCTGGGTGCTTCGCTATCTCTTTTGACCCCTTAATCCTACCCACCCCTTAGTAAATAGTCCCTTCATTAGAGAGTTTCTTTACTCACCCTTTATGAGAATGCCATCTGTTTCCTGCCAGGAACATGACCAATACAATCACATACCTGTGTTTGACAACCCACCCCTGTTCATTGCAAACTCTCAGGACCCTATTTGTACTATTACTAACCTGTACCAGCACTGTCTCCTTGGTTTCTGGCTTCAAATTATTGGCTCTATTTTCCTCTTATGTATGGTACTACTCCTAACCTTTGTACTTCATATTTGTATTTGGTCTCCTCAGGTTGGAGTCTCCCCTCTCCCCAGAGGACTTTATCTCTAACTCACTCTTCTTCTCCTGCTACCAAGAATTTCCAGGCAATTTACCTCAGTTTGAGGACCCTTAAACCTAATCTCCCTTCCCAACCTGCTTGACAAGTGACTAATTCTCCAAAAACAGGGAGAAATATTTGGGCATATTCTGTGTTACATTATTGGCATTCTTTCTTCAATCTACTCTACAACCCCTCCCTGGGCAATCTCATACACTAACACCTCTTAAATTTATGTCTCCAGCCCTAACCTCTCTTGTGAGCTCCAGACCTGTGTATTCAACTGCCTATCCAACATCTGCACTTGGATGTCTCAAAGGCACATCAAGCTAAACATGTCCAAAACGAAATTCATCTCCCCCTTGATCTGATTCTCCTCTAGTGTTCTTTGTCTCAGTGAATAGAGCCACTAGACCCTTGTTCAAACCAGAATCCAGTAAGTCATTCTAGATTCTTCCTTCTTACCCCACTTATCCAAGTCATCAAGTAATGCTAACTTTATCTCCTAAATCTATCTCGAATTATTTACTTCTCTTTATCCCTACCCACTACCACTCGACGGGATGGTGTTAAGTCTAGGGTATTATCATTTTTCTCCTGAACCACTTCCATAGCCTCTTAACTGGTCTCCCTGCATCCACTCTTGCCCCTCTTCAATCCCTCCTCCACACTGCTACCAGAGTTCTCATCTTCTCTATGCTTAAAGTTAAAAATCTATAACATTGCCCACAAGGCCCTGCATGTTGTTGTCCTTGTCAACCTTTCCAGCCTTCTGGAGACTTCTCTTCACTCACTGTGCTTCTTCAAGTGTGCCAAGTTTATTTGACCTCAGAATCTCTGTACATGCTGTTCTTTCTATGGAATGTTTGCTCTATTCTCTCCTTTTACTCCTCCATTAGATTTTAGCTTAGATACCATCTCAGTAGAGTCTTCCTTGACACCCTAGGCCAGTCTAGGCAGCATGCCCTCCACTTTGTATGCACCCAAGCACCCTATACTTCTCCTTTGTAACATAGTATTCTTGCAATTATATGATTGGAGATGTCCATCCCCTAGGCTGTAACTTTCACCAGGGCATAGAGTGTGTTCTGTTTTCACTGGTAGCACACACAGTAGGTGCTGAATAAATGTTGAAAGAATGAATGAATATAGGTACTTATCATCTTGACCAGATTGTAGATTTTATGATTGCAAATTTTAGATCCCCACAGAGCCTAGCTCAGTATGCTGTGTAATCTGTCTCTCTTACTCTCTAACGTGTATATGTATAATTTAATCAACAAATAGTTGATGTGAAAAATGAATTGAAATTCCTGGAATTACTCAAGTTATTCTTCAAAACCTCCTCACCTATATCTATTATGTGCATTTCCTTTTCCTACTCTACATATGTCCCACATTTTTGTCTCCTTTTTCTACGAGGACAATAATTCATTCTTTGTGGCTAGAGGAAGCTTCTCTAGCCAGTAATTCTCTCCCTTTTAATGCCATTGCATTTATTAAAGAGCACAAATGAAATAGCTGTGTACAGTTAGAACACTATACAATTTTAAATAAGAGCACTATTTTTACCTAAGAGGAGGTGTTGTCATT
The DNA here is from genome assembly GCF_005190385.1 of Monodon monoceros. Lineage (NCBI taxonomy): Eukaryota > Metazoa > Chordata > Mammalia > Artiodactyla > Monodontidae > Monodon > Monodon monoceros. The sequence goes on along the minus strand of NW_021703779.1, from coordinate 93,850,202 downwards.
TCTAGGAGGGGAAAGATCACAATCATGTATATGAAGAACTGGCATTGACTGTGAACATTAAGTCAAATGATCAAAGGATTAGAATTTGCATTGTGGGTTGATAATTCATCTATATTTCTGCCTCTTCCCTTCTTCCATGTAAATGAAAGCTGCAGGATCTGCCTTTGTGTAAACTTCCCTACAGTCTGTTAAATATGTGTTGTTGCAACTATAAAATGATTTTAATAGATGGCAGAATTCTGCTTATTTGTTCTGAATTTCGGCACAGGGAGTAATTAATAACCTATAGAGCTCAATAGTTTTTTGCAGAACTTGGAGTGTAATGGAATGAATAACTCTGGAATATCTATTCAGTGCTCAGAAAGCAAAGCACTTTTTGAGATGAGTACTAAACTAGGAGTCCAAAGACTGGCAGTGTACTCTTGACTTGGCCTCTGTGTAACCATGAATGTCTCTCCAGTCTCTCTGTGCTAACGTCCTCTTTTGTGAAACAGACTTCATAATACTTCCACTCATTACTCACAGGGTTGCTGTGAGGAACAAATGAAGAAAGTACGAAATGGAAGCTACATAAATAAAAATATCCCACATGTTGGGGAATGTTGCAAGATATTGGTACTTTAGATACCTTATCTCACCCTCACCTCAGGTCACTTTCATTGGCAGCTGGTAGTCATTACCCATTTTTCACATCTTACTACTAAAGAAACAAACACACCAATAAGGTGGCAAGTGGGGAGAAAGTAAAAGTTGGGAGGTTGGCGACTAAGAAAAAATAATGACACCTCAGAATTGTAAATCCCACAAATTTGTAATTGTTACAATTTATATTGGGATGAAGAGACTAATACTCTTTATATTCTTCAGACAATATATAGCTGTTATCAGCAAACCAAACAGAATTTATTTTACAGGGAACAAAAATGACATGCTAAATATTAATTCAAATATTATATTTCATATACACAATATGAATCTATTTCAAGTATTATTGATTTTAAACAAAAGAAACCCAATTTTCTCTTCCACACAATTTTGTTAAAAAAAAAGTGCTTCTTTTGTACAAATGCAGGTGAATAAGACATATTACTAAATATAACTACTTAATTGCATTAAATGGATCCCTTTTACCTACTTAGTAAACATGGTGGGGTCTGCAGCCATCAGACTCAGGAGTCCAAAGCTTCAGATTTGGCATAGATGGAAATGTTAGGCTGAATGAACCTGTCTTTACTTGATATACCTCAAGATTTCCTGCCTAGTGCATAATACATAATACAAAAGTCTTTTACAATAAACCTTGTTTTATACAACCCATGATTCTGAAATGCAAAGTATGCAAAGTACACTTTTGGATATTGAGTTATTTTAAACACATTAGGAAAGTTTACTGTTTAAAGAATTCATGTGGTGAGTCCTTTTATTTGGTTGAATTATATGAAATTGCTGATATTTCAGCATTTTTATTTATGGAAAGGGCAATTTCATGTGATTCAGTGTAATAAAAAGTGAAGACTCATTCTTTCACCTTAAAACAAAGTACATCTATATATAAATAACGTACCTGTTTAGATACATTTAGGCTAACATGCAATATTTTGGAGAGTGGGGGTGAGGGAAGGAATTGCCAAGTCAGCATTTTGGATAGATGGATAAATTCAAATTATGCCCATTGATTGCTCTAGCTGCCTCTTTGAGCGGTAATATATGTTAATTAATACATTGGAGGATATAATAAAATTTAATATAAATGGAAAAATTTTCTTTACAGTTGGTTTGCTATGATGAAAACATTCAGTTTATTTTCCCAAAGATTAAATACCATGTGAGTCACCATAATGACACATCTGCTTACATACATCTCCATTTATGTTATCATTGGAAATCGTCAGGGGTTACGCTGCTATTTTAGTGCAGTCTGTGCTGTGTACTTTGGTTAATGCTCGGTGAAGATTTGGATCCCATGGGGTAGTTGTGATGAAAGAGGGTGGTTGTTTTCCAGGTGAGTAACCTAATCATAAATTGGGAATCTTCTTCCAAGTCAGAGATTAAGGAGCAGTTTAAACTCCTGAAATCTGTGTTGGAGAGGTCAGGTGGGCAGGGAATAGATTTGCAGTCTGGCTCTTCATCAGATTCAGCAACAAGGCATTGGGTATCTTGCTATTCACTGCTGTTGAAAATGTAAATCAGTTCCTTCATTTATCCAGTCACTGACTTCTTAACTGTAAAGTGCATTGAAATACTGTGAGCACAAAAGGCAGAGTGTGGAGTGAGGAGAGATGTGTGTCCTTAAGAAGCTCTGGGGTATATTGGCAGCCTTTGATGAAGTGAGTGTATGGCTGCCAAGAACTAACATTTTAAAAGGTACGTGGAGTCTGGGTGTTGAACAAAGACAACTTAAACCACCAAATGCAATAATATGAATCACTCTGCATTTTGGAAATTATAATACCAAAAGGGGAAGCACATGCCCTATCGAGTCTTAGCCTACCTGCTCATCTCTTCTGAATGGTGCAGAATGCAGCTGCCATCTCTTACAGTGCGCTATTGTTAACAGGTGTGCCAGAGTCAGCCTTGCTACTGAGTTAAGCTCTGCATGTGGGGATTTCACACTTTGCAGCCCCTTGGAGAGCGAGTATTGGCAAATGACTGTGTATAAAAGTAGAAAGCACTTGGGAACTTCACCACCATGCTAGATTCAGATCAGAGTAAAGGGGCCAATTTAAATTGGTAACAAACTAGAGAGAGCTGCATGTCTGGTAGAGGTGCCATTAACCTAACATCCATTCCACTTCTTTCTCACTGCCGCTGCAATTCCCGACGGAGCACTTGGTTGAAATTTGATGACCACCTTTTAGGTGCAAGAGAGAACTGATTTTTTCTAAGCAGGTAGAATTTAACATGGGTGTTTCAGTTCTTTGGTGGCAAGAGTATGACCAGCCTTCTAATTTGTAAACAGTACTCATTTCCTTTGATTCCCTTTTGGAACGTTAATTATTAAAAAATCAAATTCTTTTTCCACTACTGGCATACTAGGGCTACTTATGAGAATGGAATTTTTCAAAATATATTTCTCTTATAGGTAATAAGTGAAACACTTCATCTTTTGGCAGGGATCAGGAAGGGAGGAACATTTTCTGGGAAAGACAAATGTGACATTTGAGGACACTGATCTCAATAAGGATTGTTGGAGGGTGTTGTTTAGTCCTTTCCTCCTTTGTCTCTCTTTGTTTTTCTTACACTCAAATCTAAAAGGAGTCTAGTGATGACTAAATGGCCCTCAGATCATTTTTCAGAGAGATAAACCTGCTACCTAGAGGCTTGAGTGTTTTGCCCAAAGGCACAATCATTCAACGACAGAATACCAAGATTATTTCATTTCTGCTTTAAAGTACAGTTGAGTCTTCTTTGCCGAGGCCATCTTTTTTTTTTTTTTTTTTTTTTTTTTGCAGTACGCAGGCCTCTCACTGTTGTAGCCTCTCCCGTTGCGGAGCACAGGCTCCGGACGCGCAGGCTCAGCGGCCATGGCTCACGGGCCCAGCTGCTCCGCGGCACGTGGGATCTTCCCAGACCGGGGCACGAACCCGTGTCCCCTGCATTGGCAGGCGGACTCTCAACCACTGCACCACCAGGTAAGCCCTGCCGAGGCCATCTTTAAACAAAGCTTATATTTGAGTGCAACTCAATCCTGGAGCATGATGGGTAAGGAGAAAAAGGCAAAGAAGCTGCACGTATAATATAAGGTTCATTATCATAAGCACATTTTGACTTAATTTTCCCTTGGTCTGGGGGGAGCTCATTGTTCCAGATTTTTGTAATACATCGGCCATTATCAGAGTTTTTAAAAGTCCAGTAATAATAATAACACAGATATAAAATGCACATTTTCCCTCTCTAGATGAGTTTGTTGACTAGAAACTTCTTTTTGTAAACTTGCTCTTTAAATTGAAACAGTTTCTTTTAAGAACTCTTCTTTCATTTGGGACAAACCGGATGGCCACAGATGATAAAATCACTGCTCCTTTGGGAAAGGGCTCGTGGTCCCTTCCATTAACCTCCAACATGATTTAACTTCATGTAAGCAGAGGTGATTCTTTAGGGTCCAACTGCTAAATTAAAACTTGTTCCTTTCTTGGGATACCCTCTTTGAACAATTAGCCCTTTCAAAGGCAAATTTTCCTTGTTCTTGGAGCCTCCAGGGTCATGTGTTTTTTTACAACAGCTGCATGTGAATTTCTACAGTCTGAGGTTTGCTCAAGGCCCAGGCTCTCTTTGGTTACCATGGAAACCTCCCTCCCAACCAGCTGCCATTTCCTATATTCCTGGCAAGGAATGAGTCAAACCTGTTAGATATCCCACAAGCAGAGTCAAGATAAAGAACAACACAGAGAAAACATGAACAACTTGTTAAGTGACCAACTTGTTGATTCCCTACGTGGGAAGCTACATGCAACAAAGTCAGCTTTCCTGGACATCAACATACAAGGGTTCACTGAGATCCATTAAAGCTCACTTTCTTCCTGACTTTAAGGAGTGGGGATTCGACTCTGCATCTCTACGTCTGTAAATTGAGGAACACTTTCTGTGCTCTCGGAGGTGATGGGTGAGATGACATGTTTGAGCCGAAGGAGCATTGTGAAGAGCAGGATGAGGAGAATGGCCAGGAGGCTCAGGAATAAGCCCACATACATATACAGGTTGGAATACTTTTCTGAAGTAGTGTCAACCTCTGTTGCCAGGGTGGGGAAATGGGCCCGCTCAGTGAGATTCCCATGGTACTTGAAATGCACCTCCGTCATCACTTAAGACTTGAGTTGGTACCTATTTCTATTTGATTTCTATTGCCCTTGAGGCATTCCACAGTCACTTAGGCTGTCTCTGAATACGCTGGAGGTGTTCTAACAATCTCATACACAAAGCAGTCACAACCAGAGCCAAGTCAGTAGTGCACAAGCATCCCCCTCCCAAATAGTTTTTATCAGAACTTCTTAATCATTTTTTAAAAAATATAAATAAAATCTTTTACTTTCCACAGTCCTACTCATATACTGATTAAAATAAATATGGTGAAACTGCTTTATAATACTGGTATGGAGACAAGAATGAGTATTAAATCGGACTTTTCCTGTCTTTTGGTAGAGGCAGAAAGAGCTCTATTTTATCTACAGCTCATCTAAATGTGTGCATTAATTATGTGAATTTAATTGGATTCTTCTGTGGGGAGACTTTCTAAAAGCTTTTGTATATTTCAGGCTCAGCATTTTCTAAAAGCTTTTGTATATTTCAGGCTCAGCATATCTGAGTTTTTACCCTTCTTGTCTTTCTGAATCCCCCTAGGGATGACACTTGTAAGGTTTCTTTCCAGCTGCCACAGCTTGAGGGTTGGAAGTCTAGAGGATGTGACTTTTCTACAGTTCTGTTGACATCCCTCACTGTAGGCTGGAGGGAAAGTGTTGTCAGACCTGGTAATTCTCAGATGGAGGAGGTCTCAGAGATGCAGACAGCAGTAGATCTAGGCTCAGAAGATTTGACTCTTAAAATTCTTCAACAGATTTATTTTCCTGAAAATCAAAAACAACAATAAAAGGTTCGGGTGTCTAAGAAAAACAGATGGCAATTTGTTTTGAAATAAAAATTAACTGATATGTTGCAAAATGTTTTGCTATGGGAAAATTAGTCTTAAAATGATACCCTGAATTTTTATCATTTTGAATGCTTTTTTTCCTAAGTGGTAAATACCGATTACAAGGTTAAAGAAAAATTCAGATCAGAGAACAGCAGCTAATAACTAGGTTAGGTTAAGACAGTGTTTCCCAGACTAACTGGTCATAAAATTTACCTGAAGTACTTAATAAAATACAGACCCTGGGCCCCCATCTGGACTTTCTGAATCATAATCTCCACAGTAGGGGGCCTGGTCACCACTCTAGAGAGTCATATTTTATTGGTCTGGGGTGGGGTCCAACCACTGGTATTTTTAAAAAGCTCCACAAGTGACTGTAAAGTCAGGACTGAGAACCACTGCCCTAGTTTAAGCAGGAAAGCCTAGCATTGAAATAAAGGCCTAAATCTAAGGATTCATTTCTTCAAACCCCAGGTCGCAGTGCCATGGGTCGCTTTAACAAATCATGGAATTTTCAGGAATGTAGGCTTCCCCCAATTTCGTTTTTGTGTTCTGTCTCTCTCATTTAAGTCTGTGGGGTGAGAATACAGTTTTTTCCCTCAGTATTTGTAGATCAGAAGTAATTGAAAGGGTGTGTTTGTTCTGAGCAAATAACTGCATCATTCATTATTGGTAAAGACAGAACCTTGTCCTTTTTTTTTTTTTTTTTTTTTTTTTTTGCGGTACGCAGGCCTCTCACTATTGTGGCCTCTCCCGTTGCGGAGCACAGGGTCTGGACGCGCAGGCTTTGCGGCCATGGCTCACGGGCCCAGCCACTCCGCGCAGCATGTGGGATCTTCCCAGACCGGGGCACGAACCCACGTCTCCTGCATCGGCAGGCGGACTCTCAACCACTGTGCCACCAGGGAAGCCCCAGAACCTTGTCTTTATTAACAAAAATATTCAAGTGTGTAAATAGGGTCAACTATTTACTGTTGAAGGCTTCCAAAATGATTTAGCTTGTTTTTCAGAACATGAATTTTTAATATGGGTGACTATATAAACAACATAAACCACCATCACCTGTCAAACTTCTATGTGCAGTAGTGTCAGAGAGCTGACAATGTAGCCCAGTTCTGTCGCTTGTTAACATGCCCAAGGAGCGTTAATAGAAACAGCTCCAACAATTACATTACTCTTCCTATAACCTTGAATTGTGCGCCCAGCCTGGGAGCATTTCAGCTTAAAGTTTATGTTCACTAACCTGTGGTACTATACTTTATGTAATCTTCATGATCCTTAGCCTACCTATCTAATTCCCCTACCACCCCTGTGGTTCTCAAGAAACAAGAGCAAACAAAGAGACAGGGTCTCTTTCTACTGTCTTTGGAGCTATGGTCTAGGAAACATTTTTGCAATACTTAAAGGTACATCTATTTTGATTTCTGATTCACAAACAAGTGGAAAAGATAATCACGTAGGTACCCTTTTGTTCCCTAGAAACACCAGCCCCAAAGGCAGTGGTTCTCCTGAGTAGCTTGTTACAAATGCCGGTTACAGGGTCTACTCTTGGGAGCTCCTTCTCCCCAGACCACTCTATTCTTAGCCTTGCTTGTCCTCCCAAATCCAGTTTTTCTCAAGAGTGTGATGCACGAACCCCTTACCTGATTTAAAATGTAGACTCCTAGGCTCTTCCCCAGGCCTACTGAGTTCTAATATCTTGGATCAAGGCCCAGGAATATGCATTCTAAGCACAAGATTTTCATGTGATTCTTTGCATTTAGAGCTTTGAGAGTTAACTATCAGTTTCTCTATCTAGATATCCCAGCTAAAGAACATAGCTAATCTTATTGGTTGTTTGGGGACCTACTTTAAAAAACTATTAAAAGAGTGCCACAGGTTGAATTATGTCCCCCCCAAAAGATATGTTGAAGTCCTAACACCCAGTACCTGTGAATGTGTTGTGACCTTATTTGAAAAAAGGGTCTTTGCAGATGTAATCAAGTTAAAATGAGGTCATTAGGTTGGCCCTAATCCAATATGACTGGTGTCCTTCTAAGAAGAGAAGACAGAGACGTTCAGGGGGAAGACAGAGACAGAGATTGGAGTGATGGATCTACAAACCAGGCAATGCCAAGGATTGCCAGTAAACACCAGAGGCTAGAAGAACCAAGGAAGGATTTTACCCTACAGATTGCAAAGGGAGCATGACCAAGCTGATGCCTTGATTTCAGACTTTTAGCCTCCAGACCTAAGAGAATAAATTTCTGTTTTAAGCCACCCAGTTTGTGGTACTCTGTTTATGGCAGTCCTAGGAACCGAATACACAGAGTAATCACCCTGAGGCCCTAGGGTTTTGGAACCCTTGGGGCAATGTTTCTGAAGGAAGTCCCTGGAAGATTTGTATTACAAATGCAGGTTTCTGGGCCTTTCTCCTTGCTTCCTAGATCAGAATCTCTCGGGATAGGACCCTGAAGTCTACATTTGTGACAAGCTACCCATTTAGAGTTTCTAAGTACACTCTGCAAGGAATGGTTTCCAGTCCCTGTTGCCCTCAGGATCACTTACGAAACCTTTTGAAAATATGTATACCTGGGTTCTTCCTTCAGAGGTTCTGATTCAGTAGGTTTGTGTGGGGCATGAACAGCTGTAGTGCTTAAAGTTCCACAGGTGATTTCGATATGTGACCTGGGCTGAGAAGCACCACTCTACAAATAGAACAGAGCGTTGCAGAGTCAGGACTCTGACAGTCCCGGGCCACCCATATAGAGGCATTACTTTTTCACCTGGCCTCCAGAAGACAAGTCGAAGGAAAATAAACACTCACTGCTAGTGCAATCCAAGTGTGAAAGGCCTCAACAGTAGTATAGTATCTTTTTAGTCTCCTGTGGACCTCCAGATACACAGATTTGGGTAAGTCAGGCTTCTTGGTTAGGCACATTGTCATCATTGGTGCATCCAGGTCCCTTTTATTTGTTTACTCAGTAACACCCATGGACAAACACCTGTAAACAAACACCTACCAACTGTAAGGTTGAGAATAACTAATAATTTACATGACATCTACCTATGCTCCTCCCTATCTCATCCCACACCTCCCCAGAAATTATCAGTATTCTGAATTTTGTTAGTCATTACCTTGCTTTTATTTACACACACACACCTGTGCCTAAACACTATGTTGTTTATTTTTGTTTTGAACTTTATAAAAAAATTGTCAAGCTATATGTCATCTTTGATTTGCTCTTTTTACTCTACAGTCCATTACTATATGCTTTATTTATAATTAATCTTACAGGATGAAAAAGGAATAAAGATTTGGTAGCCCATATTGCCTTTGAGAGTCCTTACTGTCTTTGGACTTTACTCCATTCTCCTTAGCTTGGCGTTCAAGGCTGTCAGTGTCCTAGCCCTGGCTGACTTTAATTCCTTCCACTACCCTCCTTTCCAATCAAGCTGTAATGCTCACTGTCACCTACTTCCCCGCCTCCACGTTTTTGTTTGGTCAGTTTCTTCCATCTTTGCATATCTCTGCTTGGGGAAATGCTAGCATTCTTCATAGTTCCGCTCATGAAACTGACCTTGATTTCTCATCCAAATCCTAACTCCCACAGGCTTTCTCTCTCTCCTAGAGAAATTACATTCACCTAATACTGTAAGTATCTATTTGCTGTATTTTCCCCAAAATTGTAATTTATAAACCCCTTGAGGATCTTTTTCAACCTTCTGTCCCTTATACAACTGTGCTCGCAATAGCTGCTCAATAATTGAACAAATGCATGGGTGTGACTGAAGAAATGTACTTAGCACTGACAATTTAGAGAGAAGCACAGTGTTATCTCTGTTCTGATAGCTAATATAGCTTGGGGAAGCACGTGAAACTCCCTTTTATTTTTATTCCCTTCCCCCACTCCCCTATCTCTTATTGTGCAAACGAGACTAAATTCCTGATTATCTTCTGGAATTAAGGAATAATCACTTTGTGGGAATTCCCTGGTGGTCCAGTGGTTAGGACTCAGTGCTCTCACTGCTGTGGGCCCGGGTTCAATCCCTGGTGGGGGAACTAAGATCCCACAAGTTGCACAGCACAGCACAGCCCAAAATTTTTTTTAAAAAAAGGAATAGTCACTTTGTTAGAAACTTTGCTCTTGAATTACTACTTCAGTTGCATGATTTTAAAGGAAAACTACATGGAATGGGTTTACAGCCTTAAGTTTTAGAAAGTTCAATTGTGTCTATAAATGCTTTTCAGTAACGATAATACTGCCTCCTACACAGTCGACCCTTAATCTTCCTTAAGGTCTAAATACTTACTAAATATTTATTAGAATTCTATGAAGCTTGGAGAAGCTTTAGAGAACAATGATCTCACGTACAGTTGTCAACTTCTTTAAACATTTCATTTGAGGGTTTGGAAAACTAACTAGCCATGTATTTCTTAAAACCTCTGCAGTCTGCAGAACACCAAACATCCTGTTCAATGCAGACAAGTCTATCAATTTAATTCCTTAAATCTTAAGGACTTTGAAATGAGTAAATGAAAAGTTAGATACTGGGGAGTCCTCTTTGTTAATCTGCTCCTGCATCTGTGACAACTTCTCATAAAAGCTTTCGGAACAGGATTGCCATAGCTCTCTTTGCTAACTAACTACTTAGTTGCACAGATAATGTGATTGCTCCATTAAAAGCTCTGGACCATTTGGAAAGAAAAACAACCATGCAATTTCAAAAGAAATCAAAATTCTATTAATTCTAAAGAATCTGGTTTTTGTGGAAAGACCCTTGTAGGATTTTAGTATCCTGCAGTTCTTTCTGGAAAGCTAATAAAATGAAAATCAGTCTCTAGTCTTCGTAAAAGTGATGGAAAGCTGTTGAGGGACGAGGAGGAGAGTGCGGGATAGGATAAAGGGTAAGGAATTAGGAAAAAAGGAAGATAGAGAAGATGGGACGAGGGAAGGAAGGAAATGTGAGAAGTAAGGTGATGAGGAGTGTGGGAAGTGGATAAGAGGTGGGAGGAAATGAGTGGTTAAGAGATAGAGGTGAAGATACGGAAGCAGGAAAACATTGGGAAAGAGACGAAGAAAGGAAAGGGGGAGGGAAGTTTGGGGGAAGGGAAAATGGAAAGAGATTAACTTAATAATAATTGACCAATGTCCAACATTAGCCTGAACATCCGGTTTACTTGTAACGTAAATCAAAACACCCACAAGCAATGTGAATGCACCTCTGATTTTCTGATTGCATGCTTTGTCCTTAACTTGGTAAATAAAACTCTTGGTAAAAAAAACAAAACAAAACAAAAAAAACTTCTTGAGTTTTTGGTATGAACACTGAAATCCCAAGTCTCCCGTAATGTTCAGCGTCAGCATACTATATATAACCTCGCAGAAGCAAAACAACATACACACCCAGACCATGAATTTTGCTCCTTAAAATGAGATGGGGATGTGGAGCTTTCTCCATCCATCAACGCTGAGAGGGATTCCTAGGGTGAAACTTGTTTCTAATAAGAAAAAAAGTGCTGGGGATACAGAGATAAATGAAACCTGATCCCTGTTTGGATCCTCAAGGAGCTTGCCATAGTTACTTTTACTTTAACATGACAAAGTTCTGAAAACAATTCACCGGTAATTTTACGTTTTTCTGAATGACACCTGCCTATATAATTTCAGAGCTGAAATCCCACCACATAGCTAAGGAAAATGATCAGAGAAACGACTCAGAAGAGACAGTCAAAACTATCAATTGCAACAGCTTTGAGGAGTTAACATTCTGTTCGTATTTATCTGCCCCGTGTGAGGGAGAGAAAACTAAGGGAGGTGGAAGCTGTTAGAGTATCTAGTTCCACATCAGCCTGTGAAAAAACAATTCCAGCGCAAGTGCTTCTTCAATGGCTGGAGCCATTAAGTAACAAGCTTCTCAAGTGGGAGCTGCTGTATCTTCTGCGGGAGATGGTGCCTATTTGTCACACCTGCCGATAAATAAAGTGCCGCTCATTTCACCGTAAATAACATCATAATATTTCCACATCTCTCTTACCTTTCCTGGCTCACAGGATGAATGGGATTAGCCATTTAAGCATCCCTTTTGAAGCATGCATCGACAGGCAAGTTGTTCAGGAACATCTCTGGAATATCTGGAAAATAGAAAGAAAGCCTTGTTTTGCCACAGAAGCAGGACTATGTTCATGCAAATATGCTTTCTCTTTCATCTTCCTGAAGAGTCAGACCTTTCCAGCGTAAAACAGAAAAGCACCCTCTATCAGTTACTTAAAATTCCAGTTGCCACTTACAGCTTCAGAGTGCAGTTTCAGATGCCTGCTTCTTATAAACTCCAAAGAGAGGAGTGTCTGTTTGGATGTGTGTATACCATCCGGAACACTTGAATGGAAGCAGCCTGAATAGTGAAGTCCCCAGTTCCTCTTTCGCAGGCAACAGTTTAGAGCGTGCGGGAAAGGTAGTGATTCAGCTCTGCCTTGTCGTAGCGGTGTGGAGCCGAGAGGGAGGAGGTAAGAGAGAAGCTGAGAAGCAAAGTTTGTATAAGCCTTCCACTTTAACCCCTTCGAGTCTTCTTCATGAATCTGTAGGACTAGTGAAGACTCCCTGTTTCTGTAAAAGCCTCTTCATATGACATTTAAGGGGATCAGATCTCCTGCTCAATTCAAGAGGTTTTTCATCTTAGGTTTATAGTAATATATGCATAGAATTGAAACCAAACATGCCAGGATATAGTGGTATTTAAATAATTCCATCTTTATAAACAGAATGTGTGCATATGTTGGGGAAACTTTTTTGTAGGCGCCAACTGAATACTTTTATTTTGAATTTTTTGTGGAGATTTAACATCAGTATCGGAATCTAGGTCTGCGTTTCTGGTTGGGGAGTCTAAGCTTTAGGTAGAATATCTTTGAAGAAGGCATATCTATCCAGGGTACATGTGCCATTAAAAATGATTCATCCAACTGTAGTTTAACTGCCATTACTGTGTTTTATATATTGTGGCAAGAGGAAGGAGATTAACATTTCTTGAGTGCCTACTCTGTGTCAAGCATTTAATGTAGAGAATCTCATTTAATCCTCACAACAACGCTGTGACTTGTATATTATTATTCTCATTTTACAAATAAGGAAACAGAGGCTCAGAGATGAAGCATGTCATGTAGTTTAGTACGCTTGGAGCCAGTATTTGAAAACAAGGCAGTGTGATCCCAAAGTCTCTGCTCTTTTCTCTGTAGCAGTAGTTCTTCACCTCTGGTACGTCTTGGATTCCTTTGAGAACTTAATGAAAGCTATGGATTGTCCTCTTCCTCAGAAATAGGCATATAATTTCCATGCTCCATGGCCTCCAGGTTAAGAACAGCTGAACAGGGCTTCCCTGGTGGCGCAGTGGTTGGGAGTCCTCCTGCCGATGCAGGGGACACGGGTTCGTGCCCTGGTCCGGGAAGATCCCACATGCCGCGGAGCGGCTGGGCCCGTGAGCCATGGCCGCTGAGCCTGCGCGTCCGGAGCCTGTGCTCCACAGTGGGAGAGGCCACAACAGTGAGAGGCCCAAGTACTGCAAAAAAAAAAAAAAAAAAAAAAGAACAGCTAAACGCCCTCATGTCCAATATTACAACATTATTAGTGCATTGTTCATCCAAAAACTCATGGTCATCAACAATTTTTAGTATGAAATTAATAATTCCATATTATTAATAATAGTATATAATAATAATAGCATAATAATGTATTATGCCAATCTTTAAGAAATTACTGCAGTGCTTCTTCCTTTATCCCAAATTTTCTTTAACAAATCTTGCATCATTTTTTTTTTTTTTTTTTTGCGGTACGCGGGCCTCTCACTGTTGTGGTCTTTACCAGTGCGGAGCACAGGCTCCGGATGCGCAGGCTCAGTGGCCATGGCTCACGGGCCCAGCCACTCCGCGGCATGTGGGATCTTCCTGGACCGGGGCACGAACCCGTGTCCCCTGCATCGGCAGGCGGACTCTCAACCACTGCGCCACCTGGGAAGCCCCCAAATCTTGCATCTTTTAACTTTTCATTTCCTTCATTCTAGTGGTTACAGTGGGTTGAGACTCTCCTTGAAATTGTTAATACCTCACCAGCATAGTCTAATACCCTGTGGAGTGTGCTGGGGTCTCTCAAACTGGAGTAGTATGCTCAAGATTCATGAAACTACAGGGTAAACATAGTGCATTTTTCTAGAGGATCTCAGATAGGGAGAACGTAGGTAATTTGAGTGATAATTTTCAAGATAGTTTATATGACAATAAACATATTGTAGAATAAAATGCAAATTTTGTATGCACTTTTACAATCAAGCATGAGACTTCAGAGAAATGTTGCACTTGTGGTGGTGCCTCTTTGGGCTACCCAGACTTCTCCAGGGGTACGTGTTGACTCTATCCTGCCATTTGGGATATTTTGGTGAAAAAGTTGGAAGGTCACACGTTGTAACAAAAAGACCATGGATTTTGAAGTCAGATAGACCTAGGTTTCAGCCTCAGCTTTGATCTATATTTTCTAGGTTACCTTGAGAAAGTCTAATTTCTCAGTTTTATCGTCTGTAAAAGAGGGAAAAACTCTCTTCATGAGGATTATACGGGAAAACCTCTCTAAAGCCTGCACTACATGGTAGATGCTCAATAAATGTTAATGCTGCCATCTCAATTTTTTAAATGTCCAAAGAGAATGAGGCTACTTGAATATAACTGGAGACTTCATTAGGGGTAGTCTAATGTTTCCAACCTAATTAGGAAAAAGAAGCCTTAGGTAACATGATATTAAAATGCAAGTTTCCAGGAAGACATAATAGATGCCCTAGAGTAGATGGGGAATTCCAAAGCCAGATCATGACATACAGAATTTGCAAAGGAAATGCTCCAGAACAGGTTCCAAGAAATAAAAAGAAGTCAGGTTGTGGAGGAGAGTGGGGGGAAAACTTGTGAAAACATTTCTTTGTAGAGATCTGTTGCCAGGCTAAGACTCCATTCCACCTTCTACAGGAGTGTTGGAATAGTGGAGGTATTACCTCCTTCACCTCAACCGTAGTGAGAGAGGTTTCACCAGACCATCAGAGAGCTTGACATTTGTTCTCTGCAGTAGGAGCAGAGAACTGGAGCTGCACTTCATTCTGAGAAAGCTTAACATGGCCCTTGGCAGGAAGACAGGGTTGACTGTTTTGGGATTGGCCAGCATTCCCAGAATTTATCAGGCAAAGGATGTTTGAGGGTTTCCTGAGAATCAATCAAAAGGGTGTCATGCAAGAGAGAGAGCCAAGGTGGGGTCACACTAGACCCTGTCCAATAGAGCCACCTGGAGGGATGTAGAGACCCCAGAAAAAAAAAGCTGGAGATAACTGTTGGATTCCTAGGGGTGGAGGAAAGAGTTGTAAACTACCAACCTGAATATAAATTATAAACCCAGGTCTCCCAAATTGCAGGAGAGGGGTCCTCCATGATGGGAACATTTAAAGAACCCAGAGAAGAGCCAGAGACCCAGAGAGTGGGAAGCCATTTCTTCTACCAAGGAAGAAAAGACCGATCCCTTTACCTCTCTTACCTGTTCCTGCTTCCACCCTGGTGAGGGTCCAAATAGGAGCTGGCAAGTGGGGAGAGAAAGAAGAAAACCTATCATCCCCCACTTCTCCAAAGGCAGAGAACCACCACCTACAGGCCTCAGTGTGGAGTGGGAGGGGGGACCTTATTTCCAAGTAAAGCCTAAAGAATTTGATTAATATCTTGGACTGAATATGTTCTGATTACTGAATCAAGACTGTGTTTTGTGACTTTGAGTGATTTTAGGACTGTTTACTCTTGAAGGAATGAACAGGAAAATTATGTGACTTGTCCAAATTTCTATCCAAGGTCAGAGAAATTTTACCCCAAAGGAGTATATTTTATTTGCACATTAGGAGACAAAATGAAGTTGTGTTTTGATTCTATCATTAATTATACTTTAAAAAATATTGCTTATAAATATTAATTCATTCCTTCATTCAATGAATATCTGAGTGCTTTTATGTGCCAGGCATTGTGCTAGGAATAGGACATACAGTGAAATGAAAAATAGTCCTTGCCTTCAAATTGTTTATGATCTATGGCAGGGGTCAGCAAATGCTGACCTTTTTCTGTAAAGGGCCAGAGAGTAAATATTTTAGGCTTTGAGGGACACTTAAGATCTCTGTTGTAAATTCCTCTTTCTTCAACCAATTCTATAAAAATGCAAAACCATTCTTGAGGTCTAAACAAAAAGAGGTCATGGGTCAGATTTAACCCATGGGCCCTAGCCTACTGACTCCTTATGTGTGGAAGAAACAAACTTTTAAAAACCACCAATTAGGGCTTCCCAGGTGGCGCAGTGGTTGAGAGTCCGCCTGCCGATGCAGGTGACACGGGTTCGTGCCCTGGTCCGGGAAGATCCCACATGCTGCGGAGCGGCTGGGCGCGTGAGCCATGGCCGCTGAGCCTGCGCGTCCGGAGCCTGTGCTCCACAACAGGAGAGGCCACAACAGTGAGAGGCCCGTGTACTGCAAAAAAAAAAAAAAACCCACCAATTACCATACATTTATTATGATTGAAGATGTGCCTAGGATACTCTAGGGAATCGTGACTTCCTGGAAGTGGCAATGTTGTTTTGAGACCTGAAGGATGAGTAAGAGTTGGTCAGGGTTAAAGGAGGTGAGTGCTATTCAAGGCAGAAGGAGCTTCCTATACAGAGGCACCAAAGCTTGACAGAGCTTTGTTCACTTTAGAAACTACAGAAGGGGAAACTGAACTTTACAGAGGTTAAATAGTTTGCTCAAGATCACACAACTAGTAAGTGATGGAGACTAAAATCTTAACCCAGGTGTGCCTGAATATAAACCTATGCTCCTAACCACTGTATCATACTCCTGCCCTGGTACTAAAGCTATGTCTAAGATCTACTTCTTACTTTTTGCAAGTCAGCAGCTCTTTCTGGCTCACTTCTGATTCCCTTGGGGGTGAAAATGTCAAAGTTCTAGAAGGGCTTGCAAGACCTTCAAAATAAGACAGTGAATCAATAATGTTGGGTTGTCATGATTACAAGTCTAGTTCTCCCTTTTAAAAATAACCCTTCCACCCAATAAAGCCTAGCACGCATTGCTCAAATTCAGAGTTTGCTTATTTCTTCCTTACAGGAAAGGGTTTTCCCCCGCCTGGTAGCTAAGCCCTAGCACTGTGATAATGTAATTTCTTACCTTATTGTTATAGATTTATAATGAAGTAATAGTACCCTTTGGTTTGGACTACATATGGTGATTGGTCCAAGTACTGTTCTGATCTTCATCACTCACACCGATGACCTTGGTCAAATGAGTTTACTGAGCACAGATTAAATCTGTCAATTTTTTTTATTGATTGCTTGGTGGATTTTTATTTTCCCCATGGTTTGGAAAGCTAGGTTAGCCATGCAACAACTACCCCCTTAACGTCTGCCATGCACTCTTGGAGTCAGCAAGACTAAAGGTTGCAATAAGGAGGAAAAGGGAATGGGAATGGTCCAGACTTGCTGTTGCTGGCCTTCCACTGGTCAGTGGCTCTTAACCAGGCTGTGCTTTGTCACTCAGGGAGCTCTTTCAAAATACAGAATCTTGGCCATATCCCAGACCTTCTGCGGGGCTGAAACCTGAGAATATGTATTTTTAACAAGCTCCCCAGGTTAAGAACCACTGCCTTGTGGGAATAGACAGATAGGTCCCTAATGAACTGATTGTTTTAAAAAATATATCAGACACTCTTGGTCTATGCATAGAAATTCTGCTGTTTTTTTACAGAAATAGAAAAAAACAATCCTAAAATGCATCGGGAACCACAAAAGACCCTGAATAGCCAAAGCAATCTTGAGAAAGAAAAGCAAAGCTGGAGGCACCACACTTCCTGATTTCAAACTATATTACAAAGCTATAGTAATCAAAACAGTATGATACTGGCATTAAAAACAGATACATAGACCAATGGAGCAGAATCAAGAGCCCAGAAATAAACCCATACATATATGGTCAAATAATATTTGATGAAGGAGCCATTAATACTCAAAGGAGAAAAGACAGATTCTTCTTCAATAAATTGTTTGGGGAAAAATGGATATTCACATGCAAAAGAATGAAACTGGACCCCTATCACACACCACTCACAAAAATTAACTCGATATAGATTAAACAGTTAAATGTAAGACCCAAAACCATAAAACTCCTAGAAGAAAACAGGGAAAAAGTTCCTTGACATTGGTCTTGGCAATGACTTTTTGGATATGACACCTAACGCACAAGCAACCGAATAAAAAATAAAAAGTGGGACTACATCAAACTAAAAAGCTCTGCACAGCAAGATAAATGATCAGCAAAATAAAAAGACAACCTACAGAATGGGAAAAAACATTTTCAAGCCATCTAATAGGATAAGGGGTTAATATCCAAGATATATAAAGAGCTTATACAACTCAAGAGCAAAATCATCATCGTCATCATCATCATAATCATCCAATTGAAAAATGGGCAAAGGATCTGAATAGACATTTTTCCAAAGAAGATATACACGTGGCCAACCAGTACATGAAAAGGTGTTCAACATCACTCATCATCACGGAAATGCAAATCAAAACCAAAGTGAGATATCACTTCACACCTATTAGTATGTTTAATATCAAAAAGACAACAGCTAAGCACTAGCAATGATGTGGAGAAGATGGAACCATTGTGCATTATTTTTGGGAATGTGCAACAACTATGGAAAACAGTATGGCAGTTCCTCAAAAAATAAAATAAAAATAGAACTACCATATGATCCAGAAATCTCCACTTCTGGGTATATATCCAAAGGGAAAGAAATTACTATCTTGATTTGTACTCCCATGTTCACTGAAACATTATTTACAATAACAAAGACATGGAAACACTTAAGTATCCCCTGATGGATGAATGTGTATATGTATATAATATATATAGGAATATTATTCAGCCATATAAAGAAGGAAACCCTGTCATTTGCAACAGCATAGATGAACCTTGAGGGCACTATGCTAAGTGAAATAAGTCAGACAGAGAAAGACAAATGCTGGTGATATTACTTACAAGTAGAATCTAAAAACACCCGAAGTCATAGAAACAGAGAGTAGAATGGTAGTCCAGTGCGTGTTGGGTGGGGAGAGGGTGAGGGAAGTGAGTGAAAGGGGTCAAAGTGTACAAACTTCCATTTATAAGATGAATAAGTCCTGGAGATGTAATGTATAGCATGGTGACTGTAGTTAACAATACTCTGTCTGTATACTTAAAAGTTGCTAACAGAGTAGATCTTAAAATTCTCACCACAAAAAATAAAAGTAACCATGGGAGGTAGCAACTATATAAAGTCATGGATGTGTTAACTAATCCTATAGTGGTACTCATTTATATATATATATAAAATCTCACATCGTACACCTTAAACTTACACATGTTATATGTCAGTTACATCTTAATAAAGCTGAAAAATAAAAGAAAGTTCTGCTTAAGAAGGGAGTATATTGAAGTTCATTGTTCTAATGTTTCAGTAACCTGTAAAATGGGCTTTTGTCACTAATCAGTTGGATATCATCACAGTAATGAGTATGATGCTCTTTAGTGCTATACTTCCAGAAGAAATTAAACAAATAGCAAAGTGAGAGCTCAAACTGTAGTCAAAACAGGTTTATGGGGAGTTCCCTGGTGGTCCAGTGGTTAGGACTCGGTGATTTCACTGCTGAAGGCCAGGTTCAATCCCTGGTCGGGGAACTAAGATCCCACAAGCTGCACTGCATGGCTGGAAAAAAAAAAAAGTTTTATGTATTTCAATAAGTTAAAGATGGCAGACAGATTACATGCATATATTACCTCTACACCCCAAGATAGCAAAAGAATACAAAAGATATAAATTCATGATGATGAAGAGAATGGGAAGGGAGCCATTAGTGGATGAAAGTTGGATGAAAGCTGGAAAACAGATGGAGGTGTAGTAACTGATAAAGTAGTATAGAAGTCACAGTTTACAATACTTGCAGAGGGGCAATACAGTGAAAGAGAAAGTCACCCTTCCCTGCATAAATGCTGTTTGAAAAAGAGAATGAGTGAGTCGTAAGGCATAAGGGGGGAGGGAATAAATTAAGTCATTTTTAATAGAGTCCCCCATTATTCCCCCCAATCTGGTGAACAGAATACCTTGTGGTCAGAAATATCCTCCATGAGCTCCAAAAAATTGGAGTGTTATTCTTTAAAGACATTGAGAGGTCCAAGAGAAAAGGCCTCCACATTTTTACATTTAGGAAATCCTCCAACAAAATGACTAGCTCCCCATTCATGTATATGAAGCTCCCAATCACTTTTTTTAATGCCTCATTCTTCCATGTGAACAAAAAAAAATCAATGATCCCCAAATATTTAAGGAAAACTTTCAACATGAAAGAATGATAAACAGATAGAAAAAAAAAATCAAGGACCCTTGAGAGAGAAAAAAAGAGGAGAGGAAAAACACCCTAATTAGTATACTAAGAGAGATTCAAGAAAACATTGCATTTATATAACAGGATATTTGAAAATAAATAAAAGGAGGACAAGAAAGATATCTTGAAATAAAAGATATTTTAAATTTATTTAAAGATATTTAAATAAAAGATTGCTGAGATAAAATTCAAGGGAAGATTTGGAATATAGAGTTGAGGAAGTATCAAAGAAAGTAGCACAAGACTAAAAGAAGGAAAATGAGACAGAAAATAAAACATGACACATAGAAGGAAAACACAGAAGATCCAACATTTGACTAATAGGAATTCAAGAGAGAACAAAGTAGAGAGAATTATCAAAGAAATAATACAAGAGAATTTTTCAGAGTATATTCTTATGAAATTTCAGAATACAAAGTGTAAAGATATCCTCAAAGCTTCCAGAGAGAAAAACAATAACCTACAAAGAAATGAGAATGATATTGACTTTGGACTTCTTTTATTTTAATTGAAGTAGAGTTGATTTACAATGTCATGCTAGTTTCAGGTGTACAGCACAGTGATTCAGTTTTATATATATATATGTATATATATATATGTATTTTTTCAGATTCTTTTCTTTTATAGGTTATTACAAAATACTTAGTATAGTTCCCTGTGCTATACGCTAGGTCCTTGTTGGTTATCTACCTTATATATTGTAGTGTGTATTTGTTAATCTCAACCTCCTAATTTATCCCTCCCCCCCTTTCCCCTTTGGTAACCATGAGGTTGTTTTCTATGTCTATGAGTCTTTGGTTTTTTTAGATTCTACATATAAGCAATTTCATTGATATTTGTCTCTCTGTCTGGCTTACTTCACTTAGTGCGATAATCTGTAGGTCCATGCATGTTGCACAAAAGGCATTATTTCATTCTTTTTTATGGCTGAGTAATATTCCATTGTATATGTATACCACATCTTTATCCATTCCTCTGTCGATGGACATTTAGGTTGCTTCTGTGTCTTAGCTATTGTGAATAGTGCTGCAATGATCATGGGGTGCATGTATCTTTTCAAATTATAGGAGGTAACTACAAGAAGAAACAGCTAAATAAGTAGAAGGGGTTGTCCTGGAGGGCATAAATACGGGATGTGACATGGTGGAGCAGAAGTCTGTTGCTTTGCATCATGAGCCCTCCTGTATTCCGTTTTAACCTTGTGTGTGTATTACTTTGATAAATACTTCTGAATTATTTAAGAAATTGAACTATTGAGTTTTTTTTCAGGTTCTTGTCCGATAAAGATGGTCACCATGGATAATGGGATTTAGATCAGAAAAAAATTCCATTATCAAGCATTTGTTGAACACTTATTATTTGCCTAGCCCCCTGCTAAGTGCTAAAGGGAGCTCCAAGAGTATTTAAGACAGTCTCTGTCCACAGGGAACTTGAAACCTAGTTGGGCAAAGCAAACCAGTACGTGAAACAATTAGAGAATGAAAATACATGGTAAAGTGCTGTACTGTTGGTACGCTAAATTATGCCCATTAGAAAATCTGGCAACAGGAAGATGAAATCAGATTGGATTGAAATTAGGGAATGCTTCGGGTGGACCTGGGGCTTGTTTCTGGCTTTAAATGATGGAAAAGATAGGAATAGGTCTAGAAGGTAAGGGTGTTAGAGGAGGGAAAGGCAACATGAACAATGACCTGGAGAAGATTTTTTTTCTAATTTGTTATGTGTTATTAGGAAGAAATTTTTATTCTTTCTAATATCTCTAAAATGCTTTCTCTTTAAATCTCCCTAATTTAAAAACTTTCTCTGAGTGGATTATTATTTTTTCTTGCTGACAGTGCAGTAAATTTTCTGTCACTTTGTAGAATGGGAACTGCCATTTACTAAATGAGCTTTTCTCTATTCTGTGCTCCTTTGGTGCCAAGTCTTAATAAAGACAGATGGGTTTCCCCCATCGTGCTGCTGCTTCCCATCTCAGGCTGATGAATATGAGACTGAGAGCCTGACCCTGTCATTGTCAAGTAATATAAAATGTTTCATCCTTATTTATTGCCATACTTTAATTACTGGGGGAAAAGTATGAATTAAGAAACAAAGGATTTAAAATCATTTCAACAAAACCAGGATGTCTGAGCAAATTAAAACCATCTTTTTTCTTTTCCATTTTCTCTTCCTTGGTGGGGGAGAGTGAAGGTGGTGGGGTGATTAGTGTTGTTTGGGTTAAATTTAATTAATAGGAACTCACAGCATAATGTTCCATGAAGAATGTACATGTCAAAAACCATGTGGTTATAGGGCTATCAATTCAAATATCTGGGTTCAATTCAATGGAAATTTTAGCCAAGTTATTAGACTTTACTGGTCATCCTGGAAATCATTTACGGACCTGGTTGGAAGTAGTACATAAGCCTTTAGAGTGGTTTCCTGGAACTAGCCCTGAAGATAAATTTTATAACATAGTCTGTGATTCCCTAAACCATTTGAGAGAATATGCTAGTTGCTCCCCATGTGTTGTGATATAATGTGGGAACACTAGGAACACCCCTTGCCCTCAATTCACCCAAAACTATTCCTCTCTTCTTTCTACTGTGCCAAATCTAAAATACCATTCACTCATTCATTCATTCCTTGGTGGTAGGATTTTGTATCTCTAGAGACCTTCAGCTAAATTGCGTCTGCCCCCTCAGGTCAGATTTTATGGTTCCAATCGACTTCTAACACTTTAATGTGAAAAAATTTATCTGATTGCTTATGTGTGTGTGTGTAATTTTTTTTTTCAGGATAAAACCCTTTTTTTAACAAGATAATACATGCTTATGATTAAAAAAGAAAATCTTAAGCAATATGCAGATATGTAAAGTGAAGTCTCCCTCCGCTCTTCCCCTCACCTTTACAGAAGTAACCACTGTTTTAACAGAACAGTTTCATTTCTATATTTCTAGACTTTTTCTATGCATATGCAAATACATGTGTGTGTGTACATGTACACATATAAGGAATAGGGTTACAAGTATGTTGTTCTGTAATTTGTTGTCATTCAACCACATACTATGGACAGCCTTCCATGTCATTAGTTACATATTTACCTGTTCTTTTAAATGTCTTCCCTTTATTCCTTAATATATATATAGCTTAAATTATTTAACCAATACCCCATGGATGCACACTGGGTTGTTCAAAGTTCTGATATTATAACACTGCAATGATTGTCCTTATATATACAGATCTCTGCACAGAAAAGTGAAATTGCTGGATTGAAGATATTCAAGCTAAAACGCTTCATTGATACAGCTAATTGCCTTCCAAAATGGGGTCACCAGTTTATGTTGGGGAGGAAAAATTTTTCCTCTACAGTTCTAGGTTCTTCTGGCTGGTCTGTGAATTAAATTGACCTGAGACAGATCAACAGGAGAAAATCAAACAAAAGTTTAATAACATGTATACACGGGAGAGACCTAGGAGAACTGAGTAACTTGACAAAAAGGCTGAAGCCCTCACCTTAAAGACCATCTTCAGCTAAAGACAAAAGAGGATGTTGGGGGGGTGGGGTTTAGTACTTCAGAGGGGAGGAAGGCAATTCACAGGGAGATGGAAAATAAGCAAATGTTTGCTGGGCCCTACAGAAACAATGGGACCCAGAGAGGAATTTTAACAAACAGACTTTGCTGGGTTCCTCCCTATCTACCACACCTAGTTCTACTATAGTTATCTATGGTAATATCTCCCTTCCTGAAATAGGTTCTCTATCTACATTCTTTAGGCAGTTAAGGGAAAGGTCAAATGTTCTTCTTCCTGAGTCTTTTGGGCCTTGATTGTTTTCAGTTTGGAAATAATCTGCATTCCAAAGAGACATGTGGCAAATTTTGTTCCCCTACACTATGCTCCCACCAACATTGCATTGGCACAATCCTTTTCCACATGCTCCCTCCAGAGATGGATAGAAACTAATAATGAATGTTTTTTGTTTCTGATTATAAAAGGACTGCATTTCATTTGTAGATAAAGTTGGAAAACATAGAAGAGTATTTAAAGTTAAAATATTCTGTATTCGGGCTTCTCTGGTGGCGCAGTGGTTGGGGGTCCGCCTGCCGATGCAGGGGACGCGGGTTCGTGCCCCGGTCCGGGAAGATCCCACATGCCGCAGAGCGGCTAGACCCGTGAGCCATGGCCGCTGAGCCTGCGTGTCCGGAGCCTGTGCTCCACAACGGGAGAGGCCACAACAGTGAGAGACCCGCGTACCGCAAAAAAAAAAAAAAAAAAAAATTCTGTATTCATATTAATCAGTAAGAATCATCCTTACACATTTGGTGTAGTTAATTTCTACTCTTCTTTCTTTTTGTATATTGATGACCTTTAACATTCAAATGAAATATGTTCTGAGACAATGACAAGTCCCCAAAGTCTTGACTACCTCTATAACATATTTCACTCACAAAACACAATTTTTGCAGTGACTGTATTGCACTCAATGAAACAGTTTTCTAATCACTTTTATTTATTTTCATATATATCATATAGTGAATTTGTTCATATCAAAGATCTACACTACATGAAATTCAAACAGCTCTAAACTTTATTTATTAAAAATTTCTATTTACTGGCTAAGCATTATCTTATGTGTTTTTAATCTTTCTATCTACTTCCATCACTAGCAATTGCATTTGGCTTTTCTTTTTAGGCCACTCAAAAAAAAAGGAAAATAATGCCTGTTTGCTTTCATTCTATTATTCTTTTTTCTTCTGTTCATTTCTTTTTGAACATTCATGTTTTCTGGTGTGGCACTGTAATTCTAAATTATTCTAGATTGCTCTATTCTTTCATGTATTTAGGATACATTTTTTTAAAATTCCTAGGCCTGAGGTAATAATGACTATTAATGATTGCCCAAATGACCTTTCCAAATGCATGGATCATCCCTGTTATATAGTACAAAACTGGATTTTTAAATGTCAAGTGTTTTCTTTCCATTTTTAGGATTGGATCTAATATACAAATCTACTTATGTCACTTTTCTACTTCAGTTGTCTTTTTTCCCCCAGTTTTATTGAGAAATAATTGATACACAGCACTGTATAAGTTTAAGCTGTACAACATAATGATTTGACTTACATACATCATGAAATGATGACCACAATAGGTTTAGAGAACATCTGTCATCTCATATAGGTACAATATTAAAGAAATAGAAAAAAAATGTTTTCCTTGTGATAAGAACTCTTAGGATTTACTCTCTAACTTTCATATATAACATATAACATAACATACAGTGTTAATTATCTTTATCATGTTGTACGTTATATCCATAGTACTTATTTATCTTATAACTGGGAATTTGTACCTTTTGACTGCCTTCATCCAATTCCCCTCCCTCCATTCCACACCTCTGGTAGTCACAAATATGATCTCTTTTTCCATGAGTTTGTTTTTGAAGTATAATTGACCTACAACACTGTGTTAGTTCCTGGTACACAACAGTGATTTGATATTTCTATACATTTCAAAAGGATCACTGTGATAAATCTAATTGTCATCTGTCACTGTACAACAATGTGTATTTCATACCTGTGACTCATTTATTGTGCAACTGGAAGTTTGTGCCTTTTTTTTTTGGCCACACGGCATGTGGAATCTTAGTTCCCTGACCAGGGATTAAACCCGCACCCCCTGCAGTGGAAGCACAGAGTCTTAACCACTGGACTGCCAGAGAAGTCCCTGGAAGTTTGTACCTCTTAATCTCCCTCACATATTTCTCTCCTCCTTCCAACCCCCTCCCCTCTGGTAGCCACCTGTTTGGTCTCTGTATCTACGACTCTATTTCTGTTTGGTTATGTTTGTTCATTTGTTTTTTTTAGATCCACATATAAGTGAAATCATACAGTATTTTATCTTTCTCTGTCTGACATTTCACTTAGCAAAATATCCTCTAGGTCCATCCATGTTGTCATAAATGTCAAGATTTCATTCTTTTTTATGGCTGAGTAATATTCCAGTGTGTGTGTGTATACCACATTTTCTTTATCCTTCCATCTATTGTTGGGCACTTAGGTTGCTTCCATATATTGGCTATTGTAAATAATGGTGCAATGAACATAGGGGTGCATATATCTTTTTGAATAAGCGTTTTCACTTTCTTTGTGTAAATACCTAGGAGTGGAATTGCTGGATCCTGGCATTTCTGTTTTTAATTTTTGAGGAACCTCCATACAGTTTTCCGTAGTGGCTTCGCTAATTTACATTCCCACCAACAATGCCTGAAGAGTCCCTTTTCTCCACATCCTTGCTGACACTTGTTATTTGCTGTCTTTTTGATGATAGCCATTCTTTTTTTTAAAAATATGTATGTATTTTATTTATTTATTTTTGGGTGTGTCGGGTCAGTTGCAGCACATGGCATCTTCGTTGTGGTGTGCAGGCTTCCCTCTAGTTGTGGCATGCAGGCTCCAGAGTGTGTGGGCTCTGTAGTTGCGGCATGTGGGCTTAGTTGCCCCACAGCATGTGGGATCTTAATTCCCCGGCCAAGGATCAAACCCACAATCCCCTGCATTGGAAGGCAGATTCTTAACCACTGGACCACCAGGGAAGACCCTTGATAACAGCCATTCTGGCAGGTGTGAGGTGATATCTCACCGTGGTTTTGATTTGGGTTTCCCTGATTAGTGATGTTTGAATATGTTTTGATGTGCTTCTTGGCCATCTGTCTTCTTTGGAAAAATGTCTATTCAGGTCCACTGGCCTTTTCTTTTTTTTTTTTTTTTGGCGGTACACGGACCTCTCACCGCTGTGGCCTCTCCTGTTGCGGAGCACAGGCTCCGGATGCGCAGGCCCAGCGGCCATGGTTCATGGTCCCAGCTGCTCCGCGGCATGCGGGATCCTCCCGGACCGGGGCACGAACCCACGTCCCCTGCATCGGCAGGCGGACTCTCAACCACTGTGCCACCAGGGAAGCCCCACTGGCCATTTTCTAATTGGGTTGTTTGGTTTTTGATGTCAAGTTGTATGAGTTCTTTGTATATTTTTGGATATTAACCCGTTGTTGGATATATCATTTGCAAATATTTTCTCCCCTTCAGTAGGCGGCCTTTTCATTTTGTTGCTAGTTTCCTTCACTGTGCAAAAGCTTTTTAGTTTGATGTAGTCCCATTTGTTTATTTTTGCTTTTGTTTGCCTTGATTGAGAAGACATA
The DNA here is from genome assembly GCF_005190385.1 of Monodon monoceros. NCBI lineage: Eukaryota > Metazoa > Chordata > Mammalia > Artiodactyla > Monodontidae > Monodon > Monodon monoceros. Next base: position 93,822,946 of record NW_021703779.1, on the reverse strand, counting down.
TCTAAAAAAATGTTGCTAAGACTGATGTCAAAGAGCATATTGCCTATGTTTTGCTCTGGAAGTTTTATGGTTTCAGGTCTTATGTTTATGTCTTTAATCCATTTTGGGTTTATTTTTGTATGTGGTGTAAGAAAGTAGTCCATTTTGATTCTTTTACATGTAGCTGTCCAGTTTTCCCAGCACCATTTTTTGAAGAGGTTGTCTTTTCCCCATGGTATATTCTTGTCTCCTTTGTTGTAGATTAGTTGCCCATATAAGTGTGGGTTCATTTCTGTACTCTATTCTGTTCGATTGTCAGTTTTGGTACCAGTACCATACTCTTTTGATTATTGTAGCTTTGTAGTATAGTTTGAAATCAGGGAGCATGATACCTTCTATTTTATTCTTCTTTCTTAAGATTGTTTTGGGTCTTTGGACCTATTCTGGGTCTTTTGTAATTCCATATAATTTTTTTAAATTTATTTATTTTATTTTTGGCTGTGTTAGGTCTTCGTTGCTGCGAGCGGGCTTTCTCTAGTTGCAGTGAGCAGGCTTCTCATTGTGGTGGCCTCTCTTGTTGCGGAGCATGGGCTCTAGGCACGTGGGCTTCAGTAATTGTGGCTTGCAGGCTCTAGAGGACAGGCTCAGTAGTTGTAGTGCACAGGCTTAGTTGCTCCATGGCATGTGGGATCTCCCTGGACCAGGGCTCAAACCTGTGTCCCCTGCGTTGGCAGGCAGATTCTTAACCACTGCACCACCAGGGGAGCCCTCCATATAAATTTGAGAATCATTTGTTCTATTTCTGTGAAAGATGCTATTGGTATTTTGATAGGGATTCCATTGGACCTATAGATTGCCCTAGGTAGTATAGTGATTTTAATAATATTAATTCTTACTGTATTCTTTCAGGTATTTAGGATACATTTTTCAAAATTCCTAGGCCTGAGGTAATAATGACTATTAATAATTGCCCTAATGACCTTTCCAAATGTGTGTATCATCCCTGTGTTATCCAATACAAAATTGGATTTTTAAATGCCAAATTACTTTCTTTTCATTTTTAGGATTGGATCTAATATGCAAATCTGGTCATGTCACTTTTCCACTTTCATTGCCTTTTTAAAAAAAACTTTCACAAAAATGGTATCATACTGGACATATTATTGTACAGTATACTTTGATTTTTAATTTAATAATTCTTTGTAGTAATATTTTCTATTCAATACATAGAGATTTTTCTCATTCTTTTCAATAGCTGGATAATATTCTACAAAATGGCATCCCTTAATTTACTCAACCATTACCCTACTGATGAACATTTAGTGTTTTGGGGTTTTTTTTAGTTGTTTGCTTACTATAAACCATATTCCTTGGGTCAACAACTTGTTTCAGTTTACCTGGGACTTTCCTGGGTTTAACACTGAAGTCCCATGTGCCAGGAAACTCCTCAGCAATGGGCAAACTGGGACAGTTGATCACTCCACTCTTACATCTTCCTACATCTATTCTTACCTACTGGCATTTTGTTTGTGCCACATACTTTCCCAGAACTGGGATTTTGAGGTCATCTCATTGCTTTTATACATTACACTTCGTAGGAAGTCCTATTGGAATGGGACCCAGGTAATTTTTCAAGTGGGGAATGTAGAGAACATAGAGTATGGCTCTGGTCCGTATTAGAAGCCATAATAAAAATCTTTTAGCATTAGGCCATTTGAGTGGGGGAAGAGAGGATTACAAAAGGGCATGCCCTTACAGAAAGGGCATGAAGATTGCTGAGTGGATAAAGGAAAATGCAGAAGGACCCAAAAAACAAATTTTGCCCTCATATTTTTGCCTAGAATAAGTACTACTATGTAGAACCACTAGTTTAAGGACATAGCAGTGAATTAAGAATCTGGAGACCTGTCTTATTTAATAGCTTTGCATCTCAATTTTTTTATTCAAATAGGAAGAACTAGAAATTCACCTTTTTCTCATATACTAGAGGTGTTAGACAGCTAAATTCCAGTGTTTATAAAAGTACCTTGAGCTACTTAAGCTATTAAAAAGGTTATAAAAATATGAAATACTTGTCCTGGTAATCCACAGATGTCTTCTTGCCTTGTTCACAGATGCTGGGTTATATTAGCATCTCTTAATTAATATTGAGCAAACAAGGTTTCAGTAGGCCTATTTAATAGGTACATGTACAGCTTCTTTTGCCATCGGAGGTAGTGTATTTCAGAGAGAAGATTCTCAATATTATTTGCCTTATGCTTTAAGTCAGGCAACAATTAAGGAAGCAAGAACATCTGCCTTCCAGGGCCTGGTACTCATCTGTCAATTCTAAAATAGTTTCAAGGCAATTTGTTAGGTAGTGCTGGCTGAATGATTGGTTTTCCTGTGATAATTGCCAATGTATTTCCTGTAAGGCCTGAAGACAGAGAGGCAGAGGGTTAGGAAAGAACATTCTAGGGCTATTCTTTATAATCTTCTTAGATCAACTCTTCAGGAATTCTCAGCTTTAGAACACCAGAAGAGAACAGCAACTAATCTACCAAACTGTTGTGGAATAACCAAAGCCTGAGAAGCTGCATTTGAGTTACCCATTTAAGAGAGGCAGAACTGTAAAAGGCCTTGCAAACTAAATCCCAAGCCATAGAATAGTCTCTATGGGAAGTGGTCAGATGGCCTAGTAAAAGCAAAGATTCAGAGACCCTGGATTTAGGATGTTTCTGCTGAGTAGCTATGAGACCTCAACTACAGAACACCAGTTTCTCATCTGTTAGATGTGGTTAGTAATACCTGTTTTACCTGGAGAGGCGGTATAAGGTAGCCGTTAAGAGTGCAACATCCAAATCTAAATAATAAAAGAAACAAATGAATATAACAAAACAGAAACAGACTCACAGATACAGAGAACAAACAAGTGGTTACCAGTGGGGAGAGGGGTGAGAGGAGGGGCAAGATAGGGGAAGGGGATTAAGAGGTACAAACTACTAGGTATAAAATAAGATACAAGGATGTAATGTACAACACAGGGAATATAGCCAATATTTCATAATAACTTTAAATAGAGAGTATAATCTATAAAAATATTCAATCACTATGCTGTACACTTGAAAGTAATATTATAAATCAACTATACTTGAATTAAAAAAAAAGAATGCAGGCCACAGAACCAAAGTGCTTGGTTGGAATCTTGGCTTATTTGTCACTTATATGCTATGTGACCTTGGGCAAGTAACTTAACTTTCTGAACCACAGTCTCTTATTCTGTCAAATGGAGTTAACAATGACATTGGCTCCCAAGGGTTGTTGGAGGATTATTATAATTCATGTGAAGTGCTTAGAACTATGTCTCACACATTTTACCATCAACATTTACCAAATGTCAGCTGCTATCATATATGATGCTTAAAATCATAGGTTAAACTCACGAGCTAGCCAGACTGCACCCAAATCCTGGCTCTGCCAGTAAATAACCTTGTAAAATTACTTAACCTCTTAGACCCTCAGTATTTTCCTCTGCAAAATGGGAAGAGTAATGTAACAACCTCAGAGGGTTATTGCAGGTATTACATAAAACATTCCATGTAAAGGGCTTAGAACAATGCCTGGTACATAGTTAGTATTCAATAATTATTATTTTTCTCCAAGAGTCTTGATGTAGGCCGCAGTTATATTAAAAGCGTTCCTTTTTCTGGCTTTACCCATCCCTACCCTTTGGTGTTTGCCATCTTCTATGGCCCATCTTCATCATTGTTTTTTTTCATTTTCTTTTTCTTTATCAAAACCAGCTTTCAGGACCTTTTTCAATGCTGCATAAATGTTTAGCTGTCCTTGAGGCTTTGCAATTTAGCTGAACTGTAAGCTGGAACTAAAGGGAATTTCAGATTTCAGACTGGGGTTGAGTGAAGACTGTGGGGCTTTTTGGGAGGAAGTCAACATGACAGGTCCTATTTAGTATTCCACAGTTATTGTGAGAAAAAAGTGAGCTATTAGTACATGCAAAAATCCAAAAATATTGTGCATGTACCAAATATCCAACAGAAGGGACTGCCTGTTACCCTGCAGCTTTTCTTGACAACTCACAGATTACAGACAATATTAAATGAATGCTTCCTGTGTGCTGAGCTCTGCATTATCTCAGTTATGCATTACACCAATCCTATGTGGTAGGCATTAACTTCATTTTACATTTTAAAAAATAGGTATATACTTCAAGAAGTTTAATTGATTTATCCCAAGTTCACATAGCTCATAAATGATGGAGCCAGGAATTAGCAAATTTCAAATCCCCTGATCTTTCTACCCTACCACATTTAAACAATTTTTCTTCTCAGAACACAGTGTCATGGAGTACGAATCACTCTGGGGATTCAGAGGTCTGTCTGGTAGCTTGGCAGAAGAAGCAGAGAGACTGCTGAGCATTTTTCTTATTACTGCATCTCCCTGGCCAATCTCTGGCCCTATCCAGCCAAAAGGACTGCAGTGGTGAATACCCTGTTATTCATTTTGAAATGTATGTTCCCGGAGTCCCAACTGGGCCCAGATGGTAGACTAAACTGTGATCCAAGGTGCTGATTTTAGAAGTTTGGTATTTGCACAGATGTGTCTGCAATAATGAAAGAAGGAAACCCAACTGATGATTGAGTAGATTGTTCCTCCCTTGGGTCCTACGAGACCAGAATAAGAGCCAGATCAGCATAGTGCTCCTCCCAACAACTGTGTGTTGGAAATATGTGGCTACTTATCTAACTTCACCTCTGGGATTGAGGCTAGACACCAGTTTATTGTGAAACTGGCTGATAAGATGGGTAAAGTTATGCTTCGTATGTTAAAAATAATTCCTTTCTATGGAGACAGTAAGAACAGATGTCGAGGCATAGGTAATAGACATAGACATAGCTTTTACTGGTTGTTGGCTCCTGTTTTCCAAAGAGTACAGTCGAGACTTTCCCTAATACTTTCTGGAGGTTGGATTCTAGGGGTATATCTTAAGGAGGGCTTGCTGTTCTTGCAATATAAACATTCCTCAGGATGGAGTTTACGATGGTTTTTTGTTAAATGTAACACTGGTTCATAGGGGATTATGTCTTGGGAGGACGTTGTGACTTCATTGCAATGCATACTTTATCAGTGGTGAATGGAGAACAGTATGGAGGTTCCTTAAAAAACTACAAATAGAACTACCATATGACCCAGCAATCCCACTACTGGGCATATACCCTGAGAAAACCATAATTCAAAAAGAGTCATGTACCAAAATGTTCACTGCAGCTCTATTTACAATAGCCCGGAGATGGAAACAACCTAAGTGTCCATCATCGGATGAATGGATAAAGAAGATGTGGCGCATATATACAATGGAATATTACTCAGCCATAAAAAGAAACGAAATTGAGCTATTTGTAATGAGGTGGATGGACCTAGAGTCTGTCATACAGAGTGAAGTAAGTCAGAAAGAGAAAGACAAATACCGTATGCTAACACATATATATGGAATTTAAGAAAAAAATGTCATGAAGAACCTGGGGTAAGACAGGAATAAAGATACAGACCTACTAGAGAATGGACTTGAGGATATGGGGAGGGGGAAGGGTAAGCTGTGACAAAGTGAGAGAGTGGCATGGACATATATGCACTACGAAATGTAAAATAGCTAGCTAGTGGGAAGCAGCCGCATAGCACAGGGAGATCAGCTCGGTGCTTTGTGACCACCTAGAGGGGTGGGATAGGGAGGGTGGGAGGGAGGGAGATGCAAGAGGGAAGAGATATGGGGACATACGTATATGTATAACTGATTCACTTTGTTATACAGCAGAAACTAACACACCATTGTAGAGCAATTATACACCAATAAAGATGTAAAAAAAAAAAAAAAAGAATGACTATTTACCTTTTCCCCAAATAATATCATGGGATGAGGACCACTCTGAACCAAAAGCCATAGGGACTGAGAGATTCCATGTCATGAACAAAGGTTAACTAACATCTGCTCCTAGACCTCAAGTTGTTTGCAGTCTAGTCGAAGAGACGAACATGTCAGCATATTTAATACAAAGCAGAATGAAGTGCATGCTAGGCAGACTTATTAGTGCTAAGTAAAGTGACTTGAAAGTATGGAGGAAGGTTAAGTTAGTTCTGCCTGAGGACACTAGGGAAAGCTTCACAGAAGAGTTAGCCCTTGACCTGGGCCTTGAAAAATGAGTTGAGATTTGATAAAGAAGATGCAAGGAAGGATATTCCAGGCTGAGGGGATCCCGTGATCAAAGACACAATATGTGGAAGCAAATGCCATTTTTAATTATTTTCCCCTTGACAGTAGTGAGTTATATAGCTGTGTAGTCCAAGCACATAGTATGTGAAGCCACCTGTGGAGGCTGGTAAGTCTGAGTCCAGAAGTAGGGGCTGAGCACTGAACTTCAGTGACACTCACCACTCTATTCCTGGACTTTGTTTTGGAGGCTAAGGGGGGAGAAGGTGATGGGGTAGTTGAGAGCCCTTCTGTTATGGACTGAATGTGTCCCCTCAAAATTCATATGTTGAAATCCTAATCCCCCAGTGTGATGATTTTTGGAGGTGGGGCCTTTGGAAGATAATTAGGTCATGAGGGTGCAGCCCTCGTGAATGGGATTAGTGAGTGACCTTATAAGAAGAAACATGAGAGTTTCCTTCCTGTCTCTGCTCTCCACCATGTGAGGATACAATGAAAAGTCATATTTTGTTATAGCAGCCTGAGCTGACTAAGATATATTCTGTTCCCAGGACTGGCCCTTATACTTGGAAAAGTTGAGGATTAGGGAGCCAGCAGGCATCCTATGGAGCACAGTACAGTTTTGCCATAGAATAAACTCTTGATTATGTAGGGAATCACTAGTTAATTGAATAGTTAAATAGCTATAAAATTAAATTTGGTCTAATTATTTCAAACTCCTTACTTGACTCTAGCTGTAACTCTTTTTTTTACATCTTTATTAGAGTATAATTGCTTTACAATGGTGTGTTAGTTTCTGCTTTATAACAAAGTGAATCAGTTATACATATACATATGTTCCCATATCTCTTCCCTCTCGCATCTCCCTCCCTCGCACCCTCCCTATCCCACCTCTCCAGGCGGTCACAAAGCACCGAGCTGATCTCCCTGTGCTATAGGGCTGCTTCCCACTAGCTATATACCTTACATTGGGTAGTGTATAAATGTCCATGCCTCTCTCTCGCTTTGTCACAGCTTACACTTCCCCCTCCCCATATCCTCAAGTCCATTCTCCAGTAGGTCTGTGTCTTTATTCCTGTCTTATCCCTAGGTTCTTCATGACATTTTTTTCCCTAAAATTCCATATATATGTGTTAGCATACGGTATTTGTCTTTCTCTTTCTGACTTACTTCACTCTGTATGACAGACTCTAGGTCTATCCACCTCATTACAAATAGCTCAATTTCGTTTCTTTTTACGGCTGAGTAATATTCCATTGTATATATGTGCCACATCTTCTTTATCCATTCATCCGATGATGGACACTTAGGTTGTTTCCATCTCTGGGCTATTGTAAAATAGAGCTGCAATGAACATTTTGGTACATGATTCTTTTTGAATTATGTTTTTCTCAGGGTATATGCCCAGTAGTGGGATTGCTGGGTCATATGGTAGTTCTATTTGTAGTTTTTTAAGGAACCTCCATACTGTTCTCCACAGTGGCTATATCAATTTACATTTCCACCAACAGTGGGAGAGGGTTTTCTTTTCTCCACACCCTCTCCAGCATTTATTGTTTCTAGATTTTTTGATGATGGCCATTCTGACTGGTGTGAGATGATATCTCATTGTAGTTTTGATTTGCATTTCTCTAATGATTAATGATGTTGAGCATTCTTTCATGTGTTTGTTGGCAGTCTGTATATCTTCTTTGGAGAAATGTTTATTGAGGTCTTCTGCCCAGTTTTGGCTTGGGTTGTGTTTTTGTTATTGAGCTGCATGAGCTGCTTATAAATTTTGGAGATTAATCCTTTGTCAGTTGCTTCATTTGCAAATATTTTCCCCCATTCTGAGGGTTGTCTTTTGCTCTTGTTTATGGTTTCCTTTGCTGTGCAAAAGCTTTGAAGTTTCATTAGGTCCCATTCGTTTATTTTTGTTTTTATTTCCATTTCTCTAGGAGGTGGGTCAAAAAGGATCTTGCTGTGATTTATGTCATAAAGTGTTCTGCCTATGTTTTCCTCTAAGAGTTGATAGTTTCTGGCCTTACATTTAGGTCTTTAATCCATTTTGAGCTTTTTTTTTGTGTATGGTGTTAGGGAGTGATCTAATCTCATACTTTTACATGTACCTGTCCAGTTTTCCCAGCACCACTTATTGAAGAGGCTTTCCTTTCTCCACTGTACATTCCTGCCTCCTTTCTCAAAGATAAGGTGACCATATGTGCGTGGGTTTATCTCTGGGCTTTCTGTCCTGTTCCATTGATCTATCTTTCTGTTTCTGTGCCAGTACCATACTGTCTTGATTACTGTAGCTTTGTATTATAGTCTGAAGTCAGGGAGCCTGATTCCTCCAGCTCCGTTTTTCATTCTCAAGATTGCTTTGGCTATTTGGGGTCTTTTGTGTTTCCATACAAATTGTGAAATTTTTTGTTCTAGTTCTGTGAAAAATGCCAGTGGTAGTTTGATAGGGATTGCATTGAATCTGTAGATTGCTTTGGGTAGTAGAGTCATTTTCACAATGTTGATTTTTCCAGTCCAAGAACATGGTATATCTTTCCATCTATTTGTATCATCTTTAATTTCTTTCATCAGTGTCTTATAATTTTGTGCATACAGGTCTTTTGTCTCCCTAGGTAGGTTTATTCCTAGATATTTTATTCTTTTTGTTGCAATGGTAAATGGGAGTGTTTTCTTGATTTCACTTTCAGATTTTTCATCATTAGTGTATAGGAATGCCAGAGATTTCTGTGCATTAATTTTGTATCCTGCTACTTTACCAAATTCATTGATTAGCTCTAGTAGCTTTCTGGTATCATCTTTAGGATTTTCTATGTATAGTATCATGTCATCTGCAAACAGTGACAGCTTTACTTCTTCTTTTCTGATTTGGATTCCTTTTATTTCCTTTTCTTCTCTGATTGCTGTGGCCAAAACTTCCAAAACTATGTTGAATAATGGTGATGAGAGTGGGCAACCTTGTCTTGTTCCTGATCTTAGTAGAAATGATTTCAGTTTTTCACCATTGAGGACGATGTTGGCTGTGGGTTTGTCATATATGGCCTTTATTATGTTGAGGAAATTTCCCTCTATGCCTACTTTCTGTAGGGTTTTTATCATAAATGGGTGTTGAATATTGTCAAAAGCTTTCTCTGCATCTATTGAGATGATCATATGGTTTTTCTCCTTCAATTTGTTAATATGGTGTATCACGTTGATTGATTTGCGTATATTAAAGAATCCTTGCATTCCTGGAATAAACCCCACTTGATCATGGTGTATGATCCTTTTAATGTGCTGTTGGATTCTGCTTGCTAGTATTTTGTTGAGGATTTTTGCATCTATGTTCATCAGTGATATTGGCCTGTAGTCTTCTTTCTTTGTGGCATCCTTGTCTGGTTTTGGTATCAGGGTGATGGTGGCCTCGTAAAATGAGTTTGGGAGTGTTCCTCCCTCTGCTATATTTTGGAAGAGTTTGAGAAGGATAGGTGTTATCTCTTCTCTAAATGTTTGATAGAATTCGCCTGTGAAGCTATCTGGTCCTGGGATTTTGTTTGTTGGAAGATTTTTAATCACAGTTTCAATATCATTGCTTGTGATTGGTCTGTTCATATTTTCTATTTCTTCCTGATTCAGTCTTGGCAGGTTGAGCATTTCTAAGAATTTGTCCATTTCTTCCAGGTTGTCCGTTTTACTGGCATAGAGTTGCTTGTAGTAATCTCTCATGATCTTTTGTATTTCTGCAGTGTCAGTTGTTACTTCTCCTTTTTCATTTCTAATTCTATTGATTTGAGTCTTCTCCCTTTTTTTCTTGATGAGTCTGGGTAATGGTTTATCAATTTTGTTTATCTTCTCAAAGAACCAGCTTTTGGTTTTATTGATCTTTGCTATCATTTCCTTCATTTCTTTTTCATTTATTTCTTATCTGATTTTTACGATTTCTTTCCTTCTGCTAACTTTGGGATTTTTTTGTTCTTCTTTCTCTAATTGCTTTATGTGCAAGGTTAGGTTGTTTATTCGAGATGTTTCCTGTTTCTTAAGGTAGGATTGTATTGCTATAACCTTCCCTCTTAGAACTGCTTTTGCTGCATCCTGTAGGTTTTGGGTCATCGTGTCTCCATTGTCATTTGTTTCTAGGTATTTTTTAATTTCCTCTTTGATTTCTTCAGTGATCACTTCGTTATTAAGTAGTGTATTGTTTAGCCTCCATGTGTTTGTATTTTTTACAGATCTTTTCCTGTAATTGATATCTAGTCTCATAGTGTTGTGGTCGGAAAAGATACTTGATACAATTTCAATTTTCTTAAATTTACCAAGGCTTGATTTGTGACCCAAGATATGATCTATCCTGGAGAATGTTCCATGAGCACTGAAGAAAAATGTGTATTCTGTTGTTTTTGGATGGAATGTCCTATAAATGTCAATTAAGTCCATCTTATTTAATGTATCATTTAAAGCTTATGTTTCCTTATTTATTTTTATTTTGGATGTTCTGTCCATTGGTGAAAGTGGGGTGTTAAAGTCCCCTACTATGTATGTGTTACTGTCGATTTCCCCTTTTATCGCTGTTAGTATTTGCCTTATGTATTGAGGTGCTTCTATTTTGGGTACATAAATATTTACAATTGTTATGTCTTCTTCTTGGATCGATCCCTTGATCATTATGTAGACAAAGTCCTTCTTTGTCTCTTCTAATAGTCTTTATTTTAAAGTCTATTTTTTCTGATATGAGAATTGCTACTCCAGCTTTCTGTTGGTTTCCATTTGCATGAAATATCTTTTTCCATCCCCTTACTTTCAGTCTGTATGTGTCTCTAGGTCTGAAGTGGGTCTCTTGTAGACAGCATATATATGGGTCTTGTTTTTGTATCCATTCAGCCAATCTGTTTCTTTTGGTGGGAGCATTTAGTCCATTTACATTTAAGGTAATTATCGATATGTATATTCCTCTTCCCATTTTCTTAATTGTTTTGGGTTCGTTATTGTAGGTCTTTTCCTTCTCTTGTGTTTCTTGCCTAGAGAAGTTCCTTTAGCAGTTGTTGTAAAGCTGGTTTGGTGGTGCTGAACTCTCTCAGCTTTTGCTTGTCTGTAAAGGTTTTAATTTCTCCATCAAATCTCTATGAGATCCTTGCTGGGTAGAGTAATCTTGGTTGCAGGTTTTTCTCCTTCATCACTTTAAATATGTCCTGCCAGTCCCTTCTGGCTTGCAGAGTTTCTGCTGAAAGATCAGCTGTTAACCTTATGGGGATTCCCTTGTGTGTTATTTGTTGTTTTTCCCTTGTTACTTTTAATATGTTTTCTTTGTATTTAATTTTTGACAGTTTGATTAATATGTGTTTTGGTGTATTTCTTCTTGGATTTATCCTGTATGGGACTCTCTGTGCTTCCTGGACTTGATTAACTATTTCCTTTCCCATATTAGGGAAGTTTTCAACTATAATATCTTCAAATATTTTCTCAGACCCTTTCTTTTTCTCTTCTTCTTCTGGAACCCCTATAATTCGAATGTTGGTGCGTTTAATGTTGTCCCAGAGGTCTCTGAGACTGTCCTTAGTTCTTTTCATTCTGTTTTCTTTATTCTGCTCTGCAGTAGTTATTTCCACTATTTTATCTTCCAGGTCACTTATCCGTTCTTCTGCCTCAGTTAATCTGCTATTGATCCCATCTAGAGTATTTTTAATTTCATTTATTGTGTTGTTCATCGTTGTTTGTTTCATCTTTAGTTCTTCTAGGTATTTGTTAACTCTTTCTTGCATTTTGTCCATTCTATTTCCAAGATTTTGGGTCATCTTTACTATAATAATTCTGAATTCTTTTTCAGGTAGACTGCCTATTTCCTCTTCATTTGTTAGGTCTGATGGGTTTTTATCTTGCTCCTTCATCTGCTGTGTGTTTTTCTGTCTTCTCATTTTGCTTATCTTACTGTGTTTGGGGTCTCCTTTTTGCAGGCTGCAGGTTCATAGTTCCCATTGTTTTTTGGTGTCTGTCCCCAGTGGCTAAGGTTGGTTCAGTGGGTTGTGTAGGCTTCCTGGTGGAGGGGACTAGTGCCTGTGTTCTCGTGGATGCGGCTGGATCTTGTCTTTCTGGTGGGCAGGTCCACGTCTGGTGGTGTGTTTTGTGGTGTCTGTGGACTTATTATGATTTTAGGCAGCCTCTCTGCTAATGGGTGGGGTTGTGTTCCTGTCTTGCTAGTTGTTTGGCATAGGATGTCCAGCACTGTAGCTTGCTGGTCGTTGAGTGAAGCTGGGTGCTGGTGTTGAGATGGAGATCTCTGGGAGATTTTTGCCATTTGATATTATGTGGAGCTGGGAGGTCTCTTGTGGACCAGTGTCCTGAAGTTGGCTCTCCCACCTCAGAGGCACAGCCCTGACTCCTGGCTGGAGCACCAAGAGCCTTTCATCCACACGGCTCAGAATAAAGGGGAGAAAAAGTAGAAAGAAAGAATTAGTAGAAGTAGAAAGAAAGAAAGAAAGAAAGGAAGGAGGGAGGGAAGGAGGGAAGGAAGGAAAAAAAGAAAGAAAATGGTAAAGTAAAATAAAATAAAGTAAGATAGAATGTAATAAAGTTATTAAAATAAAAAAATAATTATTAAGAGGAAAAAAGAAAAAAAGAATTAAAAACAAAACAAAACAAAAGAAAACAAACAAACAAAAAAACGGATGGATAGAACCCTAGGACAAATGGTGGAAGGAAAGCTATACAGACAAAATCTCACACAGAAGCATACACATACACACTCGTAAAAAGCGGAAAAGGGGAAAAAATCATAAATCTTGCTCTCAAAGTCAGCCTCCTCAATTTGGGATGATTCGTTGTCTATTCATGTATTCCACAGATGCAGGGTATATCAAGTTGATTGTGGAGCTTTAATCCGCTGCTTCTGAGGCTGCTGGGAGAGATTTCCCTTTCTCTTCTTTGTTCTTACATCTCCCAGGGGCTCAGCTTTGGATTTGGCCCCGCCTCTGCGTGTAGGTTGCCGGAGGGCGTCTGTTCTTTGCTCAGACAGGACGGGGTTAAAGGAGCCGCTGATTCGGGGACTCTGGCTCACTCAGGCCGGGGGGACGGAGTAGCACGGATGCGGGGCGAGCCTGCGGCGGCAGAGGCCAGCATGACATTGCACCCCCTGAGGCGCGCCGTGCGTTCTCCCGGGAAGTTGTCCCTGGGTCACGGGACCCTGACTGTGGCACGCTGCTCAGGCTTCTGGGAGGGGCGGTGTGGAGAGTGACCTGTGCTCGCACACAGGCTTCTTGGTGGCGGCAGCAGCAGCCTTAGTGTCATGCCTGTCTCTGGGGTCCGCGCTTTTAGCCGCGGCTCGTGCCCGTCTCTGGAGCTCCTTTAAGCAGCGCTCTTAATCCCCTCTCCTCGCGCCCCAGGAAACAAAGAGGGAAAAAATAAGTCTCTTGCCTCTTCGGCTGGTCCAGACTTTTCCCCGGACTCCCTCCCGGCCGGCCGTGGCGCACTAACCCCCTGCAGGCTGTGTTCACGCCGCCAACCCCAGTCCTCTCCCTGTGCTCTGACCGAAGCCCGAGCCTCAGCCCCCAGCCCCGCCCGCCCCAGCGGGTGAGCAGACAAGCCTCTCGGGCTGGTGAGTGCTGGTCGGCCCTGATCCTCTGTGTGGGAATCTCCCCGCTTTGCCCTCCGCACCCCTGTTGCTGTGCTCTCCTCCGTGGCTCTGAAGCTCCCCCCGCGCCACCCGCACTCTCCGCCCGCGAAGGGGCTTCCTAGTGTGTGGAAACCTTTCCTCCTTCACAGCTCCCTCCCACTGGTGCAGGTCCTGTCCCTATCCTTTTGTCTCTGTTTTTTCTTTTCTCTTTTACCCTACCCAGGTACGTGGGGAGTTTCTTGCCTTTTGGGAGGTCTGAGGTCTTCTGCCAGCGTTCAGTAGGTGTTCTATAGGAGTTGTTCCACGTGTAGATGTATTTCTGGTGTATCTGTGGGGAGGAAGGTGATCTCCGCGTCTTACTCTTCCGCCATCTTCCCGGAAGCCCCCCTTCCTGTACCTTCTTAAAAGAAAAATGCATTTGTCTTTTGTTTATACTGCATCCTCCTACACCTTTCAAGTGAAGGTAAAAAGATCAAATGGTGGCCCAGAGCAGAAACAAGGATTCTGGAAAATCACAAAATGTGTATGATGATTTGCTGGTGCATCAAAGGGGATAAGTGTAGCATCCAACACACACCCGTGTCAGACCAGAAGCATGGCCCAATAGTGTATCTCTGATTGCCCTCCAAAGAGTTTAGGAAACGATGATGTTTCCTGAACTTGGGTTATTTGAAAGATCCTTTAAATATGGATTCCTGGTATAAAAATCAATGTTAGATTTGTCAATAAAGCTGAAGTGTTCTTTAGGAAGATTGACCGTATTCATTAGTGCCAAGCATTAATACCTAAGTATTACAGAGTATTACTTGTAAAGTGAGTATTTGAATGAAGGGGCTACCTATTTACAGCAGTGTAGTAGTAGTCTAGATTAATTGTATGTTAAAGTTATAGACAGATTTATACATTGTTTTTTGAACATGGTAATATAATTTGATTCTTTATGATCAAAAAATAATGAATGAGAGTTTTGACAATTTCACATGAAAGTCGTCACAGTGGAATTCTATCTTACTCAGGAGTTGGATTCTTAATTCAGTAGATAAGGCAAAAGTCACTGTGACACTATTTTTTTTTTTTTGGCGGCATGCGGGTCTCTCACTGTTGCGGCCTCTTCTGTTGCAGAGCACAGACTCTGGACGCGCAGGCTCAGCGGCCATGGCTCACGGGCCCTGCCACTCTGCGGCATGTGGGATCTTCCCAGACCGGGGCATGTACCCATGTCCCCTGCATCGGCAGGCAGACTCTCAACCACTGAGCCACCAGGGAAGCCCACTGTGACACTATTGTCTACCCAATATCTACTTTCTTCTTCCTCCTTAGTGTCAGAGATTTTTCCTGGATAGTAATATGCTCATCAGAAATTACATTTCTCAGCTTCCATTTCAGCTAGGGACAGTTAATGAGACCTAAAGTGGACCTTATTAGGAGGGACTTGCAGGAAAGCAATTTAAGATTGGACGGACTGCTGGTGAGTCCCATATTGCCCTCTCTACCTCTCATATTTCCTGTGTGGGATGTGAACTTGATGGCTGGAGCTCTAGTAGCCATTTTGAACCTTGAAGTAACCTTAAGGATGGAAGCAGCACTAAGGATGGTAGAGCAGAATTAGGAGCCTGAGTCCCTGTTGACACTTAAGGCCATTATATCATCCCTGCACTGCCTGTCTCTAGACTACTTTCATATGAGTGGGTAATTTCTTGTTTTTTAAAATGCTATAGTTAAGTCTCTGTTATTAGTAGCTGAATGCACTTCCTGATACAATTTTCCATAATCCAAATCACCTTAAAAAAACAACCTGGGAAGGCGCCATGTTAGAGACCAACATATTTTTCAACAAGACAATTTTGCCTCCAGCACTGGAACACATTACTATTCCTGTGGTTGAGCACTGGATTTACACATAATTCTGTGAAATTATCACACTATAGAAGTCACATGATATTTAAAAAGAAACAAGAGAGTCACATTTTCCATATCCCATTCACTCTGGATGCAGGCTCATTGAATGAGGTGGGATATGTTGCCAGAATTAGCAAATAACAACAAATAGAAGCCAAGTTAAATTTGAATATTAGATAAAGAACCAATATACATTTTAGTATAAGTATGTTCTATGTAATAATTATACTACAAATTTTGTTTTTGTATCTGAAATTCAAATTTAACTTGTTGTCCTATATTTTATTTGACAACTCTAGATGGGGACAGAATTACTAATACTATTTAAATGATCATTCCTCTTTGCCTATTTATTTCTGCTAGTTCCTTCTTTTTCCTTCTTTTCTTTTCCTATCATACAGTTGAATTTAAGTTAAAGATGTATCTAAGACTTGGTCAATTAGGTTCCAGTGCTGATGAAGGGGAAAATGATAAGAATGACATAAATGTCAAAACAAGGGCTTCCCTGATGGCGCAGTGGTTGAGAGCCCGCCTGCCGATGCAGGGGACACGGGTTCGTGCCCCGGTCCGGGAAGATCCCACATGCCGCGGAGCAGCTGGGCCCGTGAGCCGTGGCCGCTGAGCCTGCGCGTCCGGAGCCTGTGCTCCGCAACGGGAGAGGCCGCAACAGTGAGAGGCCCGCGTACCGCAAAAAAAAAAAAAGAAAAGTCAAAACAAGGCAAAATTAAGCAATGCATTTTTTAAGAGAAGTATACATAGTTGTCAAAATTACAAACAATAGCAAGGAAATAATTAACATAAGATCCAGGATTGTGGTCAACCCTGAGGGTGGAGAGGTACTATAGAAGGTACACTAAGGGCTTCTAAGGTATTGGTAATTTACTATATTTTAACCTGCATGGTAGATACAGGAGTGGTTGCTTTATTTTTTTATTATTAATCCTTAACCTGTAGGCATGTTTAATCTCTTTGGTGTGAATAATGCATTTCACAATAAAAATGAAAAACAATGCCTTTATAACCCAAATTTATCATATCCTAAAATTATTTGCTGTTTGTAGACTATCTGCCCAAGTGCAGCCTTTATGACACATTTTTTCTAACTCAATGAAAATGAAAGTTTTTAATTATATTAATTGCCATTTAATGTTGAGATCAAACTTTTGTTTTCTTGTTCAGGTGCGTTTGCCAATTTGCAGATGGGCCAGTTTCTATAAATAGATGTTCTTGTTTTACATAAAGCATAGATATAAATTGCCTAACTGCGCCTTATATTTTAACACATAATAGCTGTGGGACAGGTACCAACTGGATAGATGCCATTTGTTAAGTGGCTGTGATATATACCAATCTCTGCTGCTGAATCAGAGGTGGCCTATGCAAAATTGCATTTGCACCATTCAACCTTGAAATTGGCCGTAAGGCGCAGGCTCCTACGGAAGTAATATGTCAAACTTCAGATATTACATCACATTTTTTGGGAAAACATGAAGAGTGTCCAACAGACACTCCTAGTAGATCAAGTCCTTGATTTGATATTTTAGTAGGATTTGATACAATGCCCTTTGCTGTGTGCTGAGGCATTAGGAAGCATACTGTAGGAGCATAATAATGATACCTTCTATATGCGCAAATCGTTTGTCTGTTCTAAACCCCAGTTTGCGCTTCAGTAAATATGAAGGGTTTAACTAAGTGATGCTAGTATGTTTTGATTCCATAATTTCCATTTGTCAAAGCATCTTTACATGCATTATTCCATTTGATTCCCAACAACTTTCTGAGGTAGTTAAGGCAAAATATTGCTATCCTCAGTTTAAAGCTGAGGAAACTAAGGCATGCAACTACAAGGCATGGACTCCAAGGCATGCAATTCATTTTAAGCAAATGGACCAGTGGGATAGACTAGAGATCTCAGACACAGACCAACACTTATATTGAAAGTGTTATAGAATACCTGATGCATAACAGAAGTACAATAGCATTACAGAACAGTGGGGCAAGCTTGGACTATTTAATAAATAGTGCTGAAATAAATAATTACCCATATGGAAAAAATGAAATTGGATCCCTACTTCACACTATATACAACAATCAATTCTAGATGGTTTAGGGGCTTACAAAAGACAAAACTTTAGAATAAAATACAGGAGAATGTTTGTGTGACCTTGTAGCAGGGAAGGATTTCTTCAACAGGACAAAAGGTTTACACCATGAAAAGGAAAATATTAAGTTTGACTGCATTAAAGTATAATTATAAAATAAAAACCAAGTGGATGGATTAAGAAATCAAGGCTTAAGTATATTATTTGAATTTTAAAGTTCACTTATGAAAAAACTAAAGACTATAACAACAATTTCAAGGGAGAGAGAAGGGGAGGTAGAATTAATGAATTAGGGTCCCGGCTGCATCTTGTCTTGAGAGAAGACAAAGGAGCCAAATTCATCATCTTTCCTCGTGGGCAGCCTCAAAGGATACAGATTACAGTTAAGAAACCAAGAACTAGATTAATGGAATAACCTCAAAAGTCCCAAACACAGAAAAGTCAAAGGTCTGAAGGAATGTGTCTTGGAGCAAGGGGCAGGCAGGGAACATTTTACTTTTTATTTTGTACCATTCTGAACTGCTTGAATTTTTATTTCATGTTTATATATTTCCTATATAATGAAAAATACCTTAATTCAATGAAGAGGACAAATGTGACTAGGTTGGAGGCTTTGAACTCATGTTCTAACCAGAACTCCCTATGTTATACAAGATGATCAAGTTGGCAGGGCAGATATTAAGCATTGCATCTGTTAAGTCTGGACAGTTCATTGCATTTTTGAAATAAGGCAGAACCAGGTTGGAAAGTGTTTAAATCCTTCTCTCAAGTCTTCTCTGTTTACATGATTCATAGGGAACAGATGGCCCAGCTGTCTGTATTTAAGAGAAGTGGGTGGTTCCTGGTTTGCAATCAATGAAGCAATAACGACAACAATTTTAAGTAAACTGGACCCCATAAAATGTTGTTTTAATTTGTGAATGAGATGGAGGCACAAAGAGAAGGTAGGCTGATTGGAGTCTAATCTGCAACATATTCAGGAAAGGGTCTTGAACACTGAAGCAGCTAAAAACCTCACTAACCCTCCCTCTCCAATATGCTGGGGAAAGGAACTCTGTCCTTGAGTGCTCTCAGACGCACGACCCAACCAATGTAACAGTGTGGCTGTCATTTTGTTCAAAATCCCCATATTCCTTTCTCATCAAGGCCCAGGAAACATTACTGCTGCTTAGAATTGGCTGACCTTGAGAGCTGGGAAGAAGAGAGATCTTTATTTCTACCTCCCAATACCCTTAGCATGTTGAAGTGTTATTATTTGAATACACTTAACCCACTCCCTTCTGAGAATGCCTCTTCGTGCCTTCTCTCAAATTCCTGTTGAATAAATGTGGAAAAGGAAGGAGTTGCAAGGATTAAGAGCAATGATGAAAATACATCTTGCTCACTTTGGAACATATAAATACATTCATACCATTCTTAAGGTGCCTTTTATTTATTGAGTCTTTAAAATGTCTTATCAGCATGCCAATAGCATTTTAAAAGGGCAGGTTCTCAGTTGGTAGTGTGTGCTTAATGGCCCAGTTTGTTCAATATGGAGCTACATATTTCAGCTGTGTCTATATGATTGCAGCAGATTTGTTCACTTCAATTGACCACATCTTGGTAGGATGGTCAGCATTCAGCTGGATGGTGAATAGCAAGGGATGGAATTACGAAAGCCATCTACTTTTTCTGGGCTTTCCGCCTTAGACTGACGTTGGGATATTGCAGAAAGAACTCCTTTAGAGGGGAGAGCAGCTCTTCCCAATCGCAAAGATCTTAGTCCATGAACTATAGATGTGGAGGAGGCCTGACTGCTGGATAACATTTAAACTTCCTAGCCTGTCACTTCCTGCTGCTTCTTCCATATACCCTGTACTCAAGCCACATTGGACTATTAGTGGCTCTCAGTGAGCCTGTTACCACCTTCTTAGGGGGTATTTGGAAATGTGTTGTATTGATTTTGGTTGTCAGAGCATGGAGGACTCAACTGGCCTTTATGGGTGGGAACTGGAGAGGTTAAACAACTTGTAATGTACAGCATAGAATTGTCCCACTCAGTGGAGTGCTCCATTGAGACATACTGGACCAGTTCGCAAGAAGGTAACTTTAGAAAAATAACTTTACTCACATGTGTAAAGTTATAATATACATAAATAATGTATATTAATGTTAAAATTTACATACATTAATGTTAAAAATATACATACTCACAGTGTATGTATGTATAATTTATATACTATATATATAATTCACCCATTTGAAGTATATAATTCAGTGGATTTTAGTAAGGGCCTTGCTTTTTTATGCCTCCATATCTTTGCTCAACTTCTGCCTATGATCTTTCTGACTATAATCTCCTTTCCTCTCTTGTCCACCTGAATATGTAAGACTAATTCTAAAAATTCCAGCTTAAATGACATCTTTGATGCTTTTTCAGGTTACCCAAAAAGACTTTGCTTCTGTAAGGCAGGAAGTGGCAAACTTTTTCTGTAAAGGGCCAGGTAGGAAATATTTTTGGTTTTGCAGATCATGGTCTCTATTGCAGCAAATCTGCCATTATTGCACAAAACTATTCATAAACAATAAGTAAATGAAAGGGTGTGACTATGTGCCAATAAAAGTTTATTCACAAAAACTGGTGGCGAGCAGTTTGCAAACCTCTTCACCAAATCACTTTGTTCATACTTTGGTTATATCACTCAACACACTGTAATGTATTTAGTAGTATATATGTTTGCCTCCTCCGTGAGACATGAATACCTTTTTCACTGTGGTAGCTGCAATTATTAATACAGTGCCTGGAACATAGTAGGTGATCAATCCAAACTGGTTGATTGGATGAATGCTGTTGCAGAAAGGCCTGGGAGCAGTATTTCTAGCTTGCTACCAAAATAACCAAACCTTTTGGCTGTGTCTAATGCAATTCACCTTGTATAAAAACTTATCCTTTGTACCAAATCGTAGCTTTTGGCATTAAATCTTAAGTCCCTTGATTTGGCCAGTTCTGGAGAAATTTTATACTACTAGATCATAGAAACAAATCACAATCAGGATACTTAACTGCCTGACACATAGAAGCCATTGAATGTCTCTAAGCAGGGCTTGCACCCTTCAACTGACTACTGAACCCCCCACTCAAAATTGTCTTGATATTTTACAGTTTCACACTTCTGCATGACCTGCCTTACCACTAGTGGAGGTTAAATTTGTGATTCCCTACTTAGAATGGGGAACCACTGAGGTAGTGATGGCAAATAGGCACTTTTACAAAATATTTCTAATGGCACTGGGAAGAGTGAAGAGAAAGATGGAGGTAAGAACATCAGTCAGAATGCTATTTCAGTGATTCAAACAAGAGACAATAAGGAGTCCATCAACTGATGAATGGATAAACAAAATGTGGTATATCCATACAATGGCATACTATTCAGTCATAAAAAAGAATGAAGCACTAATTCATGCTACAACATGGATAAGCATTGAAAAAAGTATGCTAAGAAGTCAGTCATAAAAGACCACATATTATATGATGCCATTTATATGAAATGTCCAGAATGGGCAAATTCATAAAGACAGAAAGTAGATTAGTGGTAGCCGGGTCTTTGGGGAGGGGAGAATGGGGAGTGACTGCTAATGGGTATGGGGTTTCTTTTGGGGGTGATGAAAACATTCTAAAATTAAATTGTGAGGATGGTTGTAGAGCTCTATGAATATACTAAAAACCATTGTATTGTGTACTATTTATTAAAAAAATTTTTTTTTGGCCTTACCGCATGGCATAGGAGATCTTAGCTCAAAAGACACTCAGGAACATGTAAATGAAGCAGATTTAATTCAGGTGAAGGTACTCTGAAACAGAGTATACCCATAAGTAAAGCAGTAAGAGTTCTTGGCATATAGTAAGTACTTGAGATATATTAACTGTAAATATTTTTACCCTCTCCTATACCTGGGGTTTTCTCTAGAACTTTCTGGATTTGGTGCTCTTTTCCATCTTTATCATGTCAAGTGTGTTAGAGCATTAAACTTCAATTTAGGAAACTTGAATTTTAGATCTTGATTTACCACATGCTGTGTGACTTTGGGCAAGTTGATTTACTTCCCTGGACCTTAATTTCCTCATCAGTAGATTCTGGGAGTTGACTAGAACTGTGTTTTTCAAATTGTGCTATGCAGCTGCTTCAAGGTCCAAAGATATGGAGGAGGTGTTTCTTTTTTCTTGCTCTACCGGGTTCTACTGATATTTGTTTTATATATTGGAATTCTGAACAAAAGTTTGCTTGGAGAAAGAGTTCTGTGGAGCAACTAGCTACTCTTAATAAGGTCAAGACATCTAGTTTACAAGAGGTCTATATCAGAGTCCTGAGAAAAATTATGCATAGCTCATTAATGTGATGAAGTGAACAGCATGTCCTTTGGAGTCATGGGCCTGGCTTTGAATCTTAGCTCCGCACATCTCTAGCTGTGTGAGCTTGGCCAATCACTGTACGTTTATGAGCTTCAGTTTCCTAATCTATAAAATGGGGGTATAATACAAACCTCAATAGAGTTGTTGTAAAGATAGAATTAGTCCAGATGAGGCTAACGCAGTGGTCTGCAACCTTGGCTATGCCTCAAAAAGCACCTGGAAACCTTTTTTTTTTTAATGTGAATACTTATGCCACATTTCCAGAGACTCTTATTCAGTAGCTCTGGGGTGGGACTGGGCCATCTAGATTTTGAAAAAACATCCCTTTAGTAATTCTGATTCACAATCATGATTGAGAACCACTTGGGTAGGTATTCTGGGCAGGTTAAAGAACAGGATAGGTGTCAATAAAGAGAATAAAAATAGCAATTATTAATCAACAATACACATAACTGCTCCTGTTAAAGATATTAAACAGCTAAATCCATCAGCATTAAAGACCTTTTCAATGTTTTCAGGCAGCCTGCTTTGGAAGTTTTGCAATCTTTCATCTCATTAACTTTCCCTTTCTCTTGGGTCTTGTTTGGCTGTTCTGTCATTCAGAGTGATAGTGATACTTAACAGTAGGTATAGTTACCACCCCTGCAAACTGCATAGTGTTTCTTTGTGGAGGGGAGGGAGGAGAATGGTGCCGAGGATGTTGGGATGGAAACCCTAAGGGAAAAAGCTTAGAATAAGGAGTGTGTTTCCAAAAGCTCCAGCAGAGCCATGCATCTGCAAATCAGTTACACGCCAGCCAGGTGGAACTTCACTGCAGAATCTGTCACTGCAGAATCTGTTGTCTGCAGTGGGTTTGCTTGTGGATCAAGGCATGTCCATCTCACAACTGTGTGTGTTGACCCAACGCTGAATTTCACCAACTGTGAAACTGACAGGGCAAGAAAGACACCGTCTACTCAGTTGGCTGAGGCTGACCTATATCAAGGGGCTCTCTTTCTCCATTAATTTGTTTAGAGCATCCCAAATTTTAAACTCCATCTTAACGCTTATCTTCTCATTAATCTCTTAACTACTGTCCTCTCGGCAAAGAAACACCAAGACAGAGCAATCATTAGTCTTGGTCAGACTGCTCTGTAGGTGTAACACAGAGAGAAGACGCTTCCTCAGAGGAGATATCAACTGGGAAGTTTTACAGAGGCTCAATAGACAACTTCCAAAGCTCTGATTCTCACTTTCATTTAAAATCTAATGCTTCAAGGCCTTATGCTTCCTTTTTTTTTAAATTAATCTATTTATTTTTGGCTGTGTTGGGTCTTCGTTGCTGCGTGCGGGCTATCTCTAGTTGCGGTGAGCGGGGGCTACTCTTCGTTGCGGTGCAAGGGCTTCTCATTGCAGTGGCTTCTCTTGTTGTGGAGCACGGGTTCTAGGTGCGCTGGCTTCAGTAGTTGTGGCATGCGGGCTCAGTAGTTGTGGCTTGCGGGCTCTAGAGCGCAGGCTCAGTAGTTGTGACACACGGGCTTAGCTGCTCCATGGCATGTGGGATCTTCGCAGACCACGGCTCGAACCCGTGTCCCCTGCATTGGCAGGCGGATTCTTAACCACTGCACCACCAGGGAAGTCCCAAGGCCTTATGCTTCTGAGTAGGTGGGCTTTTGAAGCTGTGACAATATTCCCTGTCATGGATGACTTTACATTTAGTATGTAGCCAAAGCAGTAAGGGCAAAGTAGTGTATGATCTGAAGGGCACCAAGAAGCTCCCCTCTTTTCCCAAACCTTCCTTCCAAAAAAATTCATCACATCACTTAGTTTTAAATTTTTCCTGGATCAGAAATTAAATTAAATGAATCTGTTCTTCTTTTAAAATGCAGAGTCCTGAGATCATTCAAGAGCTTTCAGTCATCCCTACCTTAGCTTGAATTAATGCAGTCAGGTTGCTTTACACCAGTGTTGGATCTGCACTATAAAGACCAGGAATTTTAATGACAAGCAGGGAGAATGGGAGCCTAGTTTGTAAACATGGGGGATGGAAGAACTTCTTGGTGGAGAGGAATGAAACAGTGGCCAACCAGAGAAGAGAATTTGGGAGAGGAGAACAAGGGGGTTGAGTGTACAATCCTAGGTTTCAAAAGAAACGAATACACTTCTTTTCAGGTTCACATTAAACTCTCACCAGTACTTACTAGCCTTTGGCTCCATAAATTATTTTGAATTATTGTCAGCAGCAGACAGAGGAAATCATTTTCATCAGAATATCTCAAATATTCATAGAAGCATCAGAGCCTTCCTCTAAGTTTGGACTACAAGGCTTCTGCTAGTTTTCATTGCCTTTGACTTTTACCCACTCTTCTGCTTCCACATGGCTGTGCCTACATCCAATACCCAGGTTACTCTGCTTAGTAACACTTTGCTGACACAAGGGATCTGTTGCTGTTTGGCTTTTTCTCCCGTGGCCTTTTTTTAAAAAAAATTTATTTGTTTATTTATTTTTGGCTGTGTTGGGTCTTCGTTGCTGCGCACAGGCTTTTCTCTAGTTGCGGTGAGCGGGGGCTACTCTTGGTTGCGGTGTGTGGGCTTCTCATTGTGGTGGCTTCTCTTGTTGCGGAGCACGGGCTCTAGGCACGGGGGCTTCAGTAGTTGTGGCACGTGCGCTCAGTAGCTGTGGCGTACGGGCTTAGTTGATCCGCGGCATGTGGGATCTCCCGGACCAGGGCTCGAACCCGTGTCCCCTGCATTGGCAGGTGGATCCCTAACCACTACGTCACCAGGGAAGCCCTCTCCCGTGCCCTTTTGTTTTTTAGGTTTTCCATGCTGGGGAATGAGCAATTTGAGGAGGGGAGATTTCCCATTTAGGGCTTTATCCCTTAAACTCCATTTAAATGCTCAAGTGTCCTAAAGTCCACATCCCCTGAGTTAAGAAATGGACTACGTAGCAGAGAGTGCAGGGGTGGGGGCTACACAGCAGTTTTTCCTAAATGGTTTCGCTAGACGTCTTCCTAGGGGCTAGGGAATGAACTAGGATGGCCTGTTGAGGGCCCCTACAAGGCTCCTGATCCTTTGGTTCCAAGAGAAATTGCTCTGTTTCTTTTTCACGCTGTCATTATGAGGTTGGATGCCCTGATTCCCAGTCTGCTCTTAACTGCAGCAGTTTCAGTAATAACTTCCCTGAGCTCTAGCTTCTAGAAAACTGACAGCAGGCAGCGCTTTACTAGCAATCAACCCAAAGCAATCTCCCTAGAACCAGAGGCCATCAGGAATCAGACTATGTCTGAGAGGACTGGAGACAGGCACAGCATGGATGTGCATATACAGCTCTGCCTCTCTCCCCTAGTTGTTTCCCTCAATAATAAGCTAAACCTAGGAGCAGAGAGAAATAGACTCCTAAGGGAAAAAAAATGATGCAATGTCATTGCACTGTTTTCCCATGAAACCATTATCCCAAGCGATCTACATGTTTTCTGTTTAACTAAGAAGGGCCTTACTTTTCACAATGTCAATTTTAAAAGCAATGATTTATTCATATATCCGCTCCAGATTATTATGTGAGAATTTCCATTCCAGTCTGGTTCATAGAGGATACTCACTCCAGCTCCAAGTAAATGCTTGACTTACTCAAATCATGCAAACCAAGGGTCTGAAGGCAATGTCATATGTATTTGATTATAAATGCCACTGGATGTAGGGCCCTAGAGTACTTCTATGTGATGCTGTAATGACGGTTGACATTTATTGAATGCTCTGTGTCAGGCACATTTCCAAGCACTTTATATGAATTAATTTATTCAGACTTTACAAGAACTCTATGAACTAGGTAGTATTATTATCCTCATTTTACAAACGAGAAAACTGAATGACTGAGAGGCAAGTAATTTACCTAAGGTCAAATGGGGTGGTAGAGCTGGGAACTGAAAACAGATAGTCTGGCTCTAGAGCCTGCACTTTTTTTTTTTTTTTTTTTTTTTTGCGGTACGCGGGCCTCTCACTGCTGTGGCCTCTCCCCTTGCGGAGCACAGGCTCCGGATGCACAGGCTCAGCGGCCATGGCTCACGGGCCCAGCCACTCCGCGGCACGTGGGATCTTCCTGGATGGGGGCACGCGCCCGTGTCCCCTGCCTCGGCAGGTGGACTCTCAACCACTGCGCCACCAGGGAAGCCCGAGCCTGCGCTTTTTAATACTGCACCATGGAGCCTACTGTGACATCAGCCACATAATAGGCACTTTAGAAAAAGAAAATGTGGCTGTAAAGAAATTAAACTGGTTTTAAGATGAACATAAACTGATGTTTTTAGTGTTCCTCACAGTTATCACGTCAAGAGGCCATAGTGATTCCTATAATGCTGTCATAAATAATCCCTTTAAGAAGAATTTTCTCATGCAATCTTCACTACAACCCTGTGAGACAGATAGAATGGCTATTATAACTCCCATTTGAGATATAAGGCAGATGAAGCTCAGGGAGGTTAAATGGCCTGCCCCAGCATGCCACATCCATGGATTAGAAAACTTAATATGGTTAAGATGGCAATACTCCCCAAATTGATCTACAGATTTAACATAAACCCTATCAAAATCCTAGCTGCCTTTCTTTTTTTCTTTTTTGTAGAAGTTAAGAAGCTGATCATAAAATTCTTAAGGAAATGCTAGGAAACCAGAATAGCCAAAATAGTCTTGAAAGAGAAGAACAAATTTGGAGGACTCAGACTTCATATTTCAAAACTAACTACAAAGTTGGACCCCTACCCCTCACCATATAAAAATTAACTCAAATTGTTCACAGACCTAAATGTAAGGGCTAAAGCTATAAAACTCTTAGAAGAAAACAGAGATGCTAACCTTCGTAACCTTGGATTAGAAAATTTTTAGATATGACACCAAAAGCACAAGAAACCAAAGAAAAAATAGCTAAGTTGGATGTCACTAAAATTAAAAAAAAATTTGTTCTTCAAAGGACCCCATGAAGAAAGTGAAAAGACAATCCACAAGATGGGAGAGAATATTTGCAAATCATATATCTGATATGGGACTTGTATCCAGAATATATAAAGAATAATTACAATTTAACAATAAAAAGACAAATCATCTAATTTTTAAGTGGGCAAAGAATCTGAATAGACATTTGACCAAAGAAGTTATACAAATAGTCAATAAGCACATGAAAAGGTGCTCAACAATATTAGTCATTAGGGAAATGCAAACCAAAGCCACAGGATACCATTTCACACCGACTAGAGTAACTATAATTAAAAAACAAAAACAAAAATAGAAAATAACAAGTATTGGTGAGGACTTGGAGAAATTTGAACCCTTACACATTGCTGGTGGGAACTGTAAAGCAGTCCATCAGTTCCTCAAAAAGGTAAACATATGACCCAACAACTCCACTCCTTTTTTTTTTTTCAGGAGATTTGAAAACATATGATCACAAAAATAATTGTACATGAATGTTCATAGCAGTATTATTCATACTAGTCAAAAATGGGAAAAATCCAAATGTCCATCCACTGATGAATGGGTAAATAAGATGAGTATACCCACTTCATTCAATAGAATATTATTCAGCAATAAAAAAGTATGAAATACAGAAAGATGCTACAACATGGACAAACCTTGAAAACACTATGCTAAGTGAAAGAAGCCAGTCCCAAAGGAATGTGTATTATATGATTTCATTTATATGAAATGTCCAGAACAGGCAAATTCACAGACACAAAAAGTAGATTTGTGGTTCCCAAGGGCTGGCAGGTTTGTGGGAGAAGGGGGAGTGACTGCTAACGAGTATGGAGTTTCTTTTCAGGGTAATGAAACTCTGAAATTAGATAGTGGTGATGGTTGCATGACACTGTGAATGTATTTTAAAACACTGAATTTTATACTTTAAAAGGGTGATTTTTGTGGTATTTTGTGGTATTATACCATAATAAAGCTGTTATTAAGGAAGTGACTTGTCCAAAGTCACAGAGCTAATGCATAACAGAGCTGAGACTTTAATTCAGCACAGTTCTCTTCTAACCTATACTTTGAATCTTCACTGGTTACTCAAAAAAGACAACTTTTGTTATGGCCTTCCTCTGATCAAAATCCTCTGGGGGCTTTCTCATCAAATAGAAACTCCTCATCATAACATTCAGCTTTGTTTTACCTTGCAATCTTCATTTCTACTAATAATTCATTCCTTAAACATTAACTGAATCCCTACTATGGACACCTCCACTTACTAGGACTGAGGATAGGAAGTTTGGGTACCTGTCCTCAAGGATTTAAAGTAGTAGTTGGGACGATAACCCCCACTCAGATAACTACAATACAGGCTACAATTAGTGTTGTGGTAACTCAGAAAATGGAGAGAACTTTTGGCTAGTGTTCAAGTGTGTTTGTAGGTGAAGCGGGTAGTAGAAGGGAAGGCTGTTGTTGAGGAAGTAGCAGTTGAGTTGGGCCTTTACAAGGAAAAGACTCACCACCCGGCATAGACAAAGGTAGTAGAATCCAGGGCAGGTTTGGGAAAAAGCAAGTAGTCTGGTTAGCTGGGAATAGAGTGGATAGAAAGAGAAGTGGTGTGAGAGAGGATGAGAAATAAAATGGAGCCAGATCATGGAAGACCTTGATTGCCAACATAAGGTAGTTGGGCTATGCTAGGATGTGGTGTAGAGTGAAAAGACCATGGTCTTTGGACACAAACCTGAGTTCAAATCTTGGCTGCATCACTGATCAGGCTGGTGACTTTCAGTAAATTATTTTTCCTAATTTTCAAAATTGGAATAAGGATATCTACCTCATCTTGGTTGTGAAAACTAAATGTAGTAAGTAGCTATTAGGTGTTAGGAGAACCATTGGTAGATTTGGGCGGAAGGATAGAGGAGGTGATTCAAGCTAGCTTTAGGAAGGTTCATCCATCAGAAAAGGGAAGAGGGAGGAGGTAGGTAATGAAAGCAGTCAGGAGGCTGCCTCTGTACAGTTCAAGTGAGAGATCACATAATCTGATTCCAAAACTACAGCTGTCAACTACACTGATGAGATCTCAAACAAAGATGGTGATAACCAAAGACCTTCCAGAAGTGGAATCAACAAGATGTTTGACTGATGAGAAAAAAAGGTGTCAAAGAGGACGCTGTGCTTTTGAACTTAGCTGAATAGGAATTTTATTGCTATTGACAGAGCCCGGAAGGTCAGGTAGCAGAACAGGTTTGGCACAGTGCTGGATGAGCTAAATTTTGGACTTCTGTGAGGAAATAGTAATTTTATGGAGAGTGAGGGAGAATAAGAGATTTGGAAGTCATGGAGGGGACTGGAGATGCGAAAGCAGTTTAGGGAGCTGTCGAGTTGGGGGCTTAACAAAGCCTAAAAGGCACTGGAGCCCTGCCTGGGAAAGGTTCCAAAAAGAAGGTGGGTGTTTTTCAGAAACAATTTGGCATGTTTCAAAATTTGCCTGAAGCAGGCCAGGACTATTCCCAAGAGAGGAGCAAGGGATGTAGAATTCTCTTCCTCTTTCTTGTCCTCTTTACTTCTGTGTTACATGGCCCCAGCAACTAATATAGAATAAGAATATAGCGTTGCCAACAAACACATGAAAGAATGCTCAACATCATTAATCATTACAGAAATGCAAATCAAAACTACAATGAGATATCATCTCACACCGGTCAGAATGGCCATCATCAAAAAATCTACAAACAACAAATGCTGGAGAGGGTGTGGAGAAAAGAGAACACTCTTGCACTGCTGGTGGGAATGTGAATTGGTACAGCCACTATGGAGAACAGTATGGAGGTTCCTTAAAAAGCTACAAATAGAACTACCATATGATCCAGCAATCCCACTACTGGGCATATACCCTGAGAAAAGCATAATTCAAAAAGAGTCATGTACCAAAATGTTCATTGCAGCTCTATTTACAATAGCCAGGACATGGAAGCAACCTAAGTGTCCATCAACAGATGAATGGATAAAGAAGATGTGGCACATATATACAATGGAATATTACTCAGCCATAAAAAGAAACAAAATTGAGTTATTTGTAGTGAGGTGGTTGGGTCTAGAGTCTGTCATACAGAGTGAAGTAAGTCAGAAAGAGAAAGACAAATACCGTATGCTAACACATATATATGGAATTTAAGAAAAAAAATGTCATGAAGAACCTAGGGGCAAGACGGGAATAAAGACACAGACCTACTAGAGAATGGACTTGAGGACACGGGGAGGGGGAAGGGTAAGCTGTGACAAAGTGAGAGAGAGGCATGGACATATATACACTACCAAACGTAAGTTAGATAGCTAGTGGGAAGCAGCCGCATAGCACAGGGAGATCAGCCTGGTGCTTTGTGACCGCCTGGAGGGGCGGGATATGGAGGGTGGGAGGGAGGAAGACGTTAAAGGGAAGAGATATGGGGACATATGTATATGTACAACTGATTCACTTTGTTATAAAGCAGAACCTAACATGCCATCGTAAAGCAATTATACTCCAATAAACATGTTAAAAAAAAAGAATATAGCATTCCAACTACTACTATAGTATTATAATTCAGGTACACTGGAGGATTAATAGGTTTCTTAATGGGATGGATGAGAACCTGAGAATTAATGTATACCATTAATTCTATAGGAAAAAATGTGTTTTGAGTTCCAAGCCATTAAACCTGTGGAATACATTTCATTTGTATGCTGGGGACTGCCTGTATCAAAGTCATAGTTAAAATTCTGTTCCACTGCATTCAGACATTCTAGAAAGCTAGATGGTATTTAAAGCATATAGAAAAAAAATCTGTTCTCCATGTGGAGGCTCTATTAATCAGATGGTTGGCTGCTAGTCCATCTGCTCTTGATTAAGGGCCCTGGTCATCCACAGCTCTTGAAGGGATCATGCCAATTCACTTAAAACAGGAGGCCTGGGCTTCCCTGGTGGCGCAGTGGTTGAGAGTCCGCCTGCCGATGCAGGGGACATGGGTTCGTGCCCTGGTCCGGGAAGATCCAACATGCCGTGGAACGGCTGGGCCCGTGAGCCATGGCCGCTGGGCCTGTGCGTCCGGAGCCTGTGCTCCGCAACGGGAGAGGCCACAGCAGTGAGAGGCCCGCGTACCGCAAAAAAAAAAAAAAAAACAACAAAAAGAACAGGAGGCCTGTGGGTCAATGATTGCCTCTCTTACCCTGGGCCACTAGCTACTGCCTTCTCCTAGGAGAAGTTAGTTGATAGAGGGCTGCGTTGGTTTAGCTGCCGTTCTGCAGGCCTGGGAACATACTGGGCATTTAGTGCCCATTCAGGACTCCTCTGTACCCTGATGAAGGAAATGCCTTTGTAGTGTCCTCTTACTGGTAACCCACAGTTTCCTATAGTCCTGCCTTGTCAGTTAGCCACCTGGCAAGTGCCTCTGGTCTCTCCATGCCCTTCCTCCTGAACATTAGGTTTTGTGCCACCTGAGGAGCTAACTGACAATTAACTGGCGATGGGAATCACACTAATGCTGGAGAAGGAAGCAACATTAGTCCCCATGCGGCTGAACCAGGGCCTTACTCTTGTACAGCAGCCATTCTCCTTCTGATGGAGGTGAGTCAGAGAGAAATACAGGACGTACAGTATTTCTCAGAAACATTAAAGTGACTCATTCTGTCCAGAGGTACCTGTATCTGGTTTGCATTTTCTTCTGCTAGTTCCACATTCCAAAAGACATTTCTGGGGAGGCAAAATAGTGCCAGATTGGGTTGACTATAGGTATGGAAATTTCAAGGGCAACAGCAGAAATTACACTAAACTTATAATGCTATCGTATTTAAGAAGAAGACAGATACCAACTGATAAGAATCATTGGGACTTTTTGAGATTCCTGTGCTTTAGAGGCAGTAAACAAGAAATGGATGGACCAGACCAAAGCCCAGCTCCAAGCAGAATCCATTGCTCTTTCCTCCATCAATCCAGAGTAATTTGCAGCATTGAATTATAGTTATTATGTAACTACATATTCTGTAACCAGTCTCTTCTAGATTATGATTTTGATACTTCATTCAATAATTCTTCCTGAATTACCAGCATCAATTACAGGTGTGAGCACAAAAAGGTACTCAGTTCTGTTCAGCAGTACACCTACCATATGTTACCTACTCTACTACACATTGAGGGATGAACTAAACATTATCCCTGTCCTCAGGATGCTTAATGTGTAGTGGCAGATGTAGAAATAAAACCAGATTTTAATATAATATGTTACAAACACACATTAGGTGACACAGGTACACATTGGAGGTGCACTTAGCCCAACCTGGGGATTCAAGAAAGATTGCCTGAAGGAGCTGACACATGAACTAACCTCGAAGGCATGCTTAGGATTAGGGCGGGGGGAAAGATGAGAGAAGCCTTACAGGCAGAGCGAACAATGTAGTCAATGGTATTAAGCGTCATGACGTGTGCAAGTAACTAGAAGCAGTCTGAATCACTAAAGTATACAGTTCCAGGCATGGAGTCGAAAGATGGGGCTTAGAAGGTCTGTTAAAGAATTAGAGCTTTATCCTATAGTTGTGGGGAAGATATTTAAGAATTGAAAGCCATGGATTACTCATTTGTTATTCAGAGTCTACATATGAATTTGATAGAAAATTATCCAGAGATCTCATCTGAAAGACAGATTATAGGTATCAGGAAATCAAATATATTGAGACACACACACACACACTCACACTCACACACAATACTGCTTTTTAAAAAGATCAGGAATGTGGTCAGAGATTTATGTATAAGGACATTGATATAGCATTATGTATAAATGGTGAGAAATTAGAAACCATTTAAATGCCCAGTGGTAGGGGAATCATTAAGTGAGCCAAGGTACATCCATAAGGTGGAGAATTATGCTGCTATTAAAAAGTCATATTTTGGAAGAGTGGATAATGATATGGAAAATGCCCATGAAAATACAACCTTAACAAAGCAACAAATATAGCATGATCCCAATTTCAGGAAACACACACACAAAGGAAATCTTAACTCTTGGGGCTAGGTGGTCAGATTACAAGAGATCATTTTTCCTTATTTTTAATTCTTCTATGTTGCTTTTAAGTTTTCTACTGTGGACATGTATTCTATAAAAATAGCACTAAATATCGTTTGAACATCAGTGATATAAATAACAGAAATGGGGAGAAGTGCCCTTTAGACTCACCTTTTCTCATCTTTTCTGAGTTTTCTTTTTTTGTTGTTGTTGGTCATATTCACTCAACCCATGAGAGACAAAGATGATTTGGAGAGGCTTTTATGAAGATTATCAGAGTAAATTAAAGGGCTGGAGCATAGAGCTTGTTAGGGATGTTTAAATGAACAAGCACCATGGGGGAGAAAATCCACAGTGATGGAATATGACCAGTTAGCAACTGGAAGATACTCAATGGGAAGACTGAAGGCCAAAGAACAGAAGATTAAATTGCAACTGGAGGGATTTAGGATAGAGATATTGCAAACACTACTGGTAGTACAAATTGTTAAACCCTGAAGCAAGAAATGATTAGATACTCAGCTATGTGGGGTGATTTTAAGTCTAGATTTATTTAAAGGTAAGGGGATAGATGAAATGGCCTCATGCAATCTTTTTCAGCCAACAAAATCCTATCATTTCATGTTTGAACAGGATATAAAGAATGATGGCAGCATCTTTTTAAAGGGAGAATGGACAATTAGAAGTGAATGGGAGCTGGGAGCCATTTATATTTTCATCCCTATCTTCTGCCATGTCCACTGGTAGGAGGCTTGGATATAATCAGGGCACAATCAAGTATTATCTGTTATCAGCATGTAATGATGACAAATGGAGATTTTTTTTTGCCATAGTGCAGTGAATAATTTTCCAGTTTCTTTTCAGAGTAGTGCTTTACTAGCTCTTAAAATATACCATCCCCAAGGACTTCTAAGTGACAGATCCTTCAAACGGTGAATCTTGGAGCTGGAGCCCTGGGAGGTTGGCTCAGGCCCAGGGACCCATTTAGCTGATGCTGTGTTCTGAAATCACCCTGATTGTGATGCGGAGCTTCTGAGTGCCAAGTCTTATGCACTCAATGACTTGACTCTGAAAAGTTAACAGGAACCCAGGAAGCCTGTTGCAGCACTGTGAATTATTGCTGTTGTTCAGCTAGGGAATTGTTACTGTGAGTTACGGGTCTCTATGCCCCAGACAAAAACACTGAGCCCAAAGGGAGTGCTGATCTTTGAGCAGGGGAAAAGGGCAAGTACCCCAAAAGCACTTGAGGATAAGAGCCCTCCTAGGTGTAACGTCAGGAGAAGTGAGAAAGTCCCCCTTACTTCTGAGGGATTTCTGGTAAAGACTGATACCTGAAATCCCTGTAACATGAAAAAGGGCATTCTTTAATTCTACAATCAGAGCTAAGATTGCTCCATAAACACTCTTGGGAGAAGGAATAGGGTGATGGCATAACTCAGCCACAGAGGTGAATGTGCAGGCAGGGGGCTCTACTGAGTAAGTACCTGAGATAGAGGCTATATACTCTCTCTTCAGTGATGGGGGCTCAACATAGAAGCAGGGAGAGGCACTGGAGGGTCTGATGGACCTATCCCCCTTCCAACCTTGGCCCCAGGGCAGCATATCAGAATCTGAGTGCACGTGTTTATGTACATGGGGGCACCTGTATGAATGCACATGGGTACAGGCTCATTATATTTAAAGACTGTGAAGAAATATTAACAAACACTTGCTGAGCTCCCAAGTATGCCAGACCCTGTACACATATTCTTTCAGCCAGTCCTTACAAAGTAGTTAGTATTCCCATAGTCAAAAAACCAAGCCAGAGAGAGGAAATTGCTTGTTCAAAGTTTTCAAAAGTAGTAGAGTCTGGAAATAAAACCAGGTTGTGGCCTAGGTTTCCAACTTAGATTTACAACATCTCCAAATGAGGTAATATAATTGCAATCCAGTTTGTGTGTGTGTGTGTGTGTGTGTGTGTGTGTGTGTGTGTGTGTGTGAAAAGTGTTAATTTATGTAACATAATCATTTAGAATAGTAGACACTTTTGGTGACTTCTGTCATATCTGTTGTCTTTATTATACCAAGAGCCTCAGTAAAATGGAACTGGACTGAAGCTCCCTGGACCTCTGAGAGACCCTGTCTCTGCTGCTTTAGAGTAATCACCACCTGGCCAATAAATGATCTCTCTAGAGCATATACCCGATCTTGTCATTCACTTATTTAAGCTCCTTCAGTGGTTTCCAGTTTTGTTCCATTTAAGGGCTAAATTCTTAGCTTTGTCTTTAATAACCTGTCCCCGCCTGAGCTGCCTGATCACATCTGCTACTTCCCGCTGAAGACCCCTGCCGAACTTCTGATTGGCTGTTTACCGAATGTGTCATGTTCTTTAGTAGCTCCATGATCTGACACTTTGGTCCCTCTGTCTGGAATCACTCTTCCTACTTTTCCATCTGGATAACTGCAACTCCTCTTCTAGAATAGTTGTTTAAAGTGCCAGGATAGAGTAGGCAAAAGTGCCAGGATAGCGTAGGCATAGGGATGTGGGATTCAGTTTAAGGGCAGCAATATAAGGTTTAACTACATATAGTGAAAACTACACTTGAAAATGTACTAAACCATCCCAAAGTATATTATACGAGGTTTTGTTTATACAACCTTGTACATAAATATGTATGTGAAAAGTATGTATCATTAAACACTAGAATCACGTTCAGAGCAATACAATAAAATGTGAAAGCTCTGAGAAGTGGGGAACTCAGATCCCATGAGGGAATCACAAATGCATGTCTGTCTTCTCACGATCACCCAAATCTGGGACTCACTGAGTCTTCCTGGTAGCCTGAATTATTAAAATTGTTACTTTGTTTCCTCTCCCTCTCTT
Organism: Monodon monoceros; assembly: GCF_005190385.1. Classification (NCBI taxonomy): domain Eukaryota; kingdom Metazoa; phylum Chordata; class Mammalia; order Artiodactyla; family Monodontidae; genus Monodon; species Monodon monoceros. The sequence continues at coordinate 93,786,962 of NW_021703779.1, read as the reverse complement.
CCCACTGTACATACATCCTGTAATGCTATCTCACTATAGCCAAATATTCTGTGAATCTTTTCCTGACTCCCTTAGGCAGTATCAGCCTCAGAGAATTCTATTCATGACTCTACTATAGCACCTATCAGGTCTTGTCATAATTATTTAAGTATCTGTTCTCCCAAGTAGACTGTGAACACCTCCAGAGTATGACCCAGATCATCTTTGTTACTGTATCCATAGCACCTAGGACAGTTCTTACCAAAGATAGGACCAGTGCTTCTCAAAGTATATTCCATGGATCAGCATCAGAATTACCTAGAGCACCTCTTAAAATGCAAATTCATGAAAGAGAGATAACAATTTTAATTTAATTTTTATTTAAGGTTCTGATTCAGCACTTCTTGGGTTGGATCCAGGAATCCCTAATCTTGAGGCACTTCCCAGGTGATAATGATACAAATGTAAATGTGGCCTCTTTTCTGATGCCTTCCTCATCTACTTCCCTGTCCCCCATAGACATGACCTCTCCTGTTGCTGTAGGGATGGGAAAGCATTAGAACTGAGATGCAGGGGAGTGTTGCTGGCACTGGAAGGGGATAACTGGGAAGGAGTTGGAAAGATGGCTTGAAGTTTGCCGAGAGGTTTTGCACCCAAGTCTGTGCACTTGCATTGAGGTTGTTACAAAAGTTGTAAAGCAGCAAGAGTAATCATTTTGGTTGACTCCTCATGACTCATTCTATCCCTTTTCCATTGAATTGCAGCCAGGCAAGTTGGGAAATGGACCTCAGCTCAAGGGGTAAGTCTGATTGGTCTGAGGATAAATCCATCCCTTTTGCCAGTTATGGTTCAGACACACAAGCTGCCTAAAATTCAGGTAAAGGTTTATTGGAGTCTTTTGGAAAACTTGCTTTTATCCTTGCTTTTAAGAGATAGACTCTTCCCTTAGTTGTGAACAAAAACGAACATGTGGCTCTGACTGCTGTTGACAAATTTCTCATGACTGCGAGGAGAATCTAGCCTTAGATTGTGGCTGATCTCTGGGTAACAGAGTGCAGTGATGGAAAGAATCTGGGTCTTTGGTGACATCTTTTTAAAAAATTGTGGTAAAATACTCAAAACATAAAATTTACCATCTTAACCATTTTGAAGTGTACAGTTCAGTGGCATTAAGTACATTCACAGTATTGTACAATCATCACCACCATCCATCTCCACAACTTTCACATCTTCCTCAACTGAAAATCTGTACCCATTAAAAACTGACTCCCCAGTTTTCCCTCCCTCCAGCCCCTGGCAGCCACCGTTCTACTCTCTGTCTCTGTGAATTTGACTACTCTAGAAACATCATATAAGAGGAATCATAACACTTAGCATAATGTCCTCAAGGTTCATCCATGTTGTAGCATGTGTAAAAATTTCCTTTTTCTTTTAATGCAGAATATTCCATTGTATGTAGGTACCACATTTTGTTTATCCATTCATCTGTCTATGGACAGTTGGGTTGTTTCCACTTTCCGGCTATTGTGAATAATGTACTTATGAACACAAGTGTACAAATATCTGTTTAAGTCCTTGCTTTCAATTCTTTTGGGTAGACACCCAAAAGTGGAATTACTGGATCATTCTATGTTTAATTTTTTGAGGTGTTGCTATACTGTTTTCCACAGCAACTGCACCATTTTACGTTCCCACCAGCCATGCACAATGTTTCCAGTTTCTCCACATCCTTGCCAATGCTGGTCATTTTGTGTTTTGTTACTGTTGCTGTTTTTTCTTTTTAACAATAGTCATCCTAATGGATGTGGAATGGTGTCTCACTGTGGTTTTGATTTACATTTCCCTAATGACGCGTGATGTTGAGCACTTTTTCATGTGCTTATTGGCCATTTATATATCTTCTTTGGATAAATGTCTATTCAAGTCCTTTGCCTTAATCAGGTATTTGGGTTTTTATTATTGAGTTGTACTTGATGACACTTTTAAACTGCTGAATCAACGAAGTCTGAAGCCTGCTCTGACTTTGTACTCCCAGTTATGTAATCTAGTAAACTACCTGTGGTAGACCGAATAATGGCCCATCAAAGATATCCACGCTCCAATCCCTGAAATCTGTGAATATCTTCCCTTACATGGCAAAAGGTACTTTGCAGATGTGATTAAGTTAAGGATCTTAAAATGGGAAGATTATCCTGGATTATCAGGGTGAGCCCAATGTAATCACAAGGGTCCTTATGAGAGGGAGGCAGCAAGGTCAGAGCCAGAGAAGGAGATGTAACAACGGAAACAAAGGTCAGAGTGATGTGGGATCATGAGCCTCTAGAAGCTGAAAAAAAGAAGGAATGCATTTTGCCCTAGATCCTCCAAAAGAAATGCAGCTCTGCCAACACCTTGATTTTAGTTTTGTAAGACCCATTTCAGACTTCTGATCTCCAGAACTGTAAGATACTAAATTTGTGTTGTTTTAAGCCTCTAAGTTTGTGGTAATTAGTTACAGCAGCAATGGGAAACCGATACACTACCTTACTGTTTAAGTCAGAGCAGGCTTCCGGGTTGGTTGATTTGGCAGTTTAAAAGTGTCACTAAGTATATCTCAACAATAAGAAAACAAACCACCTGATCAGAAAAGAGGCAAAGTTGTTCTGTTATTTACAACCAAGAGCATCTTAGTTGATACACCAAATAAGCATACAGTAAAATAGCCAAGTCCAGACTCAGTGAATTCTAACTACCTGGCAACCATGTTTAGGGAATTTGATAATGGGCAGTCATTGCATGGCAGGGGACTAATGAGGAAAAGAAATTCTGATGTACATTATGGTTAGAGAAAACTGAACTCGCACTCAAATGTTTGATTAATGAATGAATAAGGTTATTTTTGTTTAATTTGATTACTGGTGTTTATAATTTCCTCCCTGGTTTAATGATTCCGTGGTACTGACCTGTAGGGCTGTGTATTCCTCACAGACTCTGGCTTGGCATGTGGGTTTGATGGTGAATATGCATAGGAGTTGATTGTTGCCCCAGAGGCTTGTCTTATAAACTCAGACTCTTGAAAAGTCTATCTTGCCTCCCTCCGGGACCTTTTCCTTCCCTGTTATTTGTTGTTAAATCACTAGGCTGAGCTAAGTACCCAGACAACAGATCTTTCTCATCAGGTCCCAGAGGAAAGAGACCTAGTCCACTCGCCTTGGACCCCAAGTCCCCAAATCACTAATGAAGCATACAGTGTGTAAGTTCCCTAGGCCCAGGTCCTGATTCCAACTTGAATGGGCAGAAGTTATTGCCTTAAAGCAAATAAACCAAAACCAAAACCAAAAGAACAAATAGGCTTGTTTCCCTTCCTTTCCTGATGTCTAGAGTTCATGTTAATACTGGGTTTCCTGTCTTCGCTCTCAGATGAGAGTATGGGGTAGTACAGAGCAGTGCTGAATAGATCATTAAAGACCCTGCAGATTACTGTTAAGGGAGAAGACCACTTTCTGGAAAACATATAAGCGATCCTTGTGCCTAGAAGTGAAGCTGTTTCCTGTAATAAAATTTTCCATTAATCAGGTATCTGTCTCCCTATGATGAGCTCCAAACAACTGAAGATATAATCATTTTTCTTCCTAGGCTAGCTAATGATCTAAGTTGGGGATTCTTCAGACACTGCCAAGTGTCCCCAGTCTCCTCATGTTGCTGGATTTGGGGACTTTTCATAGCACGTCAGCAGCCCCACTAGAACTAAAATATCATCTTTGAAAACTGTCATTCATATTTCAAGAATCATAAGAAATTGTGTATTTCCGTGAAAATAGGTCTCCAATGAACTGCTTGACTCCAAGCTTCAAGGCTCAAGAGGTAGACTAGCTTGTGCAGGTAGAGATCTGCCACATCTCATGTCCTTCACAAATTAACTTCAGGTGCAGAACTTAACTTTCAGCTTGTGCTTTAGAGGAAGATAGGCTTGGGTCCAAGTCTTGGCTCTCTCCCAGTACTAGCTGGACATCATTTTGAGGTTTGTTTAACCACTCCAAACCTCAGTTGCATTATGCGTGAGATGGGGATAATAGTATTTACCTCACAGGGCTGTTGTGAGCGTTAAAGGGGATCACATGTGTACAAATGCTTAGTAAATGTTAAGGGAACTGGAAAATGTTTGTTGAGGCTATTTGGGGGCCAAGTTCCTGCCCTATGATTCTCTAGACCTAGCTGATAAAATCATAATTCCTGACTGGAACCTTACAATAAACTCTTGATAAACATCTCTGAAATTGCAGCTTAAATTCTACAAAGAGAGAGCACAAATCTTGCTCTATGGTCTTTCACCATCTCATTTTTTTTTGTTGTTGTTCTGCTAATTGTGATTTAAGATAGATTATTTTAAGGAGCAAGCAGCTTCTCTGCAGCAAAGTAAATATTACATCTAACAGGTATCAGGTTGCTATTTAATGTAGGGAATCACTAATCCCACTGCCCAATTTAGTCAAACAGACATTCCATTCCAATTGTGTCACCTCTCACCCAGTGATCCCCAAGGGCTAACTCGACCTGGCTGGCTGAACAGGTCGCCCTTTCTTCTCCCACCACTTCATGTGTTGTGTCATATCACCTTCTTCTCATGGGAATATTAAGTCTCAAGGGGAATACGAATCTGTCCATGCTTGAACTATAGACTATAGAAAGTAAGGTCAAAGTCTGTTCCATTCCACTTCCAGGGTGGTACATCAGTATCAGTTTCCTAATCTAAAAGAGGTATGTGGGGTCATCTAAACGATCAACACAACCTCTAAGGGTACCTAATGCACACCTCAGAAATGACATTGAGTGGAAAAGGAATTGGCCTTATCATCACCCAATAGGAGGGTACAATGGACCTTAAATCAATATTAGATCTCAACACCTGTGCCTTTCTAGCATCACTTCTCAACTCGGTAGTTAGAAAGGAACACATATACGTATATGTGGTTCAGGTGAATCAAAAGAATAGCAAAGAGGACTTCCCTGGTGGCGCAGTGGTTAAGAATCCCCCTGCCAATGCAGGGGACCCGGGTTCGAGCCCTGGTCCGGGAAGATCCCATATGTCGCAGAGCAACTAAGCCCATGTGCCACAACTACTGAGCCTGCGCTCTAGAGCCCACTAGCCACAACTACTGAGCCCACGTGCCACAACTACTGAAGCCCGCGCGCCTAGAGCCTGGGCTCCGCAACAAGAGAAGCCAACGCAACGAGAAGCCCATGCACTGCAACGAAGAGTAGCCGCCACTCGCCACAACTAGAGAAAGCCCGCGCACAGCAACGAAGACCCAACGCAGCCAAATAAATAAATAAATAAACTTTAAAAAAGGAATAGCAAAGAGAGAAACCCATAAAACCCTCTTATTTGGGATATTGTTTTGGCTGTGTGTAACAGAAACCCAAGTTGACAATGGCTTAAACAAATAAAAGTGTATTTCTCACATTACAGTCTGGAGGTAGGCAGTGCAGGCTGCACGTCTGCATGGCAGTTCTGCTGCGTGAGGTTTCTAGGTATCCAGACTCCTTCCATCCTGTGGCTCACCAATCCTAGGGTATTTCCCTTGTCCACTTGGCTCAAAATGGCTCTCCACGACGTCCAAGAACCAAGTAGAAGAAGGAGGAGATGCCCTCTTCCTTTAAGAGTTTGAACAGAAGGTTCTTCATTATCTCTTCTAGCTGCATCCCATCAGCAGTAGCTTAATCACATGACCATGACTAGCAGCAGGTAAGCCTGGGGAATGTACTCTTAAGCTTAGTGGCCACATGCCCAACTAATAATCCTTTACCTTTGGAAGAAAGGGAGAATGGACATAATGGAACAATGAACAGTCTAAAAACTGTTCATGTCGTTTTTAGGAGAAAAGTATCAACCTGCTTGCCTTCTGACCATAAACACACCTAGATAACATTTATAACCACTGAGGCAGGTCTTCATGAGACTCTTCCAGGTGTGAAAGCCTTGAAATCCTTTCATATTGTTTGGTAAGTAGCTACTGCTCTAGAACCTCCACTCACCTCCCTGGCTGGCCCATCCCCTCCTGCCCTGCACTGTACTCCCCGTGATCCAGCAACTAAAGGGTTAAAGCCTAGCTCAGCAAGGGGCTCCAGGGCTAAGCCATTATTCATGCTAATTGGTTACGGAAGACTAATACAAGTGGTAACCTATTTTGACTCTCAACCCTGCACTGAAGACCAAGGGATGCTCCAGCCGGAAGTTAACTCAGGATTTTTCAGTTGCTTGACCATGCACAACAGAGACCTGGTACTAGCAAACATCCCACAAACCTGGTTTGGGCTCACACTGTGTCTTGGTTTCTCTATTTCTAAAATGTGAGAGGCTCCCTCTGTAATTAAGTCAGGAAGTTGGCAAGGAAAGGAAACAGTGATGTCATTAATCAGATGCAAAGATGTAACAATTAGAACTGACATTCTGACCCTAGTTAAAGGAAAATTTAGGAGAGACCATTCCATAAAGGGGACCGGAGGAGCCTTTGAATGAGGTTTAAAAAGACAAGGTCTAGGCTAGTGCTGGCAAAACGAAGAGACAGTCTCCTGCGTGAAAATATAATGAGAAAGAGAGTAAGGCTAGATGGAGTCTCTGAGCAGCAATACTGGTATCTTAAAAGACAGAATTATAAATGAGCATATTCCCCTCATCCAGGCAGAGAGGGGCTGCTGATTGGCCTCCTCTTGGTTGTTTCCCAGAGGAACACCAAACACGCAGTATGTGTGGAGACTCAAAATAATGTCATAAAGCTAATCACCCCCAATGCGCACTTTGCCCCATCAATATTCCGTCTGCCTTCACATTCCCAAGGAAACAACAAGAAACCCAGGCTCAGGCAAGTTCCTTCGCCTCCCTGAGCCTCCACTTTCATCTGTAAAACAAGGATAATTCTCTGTACCTTTCATGGCTGTTGTGAGGTTTAAGTGAAAAAATGCCCATATGTATCCTGTGGCCCTGGTAAATGGTAGGTGCTCAGAAATTTTCAGTCTCCTCTTCGTCAGTTCCTGGGCATTTCTAGGTCACTGGTTATTACTAAGAATAAGAATTTAAGCCCAGCACATACCTCCTAACTGACTTTTCATTCCTAGTCTTTCTAAAAGGCAGCATTAAAATTAGCAGTGTCTGCCCTATAAATCCCAAACCTGGATCCGCCATCTCTGCTCCTTCCCGAGGACTGCAGAGCTCTAGACAACCACACCAGCAGGCCCATTGGTGCCGCATGATCTTCAAGTTACCTGAATCCTCAACATGGAACCACTCTTGGATCTGTCCCTCCTTCTCAGCAGTCTTTCATTCTCCATACACTTTCAGCCTTTATTAGTCTCTGCCTCACTGCCAGCCTCTCTTCATCACGGACCTGTTTTCTGTTTTCTGAGTCACTAAGAAAGCAGATACTGCCTACAAGTTTATCCGTATCTGCACTCCTCCTTTATCTCTTCCCATTCTGATTTTGCAGAAGAGGAGTCCTGCCTCCTGCCCAAAATTAATCATCCCACCTCTGCATGGATTCCATCCTTTCTACACTCTGAAGACCATGCCCTATCTGTTATTCCTTCCCTCTCTTGTATTTTCAGCCACTCCCTCTCTCCTAGTTCCTTCTCGTCAGCATTTTAAACATGTTGAAATATCTACTATCTTTAAAAATTGAGATACAATTGTCAAATAACATTATATTAGTTTCAGGTGTACAACATAATGATTTGATATTTGTATATATTGTGAAATGATCACCACAATAAGTCTAGTTGACACCCATCACAATACACACAGAATTTTTTTTCTTGTAATGAGAACTTTTAAGATCTACTCTCTTAGTAACTTTCAAATAATATGACTATTATTTAACTATAGTCACCATGCTGTACATTACACCCCCAGGACTTATAACTGGAAGTTTGTACCTTTTGATTCCTTTCACCCATTTGACCCACCCCTGACTCTGGCAACCACCAATCTGTTCTCTGTATCCATGAGCTCAACTTGTGTTTTTTTTGTTTGGTTGGTTGGTTTTTTTTAGATTCCACATAGTGAGATCATATAGTATTTGTCTTTCTCTGACTTATTTCACTTAGCATAATGGACCTTGAGTCATCACAAATGACAAGATTTCCTTTTTTTCTACGTTTTTTTTTTTTTTTTCGGTACGCAGGCCTCTCACTGTTGTGGCCTCTCCCGTTGCGGAGCACAGGCTCCGGATGCACAGGCTCAGCGGCCATGGCTCACGGGCCCAGCCGCTCCGCGGCATGTGGGATCTTCCCGGACTGGGGCACGAACCCGTGTCCCCTGCATCGGCAGGTGGACTCTCAACCACTGCGCCACCAGGGGAGCCCCTACTATATTTTTTAAAAACTTCACAATTGACATTTTGCTCTGCTCTAGCCCTGGCCTTTTCTTTTCTTTACAGATACAACATCCCTCAGTCACTTTCTCCTGTGCTCCCAGTATTCCACTTTCCAAAGTCACCAATGGCTTCCTTGTGCTTGATCCAAAGGACAATTTTATTTTTTCATTTATTTATTAATTCATTCTTTCTCTGCCTTGTGATAAAGAAAACGAACAGAAAAGTAGATGCTATTATTATCCTCATTTTATTTTTATTTTTTTAACATCTTTATTGGAGTATATTGCTTTACAATGGTGTGTTAGTTTCAGCTGTATAACAAAGTGAATCCACTGTACATATACATATATCCCCATATCTCCTCCCTCTTGTGTCTCCCTCCCTCCTTGTGCTCTGCAGCTGCTTCCCACTAGCTATCTGTTTTACGTTTGGTAGTGTATATATGTCCATGCCACCATGGATTAGGATATTAAGGCTTAGGAAGGTTAAGAAACTTACCTAGGATCTAGTGGGTATCCAAGGTAACACCAGGATTTGAACCTAGGTCTATCTCCGGGTTTTCCTATACCTCACATAATACTGTTTCTCAGTCTTTATTGCAGGTTCCTCTTCATCAATAGAGTGTCCTAGACTCCAATCCTCATACCTTGGTATCTATCTGTACCCACTGTCTTAGTGATCTATTTCAGTCTCATGACTGTAAATATTGTGGTGCATTATCTACAAAGATAGCCCATAATTCCTTCCATTATTGTATGTGCACATTTTTCCTCCTATGAGAAAGTGAAATCGATCTCTCCTCCTCCTTGAATCTGGGCTGGCCTTGTAACTTGATCTGACCCATACAAAGGGTGAAATTAGAATGCGACAATTCTTGGCCTATAAGAGAACTAGTAGCTTCTGCCAGCTCCCATGTATGAAACTTATGCTCCTTGAGTAAACGATGAGGTACCACGTGGGGAGAGAAAGGCCACATGGAGGAGAACTAAGGCGCCCCAGATGACAGCAGCAAGGCCCCAGACGTAGATGTACCAGCTGCAGCTGAGCTCCCAGATAATTGCAGCCATGTGAGTCATGAGAAACCCACAGAATCATGAGAAATAATAATTCATCATTGCTTTAAGCTACTAAATTTTGGGATGTCTTTAAACATGGCAATAGATAACAGAACAAATGCCATCAACATGCTGATGACTCCTAAATTTGTATCTCCAGCTCTAACCTCTTTCCCTTGAACTTTAGATTCACGTATCTAAGTGTTCTCTGGATGGCTAAGAGACATCTTACAGGTCTAACGCAGACTTTTTCTCTTCTTTTTTTTTTTTGGTAATAGCTTTAATGTGATATAATTCATCTACCATACAATTCACCCATTTAAAGTGTACAATTCAATCGTTTTTAGAATATTCATGGTGATGTAGCACAGACCTTTGATTCCAGCGTTAACACCCCAAACACCCTACCTTCTTTCTTATTGATCTCAATGAGTGTTTTTAATCCCCAAGCCTAGGAGTCATCATGGGCTCTTCTCTTTACCTCTTACTTCTCATGAGATCCATCAGCAAGTTCTGACAGCTTTATCTTTAATACATATCACAAATCTAACTGCCTCCTTTCACTTCCACCGCTTCCATCCTAGTCAAGCCACCTCTTCTCGCCAGCTCTATTGTAATAGCCTCCTAACTGGTCTCCCTAACTCCCCTCCCAACTGGTCATCCACTCATATGGCCCTCAGTCATCTAAAATAGGAGCTCCTCTTCTCCTTCCCGGCAAAAGTCACCTTTTATGGCCTTACTCTGATTTTTATTTTCTGTCTGACGCCTATTACTACTTGATATTATATTTTACATTTAGTTGTCTATGCACGTGTTGTTCGTTTCCCCTACAGTGGCAGCTATGTAAATGCTCTTCTCAAATTTTCTTCAAGAGAACCTCTTGTAGGAAGTATAATTGGCAGGCCCAGCTTACATCCCTCTGGATACAACATTGCATTGGCACCAAATCCACGCTTCTCCCAGGCTGCTTCTAGCCAGTGATTGAGTATGACAGGTATCCTAGAGCTGGCCCAGTCCTGAGGGAGGCAGGACTCCTCTATTGTGTAACTTTGGCTTCGAGATTCTCCATTGACCTGGCTAAAACTTTCTCAGAATGGTGCTACAGTCTGAGAGTCTTTCTACCCAAGCCTCCTTTCCCTCTCTCTTTCTACAAAGGTAAAACCTGCATTAAGGTCTCAAGACTCTCCCTGATTACTCCTGCTCCCTCCTTTTTAGCCCGCATAGGCATTTCCACCAGTAAATATCTTATACATCTAAACCCACCTTGGCATCTGCTCTTTGAAAGACCCAAACTGACCCACCTATCATGTGCCTCAGTGAAGGATCATGGAGATACTGATAGGACCACTGGACCAACAGAGGCCTGGAAGTTGGACAAGGCTACTGAAGGAAGGGACCTTAATGTCTAGAGGCAATGGTGTAATAAGGCAGTAGCAGTGGATGCTATTTCATGTCAAAAAGGTAAATGGAACCACTTGCATGCCATACATACCAGGCCAGAAACCAGACCAGACCAGCCATCCTGCAGCAAACATCAGCAGAGGCAAGCAGAGAGGGATGGCACTGAGAATTGGCTACCCATCTTCCAGTTTCTAAGAGGACACGTAAACTTTCTTCCATACCACCTATATTCCACCGGGGTGGGAGCTCCTGAACAAGATTAGACCAGTTACAGTAATAAAGAAGCCATATTTTCAGTACACCTATGTGTAGTATATAAATCATTCACCACACAGAAGAGAGGATTAACATCTTTAGTTTTTGGGGGTTTTTTGCGGTACGCGGGCCTCTCACTGCTGTGGCCTCTCCCGCTGCGGAGCACAGGCTCCGGACGCGCAGGCGCAGCGACCATGGCTCACGGGCCCAGCCGCTCCGCAGCATGTGGGATCCCCCCAGACCGGGGCATCGGCAGGCGGACTCTCAACCACTGCGCCACCAGGGAAGCCCACATCTTTAGTTTTAACTAAACCATTCCAACCGTCTTTCTGGTCTTTGGGTCAACTATCAAGACAGTGAGTTGAAAGATCTGACTTTAGTTCCCTCTTTGTTTTTACTAGCTTTATGGGCCAGGAAAACTTACTAGCCCCTCAAAGCTTGTTTCCTCATCCATAAAATAGGATAATCTATTTCCAGTGCAGATCACATGATTATGGTGAGGACAAATCACATATTTAAAAACCCATATGTGAACTTATTTTGTTAGTTTTGTAAAATATTATACAAATATAAGGTCGTTTACAAAGATCCATTACCACCTGAAAACGCTGATCCAGACTTCAGACTGCTTTTTTTGTTCTGTGTACGTTTTATATAATGATGCCCTCTGCTGTTCTCTTGTATATCTTTACTTCAGATCATACAAGAGACATGGTGTAAATCATCATTCTATCCAAGACTATTATAGTGGGAATGATACATGAAGATCAATTAGTTTCATTTTAAAGAAGAGAGCAAAGCAAGGACATAATGGTGAAGTGGCTACAATTAGTCAAACCAGAACCAGACCCCAGGCTTCTAGACTCCAAGTTCAGTGCTCTTTAGTCGGAATGGCAATATAGAAGTATAAAAACACTATAGAGTTTGAATTGAATGTCCAAATAGACTTTATTATTTTGCCCCAACAATTTTTCTTCCTCCTAAATTCATTAGCAACATCAAAAGAATTATTGGTGGCATCTACCCAGTCATCCAAGACAGAAACCTCAAAGTCAGTTTTTAATTCTGTCCTCTCCTTTACCTACCACATAAAATATGTTATGTAGTTTCATTAATTCTACCTTCTAAAGGTATTTCAACCCTATTCTCTGTTTGGACTGCCTTCATTTAAGCCTTGATCTTTTTACCCTGTGTTATTTCAATAGCTTCCCAAGTGTTTTAGCAGTCTACAGTTTTGCTTACCTTTCATTCATTCGTTACAACTCTTGCTTAAATCCTTACAATAGTCCAGGAAGTATACTAGATGTGGAGCATCAAAAGAGAAGCAAACATAGTCTATGGTCTCAAGGAATTCAAAGTCTAGTAGAGAGAGATAAATATGTAAACAAGTGTGGAATTCTGATTCCTTCAAAATATCAACAAAACAACCCATTGATGAGACAAAGCTGAGTTTATTCTCTCCATGTAAGGGGGAGCACTAGCTCAGCAGAGACTTAGTAGCATCTATAAATGGTGAGGGTGAAGTCAGGATATTTATGAGATTATGAAGTCTTGTTTAATGTGCGCCTTTCAATGGGGAGGGGACTTGGTTATGATTAGGTAAGGATCACAATGCAATAGTTTAAGGTTGGTGGACCTAGCAGGTGAAGATTTTGAGGAGACGGGTTAAGAGAGTTTTGGGGTGTAAACTGTTGGTTGATGATTTCTGTTGAGGAGTTGATGATTTTCTCGGTAAGTTCCTGGGATGTACAATAAAGTTTATTTGCAACTTTCACCTTTCCAGGCAACAATTTCCTGGAATAGTAAAGTTATGCTGATAAAGACAGTAGAATAGTAAAGGCAAGTGATGTAGACAATAAACTGTGTGGTGGTAGATGGTTTCACTTCTAAAGAAGTATGACAAAGCATTATAGATACATGTATGGAATACTAAGGGAGCATGGAGAAGGGAATGCTCAATGAACCCTGGAGTCAGAGTGGGGAAGAATCAGGAAAGGTTTTACAGACTTTAACTATCTCTTAAAAGGTGAATAATATTCTATTTGTGGATATACCACAATTTGTAAATCTATTCATCAGTTGATAGACATTTGGGTTGTTTCCACTTTTTGGCTACTATGAATAACGTCGCTAGAAACATTCATGTACACATTGTTTTGGTGAACATGTATTTTCATTTATCTTGGGTATATACCTAGGAGTGGGATTGCTGGGTCATGTGATAACTTTATGTTTAGCTTTTTGAGGAACTACCAAACTGTTTTTCAAAGGGGCTGCACCATTTTTAATTTCTACCAGCAACGTATGAGTGTTCAAATTTCTCCTCATCCTTGCCAACATTAGGTATTTTCCATGGTTTTTTTAAATTCTAGCCATCCTAGTGGTATAAATTGGTATCTCAGTGTAGTTTTGTATTTCTCTACTAGCTAGTGATGTTACTGGGAAACATCTTTTCATGTGCTTCTTGGCCATTTTTATATCTTCTTTGGAGAAATATCTTTTCAAATCCTTTGGCCATTGTGTTTTTAATTGTATTACCTGTCTTTTAATTGTTGTGTTGTAAAAGTTGATTACTCTGGATGTTTGCCTGGTTTGAAAATATTTTTTCCCATATTGTGGGTTGTCTTTTCACTTACTTAATGGTATCTTTTGAAACACAAAAGTTTAAATTTTTTTATTGAGGCGAAAGTCACATAACATAAAATGTAACCATTTTAAAGTGAACATAATTCAATGACATTTAGTGCATTTAAAATGTGCAACCACCACCTTTATCTAGTTCCAAAACATTATCATTATCATCCTTTGTTGTAAGCCTCTGCCTTACAACAAAGTGAATCAGTTATACATATACATATGTTCCCATATCTCTTCCCTCTTGCGTCTCCCTCCCTCTTTTGGATGTTATTGTAGATAGAATTGTTTTTCCTAGCTTCCTTTTTAGATTTCTCATTGCTGGTGTGTAGAAACTCAACTAATTTTTTTTTGCTGTTTTTGTACCCTGTATCTTTGGTGAATGTTTACTGCCTCTAGTAGGTTGTGTGTGTGTGTGTGTGTGTGTGTGTGTGTGTGTGTGTGTGTATTCTTTTGAATGTTATAGATATATAAAACATAATATATATTAATGTCATCTGCAATAAGAGATACTTTTACTTTCTTCTTTCCAATTCGGATGCCTTTTATTGCCTAATTGATCCGACTAAAACACCTAGTATATTCAACATTTTAATAGCAGTAGTGAAAGCAGTTATCCTTGTATTGTTTCTGAACATAGGGAAATATTTTCAGTCTTTCATCATTGAGTATGGTCCTTACTGTGGGTTTTTCATAAATGGTCATTATCGTGCTAAGGAAGTTCCCTTCTATTCTTATTTTGTTGAAAATTTTTATCAAGAGAAGGTGGTTGGATTCCATCAATTACTTTTTCTGCCTTAATTAAAATCATGTGGACGAGGGGAAGATGGTGGAAGAGTAAGACGCGGAGATCACCTTCCTCCCCACAGATACACCAGAAATACATCTACACGTGGAACTACTCCTACAGAACACCTACTGAACGCTGGCAGAAGACCTCAGACCTCCCAAAAGGAGAGGGGATTAACATAGGCAGAACACTCTATGACATAAATCACAGCAAGATCCTTTTTGACCCACCTCCTAGAGAAATGGAAATAAAAACAAAAATAAACGAATGGGACCTAATGAAACTTCAAAGCTTTTGCACAGCAAAGGCAACCATAAACAAGACCAAAAGACAACCCTCAGAATGGGAGAAAATATTTGCAAATGAAGCAACTGACAAAGGATTAATCTCCAAAATTTATAAGCAGCTCATGCAGCTCAATAACAAAAAAACAAACAACCCAATCCAAAAATGGGCAGAAGACCTAAACAGACATTTCTCCAAAGAAGATATACAGACTGCCAACAAACACATGAAAGACTGCTCAACATCATTAATCATTAGAGAAATGCAAATCAAAACTACAATGAGATATCATCTCATACCAGTCAGAATGGCCATCATCAAAAAACCTAGAAACAATAAATGCTGGAGAGGGTGTGGAGAAAAGGGAACCCTCTTGCACTGCTAGTGGGAATGTGAATTGGTACAGCCACTATGGAGAACAGTATGGAGGTTCCTTAAAAAACTACAAATAGAACTACCATATGACCCAGCAATCCCACTACTGGGCATATGCCCTGAGAAAACCATAATTTAGAAAGACACATGCAACCCAATATTCATTGCAGCTCTATTTACAATAGCCAGGTCATGAAAGCAACCTAAATGCCCATTGACAGATGAATGGATAAAGAAGATATGGCACATATATACAATGGAATATTACTCAGCCGTAAAAAGAATTGAAATTGAGCTATTTGTAATGAGGTGGATAGACCTAGAGTCTGTCATACAGAGTGAAGTAAGTCAGAAAGAGAAAGACAAATACCATATGCTAACACATATATATGGAATTTAAGAAAAAAAATGTCATGAAGAACCTAGGGGTAAGGCGGGAATAAAGACACAGACCTACTAGAGAACAGACTTGAGGATATAGGGCGGGGGAAGCGTAAGCTGTGACAAAGCGAGAGAGAGGCATGGACATATGTACACTACCAAACGTAAGGTAGATAGCTAGTGGGCAGCAGCTGCATAGCACAGGGAGATCAGCTCAGTTCTTTGTGACCGCCTGGAGGGGTGGGATAGGGAGGGTGGGAGGGAGGGAGACACAAGAGGGAAGAGATATGGGAACATATGTTTATGTATAACTGGTTCACTTTGTTATACAGCAGAAACTAACACACCATTGTAAAGCAATTATACTCCAATAAAGATGTAAAAAATATCATGTGATTTTACTTCTCTCTTCTGTTAATGCGATGTATTACATTGATTAGTTTTCGTATGTAAACCACCCTTGCATTCCTGGGATAAATCTCAATTATTCTGGTCCTTCTAATACGCTGATAGATTTGGTTTGCAAGTATATTGTTGAGAATGCTTGAATGTATATTCATATGGCATATTTGTCTGTAGTTCTCTTGTGATGCCTTTGCCT
This sequence comes from Monodon monoceros, assembly GCF_005190385.1. Taxonomy (NCBI): domain Eukaryota; kingdom Metazoa; phylum Chordata; class Mammalia; order Artiodactyla; family Monodontidae; genus Monodon; species Monodon monoceros. The sequence goes on along the minus strand of NW_021703779.1, from coordinate 93,770,858 downwards.
GGCTTGGATATCAGGGGAAAACTGTCCTCAAAGAATGAATTTAGAAGTGTTCCCACTTCCTCTATTTTTTGGAAGAGTTTGAGAAGAATTGGTGTTCATTCTATTTTAACTGTTTGGTAGAATTCACCAGTGAAGCCCTCTAGTCCTTTTCTTTGTTGAGACATTTTTTTAAAATTACTGATTCAATCTTTCTAATTGTTATAGGTCTGTACAGATTTTCCATTTATTCTTGAGTCAGTTTGGTAATTTGATTCTAAGAATTTGTCCATTTTATCTAGGTTATCTAATTTGTTGGCATATAAAAGTTTTAAATTTTGATTAAGTCCAATTTTTCATTTTCTTTTGACACTTATGCTTTTATCATATCTACAAAACCATTGCCTAACTCAAGGTAATGAAGATTTATTCCTATGTTTTCTTCTAAGACTTTTATAATTTTAGCTCCTACATTTAGGTCTATGATCCATTTTGAGTTAATGTTCGTTTATGGTGTGAGATAAGGGTTGAAGTTCATTTACTTCTGCATATGGATATCCAATTGCTCCTGTACCAGATTTGAAACCAATAAGATTTTTTTTTTTTTTCGATAACGCGGGCCTCTCACTGTTGTGGCCTCTCCCGTTGCGGAGCACAGGCTCCGGACGCGCAGGCTCAGCGGCCATGGCTCACGGGCCCAGCCGCTCTGCGGCATGTGGGATCCTCCTGGACTGGGGCATGAACCCGTGTCCCCTGCATCGGCAGGCGGACTCTCAACCACTGCGCCACCAGGGAAGCCCCGGAACCAATAAGATTTTGACATCCATCAGCCTTGTGTCCGTCAGTCCCCCAAACTTCGTGTAGACTTTAGCATTAGGATGAGGGCATTGCAGGGAGTTTTATTTTGGTGTCAGTTTGAAGGAGCAGGAAGTACAGCATTCTTAGAAGGCCTTGCTTTTTGGGCAATTCAGAACAAGGCAGGACATATTGACATCTCCCTCAGACCTCGGCCCTAAATGAGAGTGAAGAAGGCTGACACTTGTCTTCATGGCAGGCATTTAGAATATGCTCATAAAGCTCTCCAGCTGCCTGACACTTATCTAACATGCAACCCATGGGTTGGGTTGAAGCTTTGGCTGCTCGTGGCCCCAAGCACAAATCTTTGTTTTCTTTCCCTTTTCATTCTCTCAGGGCTCTCCTCTCTGTTTCCCAAAGTGGCTGCAAGTAACCTGGGAGGTCAACTAAGATTCTGTTGGTGGTGGTGGTAGTAGTAGTAGCAGCAGCAACAGAGAATAAGAAGAGATGGGGAGAAATAAAGAAGATGGACTTGGCAGGAGGTGAAGAGGAGGGAGGAATAGGGAAACTAGAAAGTAGCTAAGAATGAACAAGGGCATCCAGAAATCCAGCAGTGAGGCCTTAGCATTTGCAGAGCGGAGGGACAGAAGAACTTCAGTGGTGCAACAGCTGGCTACGACAAGACAATATTCAAGTTGGAGAAAAGTCACAGGGGCGGGGCAAAGAAGAGAGAACACTCAGATACTTTAATGGAGAGGAAACAAACAAGGAAACTCCCATTTCCCTCTAGAGGAAATTTAAGAAGTATGAACATAGGTGAGAAACATTGCTCACGCCCTCTTGGTGCCTAATCTCTATCTCTTAGGCCGGCTAGAAGGCCATAGCCACTCTGATACCTTGGTTCAGTGTGAAGGCTGAAATGTGTGTAATTTTCCCCTGTCCAGAGAACATGTGCAGGTTATTAGGAATTGTGACAGGCCTGTGGAGAAGATAACTGGAAAAAGAGGATGCATTGCAATTGCATTATTGAAATTGCACTCTGGGGGTCAGTGTGGTAGAGTTTGAAGATCACAAGCTTTGTAGGAGACAGACATGAGTCCAAATCTTGCTTCTGCCGCTTTACTCATTGTGTGCCTTCGAATAAGTTACTTTACCTCTTTGAGCCTTGGATTTTCTCTCTCCAAAATACAGACTACAGGTACCTCTTAGAGTTCTTGTGAGAACTAAATGAGAGAACGTCAGCAAAGCACCTAGCACAATGTCTGGGTTAGGTACTACTCGGTGCTCAGTATGAGCCAGCTCCTTCCCCAGTCTATTATCACTGCATTCTAGGCACAAACTGAAACGGTCTCCTGTTGCTAAAAGCTTTGACCAAATAATCCTATTTCTGATATTTCATTACAAGGCAACTCCCCTGAAGAACAGAAAACATTTTGTGGTCAAGGATGTTCATTGTGTTTGTTAATAGTAAAAAATGAAACAAACAGAAAACAAAGCAAAACAAAATAAACAAATAAAACATCCCAAATGTCTAACAGTAAGAGAATGCTATTTATTAAAAATGATACTCATGAAGACTTTTAACAGCATAGTGAAGTGTTTACATTATAGTATTAATGTAATAAAAAATATATATGATCCTATATACAGCTATATTAAATATGTTGAAAAATATGTATAGAAACAATACTGGAATGAAATACAGCAAAATATTAATGATGGTTGCCTTTAGGTGGAGAGTTATGAGTAACTTAAAAAAATTTTCTATCATGCCCATAATTACTTTTTTACTAAAAAAAATTTAATTTGATGACAGAATAATTTTTTAAAAGGCTCTTGAGGACTACTATACAGCAATGAGAATGATCTACAGCTACACGCAACAATATGGATGAATTTCATGAGCATAATGTCAAGCAAAGGGAGCGAGATGCAAAAGAGTACATAGTGCATAATTCAATTTATATAAAGTACAAAATCAAGCAAAACGAATCTATGCTATTAGTAATCAGGATAGTGGTAACCCTTGGAAGAAGAGCAGGTAGTAACTTGTGCATCTGGTTCCTTCTGCTCAACATTACATTTGTGAAATTCATTATGTCTGTGTGTATGTGTGTGTAGGGTGGGGGGTAGTGACTGAAAAGGGACACAAGGGAGCTTCTGGGATCTGGCAATGTTCTCTTTCATGATCTCTGTCAAAATTTATCACCCTTGTGAATGTTATGCTTTAAAAGAAAATGAAAAATATAATGGATGGATGGGTAGATAGGTAGGTAGATAGATAGATGGTAGATAGATAGATAGATAGATAGATAGATAGAAAATGTACTGAGCGAAGGCAAATCATCATTTGTGCCCTATCTGAAGGAGAAAGTTATCTTTATAACAAAAAGAAAGCTTTCTTTTGGCCACAAGATGGCGGCATTAGTTGCTTGGAAATCAAATTCCAAGGTGCTCTTCAGCAAATTTTAAGAACCAAATTTTTGGTGTATTGTCTTAGAAGAAGAGAACTTAGAGATTTTATAGTCCAACTTTCTGTAATTTTCCAGATGAAAGAAACAAGGCCATAGAAAGATGATTTGTCCAAGATCACACTGCCGATTAGAAAAAGACGTAGGCCAAACACCCAGGTTTCTGAGCTATCAGCTTGCTTTGCCACACTGATAATACATAGTTTCAGCTCTGGTTCCTTCCTACCATGCTCTGGAGTAAGATGTTTATCTAGAAGTGCCTCTCCTTTTATAACTCCAGTAAACAGAAGTCTCAAATGGAATGGAAAATTCATGACTAGAATCGGCAGTACTGACAGGCTGCAGTGTGAAATTTCCTTATGTGAATATTTTAAAACATCATATGGCCAAGTCTGCCTGAGCTGGCTTCGGTTTCTTCTTCCTTAGATGTGAAGGATAGACCAGACACCCTCTCTGTTTTGTTTTGTTTTTTCTCTCTCTCTTTGGTTCTTTATTTTCCCTCCCTCCCTCCCTCCCTTCCTTCCTTCCTTCCTTCCTTCCTTCCTGTCTCTTATCTCTGTTTGAAACACAGGAGCCACCAATGCCTCTCAGAACCAAAAACTCAAAATCAGATGCAATGGTTTTCTTGAACAGACCAGACCTCAGCTCTGTGTCAAGGTTTATTTGTCATTGTTGCAAAGGACTTGCAGGGGAGAGCCCATGTGGCAGATGAAAGTGTCAAGCTAAGATGAAGGATTTTTGTCCATCTAACCTGGTTCTTTGGAGAGGCTCCTTGATGGATGAGGACATCAACAAGCAGAGGAGGAAGACCATTAGCAGATTCCACGTTATGCACAGAAATCTTCTTTGATAACCTCTAATTGAAAGGTGGGCTTCTTGTATAGGGGCCAGATGGACTGAAACAAGGAGGGGTGGATTTGTCCCCCAGGGAACCTTTGGCTGTGCCTGGAGACATTTTTGGTTGTCACACCGGGAGGAAGGTGCTACTGGCACATAGTGGGTGGAGGCCAGGGATGCCGCTAAACATCCCGCAATGCACAGGACAGTCCCCAGAGCAAAGAATTACCAAGCCCCACATGTCAATCATGCCGAGGCTGAGAAACCCTGCTCTCTGTAAAATTAGATCCCAGTGAAATAATGTGGCAACTTACAATGTCTTTCTGATTTATTACAGAAGCCGGATACAAAAAACAAAAACAAAAACAAAAAACCACCAGAGAAGCACAAATAAATCAGGTAGTGTCTAACTCCAGGGTGAGGACCTACAGGGAAGTGAGGACCTATAGAGAAATGATGCAGTTCCATTTGGGCTAATCCATATTTTATAATATAATATTGCTTTTTAATTTCTTCTGAGGCCAGAAGCATTCAAGTCAGTTCTTAAAACATTGAGTGCTTGTGTGCACTAGGCAGTCACAGAACTGCTTCACCAAGGGGACTCCCCAAGGTCTAAGTTACAAGGTAAGGGAGTAGCTTGACAGTTCCTCCTCTGCTGTCTTTCCAAACTGGTGGCAAAGACATTTGAATATGAATCTCCTTTGAAACAACTGCTAAACATTTCCTGGCATTTCATGTACGACCAAGATCGTTCCTGACACCTCTTAAGAAAACATGACTGTCACCAACAAGCTTAAAGGACACAAGCAGAAAAAGCTCATCAGAGGGAAGCCGGGAAGCCTCAGGTTACCAGAACTCCTCTTTCGTTTTTTTGTTTTTTTGGATGTCTGAGAGGAGTGTTCTGGCTTATTTATTTTTCTGGGTAAATAAGGTATAAACAGAAAAGGCATTGTTTCAATTCTTGTAGCTGAAAATCTTTCTAGTGTGTGTGTCTCTTTTCTAGGAAGTTAGGAAGTAAGAGAACCTGGAGGACAAGGTTGAAGCAGATGTTTTCATGGCCCTAATCATTGGCTCGCTCCTCAGTGACCGCTATCCACACCTGAAGACAGTAATTGGACTATTAGAACTTTAGAAGTAGTCCCATCCCTCATTTGTAAAATGAGGGAACTGAGTTCCAGAGAGGTAGGTGAACTGTTTAAGATCACAGGGGTCACAGAGCTGAAAAGACTTAGAACCAGCTTCAGTGTGAGCATATATTTTCTAAATTTGGGAAGGGAAATAATCTTGCTTAAGTGGAAGGTCATCACTAGCATAAATAGAAGGCATAAGTTTCTGTTCTTTGTCTACGTCTTCTGTAAGTACCAGCCAAAACTCTACTGACAAAGTAAAGGATTGAAGCAATTTTCTGAATCATTTGGACAGAAACCCCATTGCATAGCTATAGCCTTTAAATATATGTGGTACGGCTGTAAAGCAATGTTACCAGTTTCCACAAACCACACAAGAAAACTGGGCACACTATTATATATTCATACTGCATGCTCTGGATTTTCCATGAATACAGGGGACAGGAAATCCAGAAATAACCCCCAAACTTGTTTTGGAGCCAATTTCTACCTCTACCTTCAGCAAACCTTTTGCAGAAAGCCACTAAGGAGAAGCAAAATGAACTTAGCCGTGCCATCACATTTCTTCTTATCTTTTCTCTTGTACATGTTTATTTCATCATCTCCTGGTGCTAATACCAAGGCAAGTGGCAAAATGTTCAAAAGGAATGGGGAATATAAGGAGACGGCCAATGAAAGATAATCATGGGGTAAAAGACACAAATGACAGAACATCGACTGTGATGCTTACACTTCAAGAGAAAGAGGATTTCTTGGCTTCTCCCACTAATTATGCCCAACAGCCTTGCTATTCAAGGTGTGGTCCAAGGACCAGCAGCATTGGCATCAATTGAGAGCTTGTTATAAATGAAGAATCTCATACCCACATGGCATATCTCAAGTTAAACAAGATCCCCAAGTGATTTGTGTGCACATGAAAGTTTGTGAGGCACTGATGTAGAGTATGGTGAGAATTAACTCTGGATTAGGACTTGGAAAACCAGATTTTTCCTTCTGCTTCTGCCACTTTCTGGTTGAAAACATTTATCCAAATCACTTCCCCTTTCAGAGCTTCAGTTTTCTCATGGGTACAATGAGGGAATTGAACTAGAAGACCTTTGAGGGTCTTTATGCCTCTAAATTCTAGGATTCTAATTAACAGTGGACACCTGATCTTGGATGCTTCTTCGAAAACACCTCAGCTTCCTTCAGATCAGCAAAATTTACAATCAGAAACCCAAGTGGTAAGACATTGGCTACCTTGGCCATTTCCAGCTCCTCCTTTTGGTTTGCGCCAACCTCACTGGCCCTTCCAAGGATTCTGAAATGGGATGGTCATGATTATCACCATTCGCAGTTTTTCAGAATGAGTCCACATGAAGCAACAGGAGAGGGCAGCTGTGCTGATGGTGGGAGGAACCAACATTTGTGGCTGTCCCCCTGGAGCCAGAGCAGGCAGAGGTAAATTCTCAGGATAAAGATAGCTAGGGACAGATTCAGAAGTTGATCCCGGTCGACCTGGCACTTCCTTCTCACAAAATTACCTAGGAAATACTAATTTTACCCCCAGTATTTATTTTTCTTTCTCTGCTTGCCCATCTCTTGGACCAGGTCAAGTTGCTTCTATCACCACTTAGTGTTTGGCCATGGCCTTATTTTTTTAAATGAGCTAAAATGAGGTGGAAGAGAAGCATCACCACAAAGCCAGGGTCATATTCTATAGGAAGAGAGCGATTTGGGTGGGGGTGTCTTGGGTCCCTCAAACCTCAGCTAACCATCTGCTGACCCTAACTAAGTACTTGTTTCAGTAACAGTTGCTGCATAGTAAACCATTCCAAGCTTAGTGGCACAGCAACAATTCTATTATGCTCATGGATTCTGTGGCTCAGGAACTGGGGCATTCGCTGGGAGCCTTGCTTCTTGTGGTGTCAGTTGAGGGCACTCAAGGTACTTGGGTGATGGATGGGATGGCTTTACTTCCATGTCTGGTGCCTTGGTGGGAATGGCTGGAAGACTGGATAAACAGAGATTGTTGCCTGTAGTGCCTACATGTGGCTTCTCCAGCATGGCAATCTCAAGGTTATTTAACTTCTTAAGGGGCAATTGACTTCCCTCAAAGAGATTATCCTAAAAGAACCAGGTAAAAGCTGCGTGGCTTTTTAGTCACCTAACGTCAGAAGTAATATAGTGTCACTTCTGCTGTATTGTATTGGTTGAAGCAGTTACAGGGCCACCTTGACTCAAGGAGGAGTTTCAATGAATTTGTGGCCATTTTAGAAAACCTCTACAGTACTCAGGAGGTAGATGTCACCGAGGGAACACTCTTTATTCAGTCCTGAATTGGACCACGTATGCTGCCAAGGACTTCCTTTTCCCATCCTGCATGGGGCTCATACAAGAGGGCAAGCTAAGCAGGATGCTGAGGATGCTCTTTGGTCCTTCTCGCCATGGCCCACACCGTATCTTCCATCACTGGATCTTAGGACCTGGCCTAAAAGGAGGAAGTAAATGAGGCCATAGGGAAAAGTGTTCTGCCATTCCCTCTCTCTCTCATCACCCCTCTCTTTTTTATAAGACCTAGATGGGCTAAGCCACCTACTCTCTGTCTCCACACCCTGGTCCTGCTCAAATTTCCAAGAGCTAGGGAGTGGTGCCTTACTGCACCAGCCCTCTGGGATCAGAGAGAATAAAAAGTGCAAGCTATGCAGAAAAGAAGGGCTCCAAGAGAGCCAAAAGAAAGCAAGGGTTTGTTTGCCTTAAGCCGGTTCTATTTATATTTTCTATACTCCACCCTAGCAGGGTGGTCTAATTGTGTGGCTTTGATCCACACCAGAGCTCTTACTCTGGGTGGGAGGAGGGAGTTTCAGTCCCTGACTTCTCTCCCTCCCAAGAGTTACAGTGTATGCCACTTAGCTATTGTTGATCACTTACTCTGTGCCAGCCACTGGCCACTTTACACTCATCCAGTTCAGGCCTCACAACAGCCCTATGAGGTGTATAATATTATCCTTGAGTCATAGGTGAGAAAACCGAAGGCTCAGTTGAGCTGAAATACCTTGTTTCGGCTCGCACTGTTAGTATAAAGCAGAACTTAGACTGGAACCAAGGCAATCTGACCCCAAAGCCTGCAAATAGCAATCTCTCAGTGTTTCTCTTAACTGAGCAACAGGGACAGTAGCAGTTATCATAAAGCTATAAGAACAGTATATTTATAGTCAATAAGACTGTTGCTCAGGGACTATGTGCAACTAACGTATAAATAACCAATATCAATAAATAACCAATTGTTTCAGAAGGGCTAAGTAACAGTAATAATGGTAACTTTTTAACAAAAGCATACAATGTGCCTGGAACTAGTAAAACATTTTACCTACATTAATTTGTGAATTACAACGTCCTGGGGGGTAGATACTATGTATTATCATATTTTATAATTGAGTAAAAGTAGGCATAGAGAAGGTAAGTAACTTGACCAAAGTCAAACTATAAGTAATTGACATAGCAAAGGTTTAAACACAGGCAGCCTGACCCAAGAGTCTGTGCTCTTAACCATTAGGCAATACTGCCTCTCTTGATTGTATTTGTCCAAGAAAGTTGAAATCATAGGTGTTATTAATCTTTCTAGGAAGATGAAGTTATGTAGCCTATCCTAGAGGTACACAGTATTAGACATCTAACAGCTATTTTGGTTAAGGTCTTGCATCACCCCTGAACAAAGATTTCTTTCTGACTAGCTCAATAGCAGTGCTTTGCACATAGTAGATGCTCAATAACCATTTTCATGATGGACTTATTTTATTCAGTCATCCTACTCTAGGAGCTTTAAGATTGTACAAACCAGCAAGCCAAATAGAAACAAATCTTTTTATTTATGCTCAAATTTGTTGAACATCATCAGTGCATGAGGCTGTGTGCTAAGCATTTTGGGGAACATGAGATATGAAATCAGACATCAATAGCTTCCCCAAAGTTTCTGGTTTTGGGTGGATCATTATATATAAAATAGACCTCATCTTACTATTTCTTGTATCTCTGCATCACTACCCTTTTCCTCTAGAGAGATTATTTTTCTAAATCTGATTCCTTAATCCTGGAGCTCTTAGGTTGTCATCAGTCTTGTTTCAGACTCCTATCCCCACTACTTCTCTAGGTATGGACCCTCATCGAGAGATGTCTCTCTACTTCACCATATTTCACCCACCATGCCTGGAGAGTTGCAGCTGCCAACCAGCTTATTAGAGGGGTGAGGGCAAAAACCCAATATGGCTGCATCTTGGCTTTTCTTTCATGTGGTCCCTTCAACAAGTGGTGACCCATCAATTTACCACCACAAGTACAAATACTTCTGATTTTCCTAGTCTACTCTATATCTGGCTCCACCCTAATCCACTGAACTGTCTCTCCCTGCTCCTAGTAAAGATCTTCTGTCAGGCAGACAGGCCCCAGTTCCCAGGAATTACACTACACTCATTATCACCTCCTTGTGTTGATTCACTGAATCCTCCTTTCCTCCTGCCACCACCAGTGCTTGTATCAGCCAAGCTAACACTTAATGGAATTCTTGTAACAGACACCCATTATCTCACGTATCAGTTTTGACTTCTCAACTATACAGTGCTACTTTTGGTTTATAATAAGAAATATATATTTGGTCTTCATCCCTGCTTCTGACACAGAGCTCCTAAGTGAGGAAAATGATAAAGGTGTCTTTTATTATGTTAATGGGGTGACTTTTAGACCCCACCTAAGGATGGGGCTGGTTGCCAGGAGAAAGGGATTAGAGGGTTGGGACTTTCAGCCCCACTCCCCTGACCTCTAGGGAGGGGAGAGGGGCTGGAGATTAAATCAGTCACCAGTGGCCAATGGTTAAATCAATCATGACTATGTAATAAAGCCTCCATAAAAGTCCAAAATGATGCAGTTCGGAGAGCTTTTGGGTTGGTGAGCATGTAGAGATTTGAGGAAGTGGTGCACTTGGAGAGAGCTCAGAAACTCTGTGCCCTTTCGCCACACCTTGCACTATGCATCTCTTTTATCTGGACATTCCTGAGCTATATCCTTTTATAATAAACTGGTGATCCAGTAAGTAAAATGTTTCTCTGAGTTCTGTGAGCTGCTTTAGCAAATTAATTGAACCTAAGGAGGAGGTCCTTGAGACCTCTGATCTAGAGCTGGTTGGTCAAAAGTACAGGTGACTGGGGTGAAGGGATAGTTAGGGAGTTTGGGACTGACATGTACACACTGCTATATTTGCAATGGATAACCAACAAGGACCTACTGTATAGCACAGGGAACTCTGCTCAATATTATGTAACAACCTAAATGGGAAAAGAATTTGAAAAAGCATAGATGCATGTATATGTATAACTGAATCACGTTGCTGTACACCTGAAACTATCACAGCATTGTTAATCAACTAGACTCCAATGTAAAATTAAAAGTTTAAAAAAAAAAAGCACAGGTGACAACCTGGACTTGCTGTTGGCATCTGAAGAGGGGGATGGGGACAGTCTTGCAAGACTGAACCCTTAACCTATGGGATCTGATGCTGTCTCTGGGTAGATAGGTCAGAATTGAGTTGAATTGTAGGGCATCCTGCTGGTGTCCAAGATTGCTTGGTGGTGTGGGAGAACCCTTCCCCCACACACACACACTTTGGAATTGGTGACCAAAACACCCTATTGATTTTCAATATCTCTAAAGTTCATGCCATCCCTCTGTAGTATCCTATATTCCTTTATTTTGTTGACATCTTCCACTCTCTTCCTAATCCTAGCTTTCCATTAAAATAACATGGTGTTTTTGTTCAAAACACAGATTTAGGGGGTCTAAACATAGACTATCAAAGCAGAATCTCTGGGGGAGGGGGGTCCAGCTGGCTTCACAATTCTCACTTTTAGCAAGTGCTACGGACTAAGTTGTGTCCCCTCAACATTCATACAATAATACCCTAACCCATAATGTGACTGTATTTGGAGATAGAGCTTTTAGAAGGAAACTGAGGTTAATAGAAGTCATAAAATCGTAAGAGAGTGATTCTAATCCAATAGTATTGGTGGCTTTTTAAGAAGAGGAAGAAAGAGATAACTCTTTCTGCATGCATGCACTAAGGAAAGGTCATGTGAGCCCACAGCAAGAAGGCACCCATTTACAAGCCAGGAAGACAGTTCTCATCAGAAACCTATCATGTCGATCTTGGGCTACCAGCCTCCAGAATTGTGAAAAAACAAAGTTCTGTTATTTAAACTACCCAGTCTATGGTATTTTGTTATGGCAACCCAAGCAGACTAAGAAAGCAAGGTTCTCAGAGGATTCTCATGCAGCCAGTTAGGACCTGCCTCCTTTCACCCTTTTATCCAGAAAACTCCCATTCATCTTTAAAGATTTAGCTTAGGCGTAGTCTTCTACGGTATGCCCATCCCTGACAACTCAGACAGCTCCTGGACCAATGAAACCTCCTTGGATTAGTGCTGGATTTACCATAGGCCTATGCTCACAATCTTTCTGTATCTGCTTGCTCTGGACTATGCCCTGGACCAGTGTAAGTTCCAGAATAGCTTATAATTAGTCTTAGGAGCAGCAATCTGAGTGGAAGGGACAGCGCCTATCAGGGGACTTGTCTGTGCTGTACTCTGTACAAAGATCGAGAAAAAGTAAACTCTCCTTATTGAAGGGGGCTACCTTTGGCATTACCACTTAAATGTCACTGCTCTTTTCCTGTCTTTGTATCCATCTTGATTCTTCCCTGTCCCTTCTAAAAAAATTCATTCTGTGTCCCATCCCCACAGAGCTTGATCAATTTGAGGGCAGTGATGGTGAGAGTGACTACTCTTGGATTGGTTCTGTCTATAACAACACACAGATGCAAATAGATCAAGCTGTGTTTCTTTCCTTCCTTGGTTTACAATCAAGGATATTCTTTGTTTTTTCTTTTCTTTTTTTTTTTTTTGCGGTACGCAGGCCTCTCACTGTCGTGGCCTCTCCCGTTGCGGAGCACAGGCTCCGGACGCACAGGCTCAGCGGCCATGGCTCACGGGCCCAGCCACTCCGTGGCATGTGGGATCCTCCCGGACCGGGGCACGAACCTGCGTCCCCTGCATCGGCAGGCGGACTCTCCACCACTGCGCCACCAGGGAAGCCCAAGGATATTCTTGATTATGATCTATTACTTCTTCAGTCCTGTGGTCCTTGTGTGAAATAACACTGGCTGTCACACTGGAGGACTGAAAGAGTCTAGGGCAATGTAAACACGAATCAGGTCCAGAAGGATGGAGTAGACATATTTTTTCCCATTAATCCCACTAAGTACTGTTAAAAACCCTGGGCATTGTATATAAAACAAGCATGCAAAATTCTAAAAGGTTGAAAAAAGAATGCAGACTGGTTAGGCACCTCAGGACCTGAAGAGCGTTACACTGGTGAATTCCCTGAGTTTTCTTTGTATCTCATATTTCTCAGACTTGAAGCTGAAGAAGCCAGCAACCCAGAAACACCAATGCATATAGAAAAAAAAAGCCCAACAAAAGCTTGCTCTCTCTAGACAAAGGAACAGGAAAGGAACAGCTTAACAAGATAGAAAACATTCATAAAGTAATTGTTCTACTCCAGTCAAACACCACTGAAAAAACCATGGCTTCATCCCCACTCCCACTAGCAAAGGCCAAGTAGGGAGTACAGATTTTCACCTTGCAAAGCTGTAATGAACATCCCCTACAGAATAGGTCAAATTAGAGAGCTCAGACTTTCATTCCCACCAGGCAGTAATGAGCCCTCCTTCCACTGTGGTATCAGAGAGACCACCTGGAGGACCTGGACTTCCATGCCCACAAGCAGTAGCAAGGTCTCCCTCACATTCTCTACTGGGGTGGTGTCAGAGGAGGCCTAGTGGAGAGTAATGAAACCATGCCTAACATTATGTCAATTGAAGCTGCATGGAGAACAAGAACTCCCAGCCCCACACAGCAAAAATGAGGAGTGCTTCCCTAACTTGGATGTCAACAGAGGCCAAGTGGGAAACTTGGATTTCTATATCCACTAATGAGGTGGCACTCTCTCCTTCCCCCACTGGAATGGTGTCACATAAAGTCAACTTAAACAGAAGGTTTAAGTGAGATCCAGAGACTCAGAACATAATATGAAAATGTCCAGGTTTCAACTGAAAATCGCTCATCATGACAAGAACCAGGAATATGTCAAACTGAGTGAAAAAAGACAACAGATGCCAACACTGAGAAGATAGAGATGTTAGGATTATTTGACAAAGGTTTTAAAGCAGCTGTTATAGAATCACTCCAAAACATAATTATGAACACTCTCGAATCAAACAATTTTATTTTATTAATTTTTATTGGAGTATAGTTGCTTTACAATGTTGTGTGAGCCTCCACTGCACAACAAAGTGAATCAGCCATACGCATACAGATATCCCCTCCCTTTAGGACTTCCCTCTCATTTAGGTTACCACAGTGCGTTAGGTAGAGTTTCCTGTGCTATACAGTATGTTCCCATCAGTTGTCTATTTTATACATGGTATCAATAATGTATATGTGTCAATCCCAGTCTCCGTCTCTATTTCTGCTTTGCAAATAAGATCGTCTATACCATTTATCTAGATTCCACATATATGCGTTATTATACAATATTTGCTTTTCTCTTTCTGACTTACTTCACTCTGTATGACACTCTCTAGGTCCATCCACGTCTCTACAAATGACCCAGTTTCATTCCTTTTTATGGCCGAGTAATATTTCATCGTATATATGTACCACATCTTCTTCATCCATTCCTCTGTTGATGGACATTTAGGTTGCTTCCATGTCCTGGCTATTGTAAATAGTGCTGCTATGAACGTTGGGGTGCATGTGTGTTTTTGAATTATGGTTTTCTCTGGGTATATGCCCAGTAGTGGGATTGCTGGGTCATGTGGTAGCTCTATTTTTAATTTTTTAAGGAACCTCCCGTACTGTTTTCCATAGTGGCTGTATCAATTTACATTTCCACCAACAGTGTATGAGGGTTCCCTTTTCCACACACCCTCTCCAGCATTTATTGTTTGTAGATTTTTTTTTTTTTATTATTTTGCGGTACGTGGGCCTCTCACTGTTGTGGCTTCTTCCGTTGCGGAGCACAGGCTCTGGACGTGCAGGCTCAGCGGCCATGGCTCATGGGCCTAGCCGCTCTGCGGCATGTGGGGTCTTCCCGGACCGGGGCACGAACCCGTGTCCCCTGCATCGGCAGGCGGACTCTCAACCACTGCACCACCAGGGAAGCCCCTGTTTGTAGATTTTTTTTTTTTTTACATCTTTATTGGAGTATAATTGCTTTACAATGGTGTGTTAGTTTCTGCTTTATAACAAAGTGAATCAGTTATACATATACATATATTCCCATATCTCTTCCCTCTTGCATCTCTCCCCTCCTCCCCTCCCTATCCCACCCCTCCAGGCGGTCACAAAGCACTGAGCTGATCTCCCTGTGCTATGCAGCTGCTTCCCACTAGCTATCTACCTTACGTGTGGTAGTGTATATATGTCCATGCCTCTCTCTCGCTTTGTCACAGCTTACCCTTCCCCCTCCCCATATCCTCAAGTCCATTCTCTAGTAGGTCTGTGCCTTTATTCCTGTCTTACCCCTAGGTTCTTCATGACATTTTTTTTCCTTAAATTCCATATATATGTGTTAGCATACGGTATTTGTCTTTCTCTTTCTGACTTACTTCAGTCTGTATGACAGACTCTAGGTCTATCCACCTCATTACAAATAGCTCAATTTCGTTTCTTTTTATGGCTGAGTAATATTCCATTGTATATATGTGCCACATCTTCTTTATCCATTCATCCGATGATGGACAAGTTTGCTTTGGGCAAGGGTGTGTGGGAAAGATGAAAGAACCAACAAAAGAGATTAACCCCCTGCAGGCTGTGTTCATGCCGCCAACCCCAGCCTGTGCGGGAATCTCTCTGCTTTGCCCTCCGCACCCCTGTTGCTGCGCTCTCCTCCGCGGTCCCGAAGCTTCCCCGCTCTGCCACCTGCAGTCTCCACCCGCGAAGGGGCTTCCTAGTGTGTGGAAACCTTTCCTCCTTCACAGCTCCCTCCCACTGGTGCAGGTCCCGTCCCTATCCTTTTGTCTCTGTTTATTCTTTTTTTCTTTTGCCCTACCCAGGTACGTGGGGGGGGGGGTTTCTTGCCTTTTGGGAGGTCTGAGGTCTTCTGCCAGCGTTCAGTAGGTGTTGTGTAGGAGTTGTTCCACGTGTAGATGTATTTCTGGTGTATCTGTGGGGAGGAAGGTGATCTCCGTGTCTTACTCTTCCGCCATCTTCCCGGAAGCCCTCCTGTAGATTTTTTGATGATGGCCATTCTGACCAGTGTGAGGTGATACCTCATTGTAATTTTGTTGAATCAAATAATTTTAAAAAAGGAAAGCCTCAGCCAAGAAACAGAAAATCTCAGCAAATAAATAGAAGATCTAAAGAAGAACCAAATGGATATTTTGGAATCGAAAAATACAGTAACTGAAATAAAAACCTCCATTGGATAGGCTCAACAGCAGAATGTAGTGGATAGAGGAATGATTCAGTGAACTAGGAAATAGCACAGTAAAAATTACCATCTGAACAACAAAGAGAAAAAAGACTGAAAAAAAGAGCCTCAGGGGCATGTGGGACTATAACAAAAGGTCTTATATTTGCTTCAGAGTCCCAGAAGCAAAGGAGAAGGAGATCAAGGCTGGAAAGTTACTTTAAAAAATAATGGCTCAAACCTTCCTAAATGTAGCAAGGAACATAAACTTACTGATTCAAGAAGTGAACTCCAAACAGGACAAACCCAAAGTAATCTATGCCAAGATACATCATAATTAAACTAATGAAGACTATAGAAAGAAAAATCCTTGAAAACAGCCAGAGAAAAAGAGAAGAAATCATACAAAGTGTGTTCTCTGACCACAAAGGAGTCCAACTAGAAATTAATAACATAAAGATAATAGGAAAAGCAACAAATACTTGGAAACTAAACAACATAATTCTAAATAATCCATGGGACAAAAAGAAAGAAAAAATATATAGAAATGAGTAAAAATGAAAAGACAGCATATCAAAATTTGCGGAAAATAGCTAAAGCAGTGCCGAGAGGGAAAGTTATAGCAGTAAATAAAGAGGGAAGGAAGGGAGGGAAGGAGGAAGGAAGGAAGGAAGGAAGGAAAGGAAAGGAAGAAAGAAGACTACAGACCAATATTCCTCATGAGCATAGATGGAAAAATCCTTGAAATGTTAAGAAATAGAACTCAGCAATATATCAATATAAAGGAAATTATACACCATAAACTATGGAATTTATTCAAGGATGAAGGTAGCTACGTAGGTAAATATAAAATCCAATAGTATTGCATTTTTTTTCTTTGAAACTCCTATTTTTTCATTTGAAACTCCTATTTTTTCCTCTGTATGATTTAAAAGGTATCTAATACAATAATTATAAATCTATATTACTGGGCATACAAAGAGCAAAGATATAAGATGTAACAATAACAACATAAAGAAAGCATGGAACTGTAAAGGAGTTTTTTATACTCTTGAAACTAAGTTGTTATTAATTCAAACCTGATTGTTATAAAGTTAAGATGGTGATTGTAATCCCCAAGGTAACCACTAAAGAAACAACTTTAAAATATACATTTAAACAAACAAGAAAGGAATCAAAACAGTACACTAGAAAGAAAATGAATCACAAAAAGGCAGTAAAGGAGGCAATGAGGAACAAAAGGTATGGTATATAAATGGCAGAAGCCTTTCCTTATCAGCAATTACTTCAAACGTGAAGGGATTAAACTCTACAATTAAAAGATTGTCAGAATGGATAACAAAAACCATGATCCAACTATATACTTCCACAAGAGACTCACTTTAGATACAAAGACTATTGAAACAAACAACCTGGATGAATCTCCAGAGAATTATGCTAAGCAAAAAACAAAAAAAGCCAATCCCAAAGGTTACATACTATATGCTTTATTTATATAACGTTCTTGAAATAACAAAATTGTAGAAATGGAGAACAGATTAATGATTGCCAGAGGTTGAGTGGGTGGATATATGAGGGAAGTGAATGAGGTTATAAATGAGCACCATGAGGGATTTTTGCAGTGATGGAACTGTTCTGTATCCTGACTGTATCAATGCCAATATCCTGGTGTTGATATTGTACTATAGTTTTGCAAGATGTTAGCTTTGGGGAAAAAGTGGGAAATCGTTACATGAGACCTCTTAGTAATTTTTCTTACTACTGCATATGAATCTACAATTATCTCAAAATAAAAAAATAAAATTTAAAAACTCAGAATGCATAAAAAGAAAAAAAATTCTGGATGGAAATATACTAGCTCTGGGTGATTGTATTATTGCTGGATTTATTTTTTCCTTTGGGCTTTAAATAACTTTTGAATTTGTCTAATATGAACTGCATTATTTGTGTATTTATTTGGGTTATTTGTGCAGATGTGTGGGGATCATCAAAGTGGTTTTTCCTTCCTCCCTCTTCTTCTAGCCCTTCCCTCAAGACTCCCGGGTTACTTAAGCAGCCTCCCTACTAGACTCTCATTCACCCCACCACAGCACATCCCTGTATCTGCCTTTAGATCTTGCGTTTACGCTAGTCTTTCCTGCACCTGGGTGGGATCAAAGCCTTATCTTAAGGCTAGGATCTGTGAATGGATTTCAGGTTTCAATCTAGGGAAAAGGACAGGGCTAGAATTTGGAAGATTCAGAGAGGGAGCATGAAGCCCTTTGCTACATCCCTGATAAAATAGAGCTAGTGGCAGGGCTTACCTGGTGGCGCAGTGGTTGGGAGTCCGCCTGCCGATGCAGGGGACACGGTGTTCGTGCCCCGGTCCGGGAAGATCCCACATGCCGCGGAGCGGCTGGGCCCGTGAGCCATGGCCGCTGAGCCTGCGCGTCCGGAGCCTGCGTTCCACAACGGGAGAGGCCACAACAGTGAGAGACCCACATACCGCAAAAAAAAAAAAAAAAAAAAAAAAAATATATATATATATATATATATAGCTAGTGGGAAGCAGCCGCATAGCACAGGGAGATCAGCTAGGTGGTTTGTGACCACCTAGAGGGGCGGGATAAGGAAGGGGGTGGGATAAGGGGTGGGATAAGGAGGGAAGGAGGGTGGGAGACCCAAAAGGGAAGAGATATGGGAACATATGTATATGTATAACTGATTCACTTTGTTATAAAGCAGAAACTAGAAACTAACACACCACTGTAAAGCAATTATACTCCAATAAAGATGTTAAAAAAAATACACTGTACATAACCTAGGGAATGAGAGAAAGGCCCCCGGGGTATGGTTGCGCTTGTTTTTCTCTGTTCTTTTTTTTTTTTACACTCACCCACACAGCTTTACAAATGAATCCAGAAATAGGCACCTGGCTCCCTTTTAGCTTCTACAAATGCTGATTCTTGTCTTCTGAGGAAGTAGTGCCTACCTCCTTCCTAAACAATAAATCAAAGCCCTGAAATTCATTTGAAAGACACCAGGTTTTGCCCTTGGTTAATTTCTTATTTCACCTTGTTGTTACTTAAGGCTGAAAGCATGTGGTGTGTTTCAGTTTTAAATGAGCGCGGCTGGGTTGGATTCTTGGATTCTTTCTTGTTGCTTTTGTTTTTTTGGAGGGAGGAGGGGAAGATTCCAGTTAAATTTTTTCCAGCATTTTATTATGAAACTTTCAAGGACGCAGAAAAGCTGAAAGAATTTTTCAGTGAACGCTTGTATACCCATCATATAGATTCTACAATTTACATTTTGTCGAACTTGCTTTATAACATACTTTCCCATCTAGCCACCCTATTTATACATTCATTGATCTGTTGCATTTATCGTTTTGAAGCCAAAGTAAGTTAAAGACTTTGGTACGCTTCTCCCTAAACACTTCAGTATGCATGTCATTAACTAGAGTTCAGTAATTTTCTAAGGTTCTTTTTTTCTCTTAATGTAAAATTTACATACAACAAAAAGTATGAATCTTGTGGTACATTGGCTGCGTTTTGACATATACATACAAGTGTATAATCCAAACTTCTGTCCAGATACAGAAAAGGAGCATCAGAAATCTCCCTTATGCCCCTTCCCAGTCATTCCCTGCCCTCAGTGCCCTTCAGAGGTAACCAGCGTTCTGATATTTTTGAGCCATCACTTAGATCTACCTCTCCTAGACTGTCATATAATGGAATCACCAAGTATGTACTCTTTATAGAAGGCTTCTTTCACGCCGTATAATGCATTTGAGAGTCATTATTGTTATGTATCAGTAGTTAATTCCTTTTTATTGCTGAGTAGTATTTCATTGAGTACAACACAGTGTATCCATTCTTCTATTGATGGACACCCACCCTATTTCTAGTTTTTTGTTATTATGTATAAAGCTGCTATCATTGCTTTTGTGTGTGTTAATAAATGTTTCTCATTTGAGGAAGTACCCTAGGATATTTCAGTTGCAGGAATGGGTGTGGGGAAAGTGATGGTCTCTCACATGGTGGCCTGGTGAACTGGACCTTAGCTTAGTGGTCAGTCCCCTGAGATGGCACTGGACCCTAGCATTCCCTCAACCCAGAAAAAAGGGATATCCATGTCCCTGGGATGCACTTCCTTTCAACTCATAAATTCCTCTGTTTGAGCAGGCCTGACTGTATTAAAAATCACTTTCAATGTGTGATTTAACCCTCACAAACTCAAATCAGTTTTTCTCAATGTCCACAGGCTCCGCCCTAACACTGGCTTCCACTGTGTTTGATGTAGACAACTGTGACAGGCTCCTATTGGGTGTTTCATTTCTGTTCTGGTCATCTACTATCACGAAGTCACCTGTGTAATAATTCTAATTAAAACCATTTTTCAATTCACATAAAGTAAAATTGACTTGGGAAGCATACAGTTCTATGAGCTATAACACACTGTAGAAAAAAGTTTGTCCTTTAATGGAAAACTATGCATTATCTATAGCACACTCTTCCAGGCTCTCTGATTCAGGCCTGTTCATTGTCTTTGAGCAATTTTGCAAAGAGGGAAATTATTTTGTAAATTGTAGGTAGCTGATAGATATTCAAACTCTGTCTTATCCAGGAGAGTTTTGATTGGCTTCCCTCCTGCCTGTGGAAAAACCAGTTTTGCCTTTATTTGCAATTCAATTCCTTCATACGAATTTGTGCTTTTTTTCACTTTTCCTTTGAACTGGTTATAACATCTGCCTATGTTCCTTATATTTGTTTGAGAGCCATGATTTTACCTTTTTCTAAAAATTATGTTTCTCCCATTTTTTAGTTGAAATATAATTTACATACCATAAAATTCATCCTTTTAAAGTATACAATGCAGTGGGTTTTTGGTATATTTTAGTATATTTATAAAATGTAGCAATCATCACTAATTCCAGAACATTTAACATACCTTTGAGATTCATCAAAGTTGTTGCATGTATCAATAGTTCATTCCTTTCTATTGCTGAGCAATATTCCACTGTATAGATGTACCCCAGTTCATTTACCCATCACTTATTGAAGGACATTTGTGTTGTTTCCAGTTTTTGGAGATTATGAATAGAGCTGCTATAAACATTCATGCATAGGTTTTTTCATGTGTTGTTATTTAATATTTTATTTCCATTTTATTTTTAACATCCCCAATTATTTGTTATTATTGTTGTTGGATTTTATAATCAATGGCTATTTAGACTTGTACATAGATTAATTTCTTTGTTCACTGTGGCACATTATACTCTTCAAAGGTAGAGACAACAGTACCTCCTATCCTACATGCTCTTTTGCAGTGTGGCCTTGCCACTCCCCCATTAATAGGTAGAGTCAAATATTTCTCCCCTTGAATCTGGGATTAGCCTTAGTGACTTGTAGTAATCAATAGAATGTGGATGAGGTAACACTGTATGACTTCTGAGGCTAGGTCAGAGAAGGCCACACAGCTTCCACCTGGATCTCTTGGAACACTCCCTCTCTGGACCCTCCCATGGAGAGGCCATTGTACGTGCTGTAGTTAACTATAATCTCCACTAAGCAGTCTTTGAGTTATCCCAGTTCACATGCTAGGCATGTGGGTGAAGAAGCCCCTAGATGCTTCCAGTCCTCAGCCCTCCGAGTCATCGCTAGCCATTCAAGACTTTCCAACTGAGGTCCCAGACATCATAAAGCAGAAACAAACCACTCTTGGTGCATACACAGATTTTTGTGTGAACAGAAGTTCTCATGTCTCTAGGATAAATACCTAAGAGTGGGATTACTCAGTCCTATGGTAAGTGAATGTTTAAGTTTATAAGAAACTATCAAACTATTTTCTAGAGTGGCTGTACAGTTTTGCATTCCCACTAGTAATATACAAGAGCTCCAGTTGCTTGCAATCTTCACCAGCACTTGGGGTTGTCATCATTTTTAATTTTAGCCTTTCTAATAAGAGTGCAATGATATCCCATTGTGGCTTTAATTTGCATTTTTCTAATGGAAAATGATGCGGAACATCTTTTCATGTGCTTATTTGCATATCCTTTAGTAAATGTCTGTTCAAGATTTTTGCCATTTTTAATTGGTTGTTTCAGACTGACATTTAAAAAAATTAAATCTGATAATATCCCACATCTCCCCTTCCCTTCAACACGGCACTTATGTCTCATTTTATTTTCCATTCAGTTTTTCTTTCTGATGTGCATTCACTGGGTCTTGAAAAATGCATGCACCTCTGGAAACTAAATCCCTATGAAGTGATACATCATAGTCATCACCTTAAAAAGTCCCCTCGTGTCCCTTCCAGTTATTCCTTGTCCCCAATTCCCCTCAAAGTAATCAGTGTTCTGATTTTTTTTGCCTGATATAAATGGAATCTTACTGTTTTGTGTAAGACTTTTTAACATATTTTTGAAATTCATCCATCTTGCATGTATCAGTAGTTCCTTCCTTTTTATTGCTAAGTAGTATTTCATTTTGCCAATAGATCACAGTTAGCTAATCCATTCTTATCTTGATGAACACCTGGTCTGTTTCCACTTTGGGCTATTATGAATAAAGCTTCTGTGAACAATCATATGAAAGTTTTTTTCTCTGGATATACGTTTTTATTTATCTTGAATAAATACCTAATAGTTGAACCGCTGGATCATAAGATATGTATATAGAAGTTTATAAGAAACTGCCATATCTTTTTTCAAATGTGAAGAAAGACTTCCTTCGTCCAAGATGCCTTAGGCATCTCTGGCTCATGGGTTTCCCAGGAATAGAAGTGCCCTTTGTTGTGGAAATTGTGGAGGTGGAATGATTCCCACCCCCTTCCTGGATCAGAATTGATTCAAGAATATAAGTGCCTCTCCTAGCAGCTCTGCTCTCACAGCTGTCAGCCTTGGTCAGGGGGAGGCAGGGAAGTTTAATTATAATGCTTCTGACAGTGTCTGAGCACAGAGCCCAGTGCCTGCTGCACCAACAGCTGAGCTCAGCCTGAAGCTGCTGTGCTGAAAACTCACCTCTCAGCATCTGGCTGTTCTTCAGTACGCCTGCTTAATGGTCCAAGAATTTCACGTTTCCACATGCTCATTGCTGGTCAGGTGCAGGTTGCAGGCACATTCCAGCTCCAGAGGCTTGCATCACTTTCCTCACGTTACCACTAGGTTAGCTGCAGCTCATGATACAGTCCAGCAGAGCCCAAACCGCCAGAGAATGGAATCTTTAACACAATCCATGTTCTCAAAGTTTATCAATTTGCACATACATCTACTGACAGGCTCTGCTCATGTCCCTCTGGGATCCATTTTTATGACATCTGACTTCTTTCTCTCATGGCTGATAGGAAGAGCAGGGGCACCAAGATGCTTTGGGAGGGAAGGCACTCTTGTTTTTCCCCTTTAAAGAGCAAAATGCTCTTTACTTCCTCCCATAGCACTCTTTTATGACACTGAACACATTCTTCCCTGTATCTCCACTGTTTGAGGTCATTTGTTTACTTAATACCCCACCTTGTTCCGGAAAGGATTTGAAGTGATTTGTAAGAATAAATCGAATACAAATAGATATTGTAAATTAAAAGTGGAATGAAAGGAAAATGAGGATGGGAACATAAAATGGAGTCAGGAATGCTATTTTTGTGCACTTTTTAGCTCCCCTTATCAATGTGAGTGCCATAACGCAAGAACTGTTTTATTCATCTTTGTATTTCTAACAGGGCTGGGTCCATTTTCTTTTTTAAAAAATAGTTTTATTGAGATATTCACATACCATAAAATTCACCCATTTAATTGTAAAATTCAGTGTTTTTTAGTATATTCACAGAATTGTGCAGTCATCATCATAATCCATTTTGGAACATTTTCATCACCCCATAAAGAAACCCCATACCCATTAGCAGTAAATCCTATTTCCCCCTGCTCCCACCCCTGGCAACCATTAATCTGTTTTCTGTCTCTTTGGATTTGCCTATTCTGGATATTTCATGTAAATGGACACATACAATATATGGCCTTTTGTGTCTGCCTTTCTTCACTTATATTTTCATAGTTCATCCAAGTTGTTACATGTATCAGTATTTGTCTTTTTTTATGGCTGCATAATATTACATTACATGGATGTAACACATTTTGTTTAGCCATTCATCTGTTGATGGGCATTTATGTTATTTCCACATTTTAGCTATTATGAATAATGCTGCTGTGAACATTTGTGTACAACTTTTTCTGTGTATGTATGTTTTCATTTCTCTTGGGTATATACCTAAGAGTTGAATTGGATCACATTGAGTTGAGTTGGATCATATGGTAACTCTACTTTTAGTCACTTGAGGAACTGCCAGACTTTTCCACATTGGCTACACCATTTTACATTCCCATCAGCACTGCATAATGGTTCCAATTTCTCAACATTCTTTTCTTTAAATTTTTATTGAAGTACAGTTGATTTACAATGTGTTAGTTTCAGGTGTCCAATATTTTTTATTATCTGCCTTTATGATTCTTCCATCCTAGTGGCTCCTTTGGTTATGATTTTCATTTCCCTATAACTAATGATGTTAAGCATCTTTTCATGTAATTATTGGCCTTTTGTGTATCTTATTTGAAGCTATGTCTCTAATATCCTTTGCTAATTTTTTATTGGGTTATTTATTTTTGAGTTGCAAGAGTTCTTTATGTATCCTACATGCAAATTCCTTGTCAGCTATATGATTTGCCAAATATTTTCTCCTATTCTGTGGGTTGTCTTTTCACTTTCTTGATGGTATCATTTGAAGCACAAATGTTTTTAATTTTTTTTTTGGTCATTTCTGCTTTTGATGTTGTATGTAAGAAGGTTTGACTTAACCCAAGGTCAGGGAGATTTCCCAGCCTTTTCTTGCACAGATATGCACATGTTTATTTACAAGAGCTACCATTTGTTGAGCACTTGCCTTGAGCTTGACATTATGCCATGCACTGTCAAGAGGGTATTGATGTCAGTAACAACAACAATAGTAGCTAACTTTATTGAGTTCTTACATGAATGATCTCATTTAGTCCTCACAATGAATCATTGAGGTAAATATGAATATATCTGTTTTACAGATAGAGAAACTGAAGATCAGAAACATTATCTGCATGAGATGCCTAGAATTTCTGTAGCCATCTTCTGGCCATGAAATGAGGCATTGATGTCAAACTGTGGGGGACATAAGGGAAAAATGGAAAGAACCAGCTATTGATGAGATAATGAATTAAAAGCCAAATAACAACATCAACCACAACATTAATAGCTGACATTTATTGAACACGACAAGAGTTATCTCATTTAACAGTCACAATAGTTCTTTGAGGAAAAATACATGGTGAGGACCCCACTACGAGGTTCAGAAATGTTAAATACTGTAGCAAACCTTGTTGGTACCTTCTACTTCTTCCTCACTAATAGAACTCCAATTTTTTCACCTTCCTCTGTGTAGCCATAATGGGGAGGGGGGCTGAACTCTTTCTTATGCAGAGGAAGTGAATCATGATTAATTGAAGCCAATCAGTAGTCTCATTCCCCTTGTCAGTACTAAGTTTCTGTATGGAAGTGGGACTAATCCTAGCCAATATGACCTGAAGGAAAGTCTGCTGAGGGGCTTCTAAGAAAGATTTTCATTGAGAATAAAAAGAGCAGGATCTTCCACTTCCACTTTGTCTTTTTATCATTGCACCCCTCAGCACCTAGCACTGAGCCTGGTGCATAGAAGAAAACTCAGGAAATATTTTGTGGAATGAAATCTCTTGAGTATACTGCTGTAGGTCAGTTTTTTTTCTTCTTTCACTTTGATCCATACAAGAATATATTAATCCAGGAATGATCCCTGGGACTGGCTATAGATGAGAAAGTACTTTCTAGAAGTTGTTTCCTGAGACTTAAGTTAGGCCAGTGACCACAGGCACCACTCATGCTCTTCTAAACTTGTGGAAAAACTACATTAAGGATTCACATTCCCTTTGTTGATGTAGTGAGAACACAATATTTTGCTCAGTTCAAGCAAAATGTATAGGTAACACCTTTCACTGATCTTACACTTGCCAAACTTTCTCCCAGATGGAGATAGGTTACATCTTATAGTTTAAAATTAATTTTAATTATATAAATAATACATAAATGATTAAGCTTTATTTCCTTAACATCATTGCTTTATACAAATTATTTTTCTTTTTGACGTATATTCTCTACTAATTCTTTCCGAGAGTTTTTGGGGGTGGTAAGTTTTCTGGGTTCTTATATGTCCAAAACACCTTTATTTCTCCCTCTCTCTCATATAATAGTTTGGCTTTGTATTAAATCCAAGGTTCACCATTATTTTCACTCAACAGTTTGAAGATATTCCTCCATTGCTGTCCTGCGTCTGATTTTGCTAATGGAAAGTAAAACTTATTCTTGTTCATTGTAGGTGGTCTTTATTTTCTCTTTGAAAGATTTTAGTATTTTCACGTTATCCTTGATGCTCTAAAATTTCACTGTGGTGTGTCCAGGTTTAGAGGTGGTTTTTTTTTTAATTACTATTCTTTTTTTAAAATAGGTTATCCTCCTTGGCATTTATAAGGCCCTTTCAATCTGAGGATTCATGACTTCAATTCTAGGGAGTTTTTTCTTTGTTTGTTTGTTTTGCCATTTATTCCTCAAATATTGATTCCTTCCATTCTCTCCATTTTTATTCAGTGGAACTCCCTTTAGACAAATGTGGAAATTTCTTGATTTGTTTATATTTCATGCCTCTCACATTTTCTTTACTACTTCCCATCCCCTTATCCTTTATACTATGCTCTGGGTGAATGCCTCAGCCCAATTTTCCAGCTCTATGATTTCATCTCTGTTTCTATCCATCACAAATCTTAGTTCAGTCCGTTTATTAACTTCACCTATGTTATTTATTTTTAAAAATCTCTTATTTTTCATATTTACCTATTATTGTTCTATAATTACTTATTCTTTCATAGATGTAATATCCTTCCTTATCATTCTGAGGTTATTATTTTATATTCATGTTCTGAGGACTCTACTTATCTAATGAAAGTCCTTTCATTTGTTGAGTGTATTGTCTCTATTTCATGGCGTTGCTTTGTTTAAATGTTTGATGATTCTCTTATTATATGCTTCTCTCTGTAGTTGAGATTGTTTTAGACTGTCTGCTCCTTCTGTTTATGCAACTTGTTTCAGAGAATAGAGGGAAAATATGTATCTGCTGTTTTCAATCAATCAGAGTGGGTGAGGTGGAGAACATGCCATAATAAGGGTACCTTGATGAATCTGTGTACCTCTCTATTTCTCATTAATACTCCCATTTATTTTGCCATTGCCCATCACCCATGTTACTAGACTATCTCACTGTCTTAAGCTCCCTTATTCATTGCTTTCACTTGAAGACAAATCCCTCTGTTACTGCTTGCTGGTCCATGCAGTGGGAAAAAGGATAGAGAGGAGTTGACTTTTCTGGCTTTTCTTCCCGCTATACTGAGTAGTTGCCCCAAAGACCACTCCTTTGTCATAGTTTTTACCTTTTGGCATGGAGAACTCCTGGGGTACTTTTATTACCTATAAGAATACTCTCCAATGCTCTCCCATGCATGTCCTGAGCTGTGGTTTCCTTCTTTAATCAAAACAGATCTACTTCTCATCTTCTAAGGAGTCCTCTCAGTTTTTGGGCCACCAAAAGTGATTTCAAGCATGACTATGTATTGAATCATTTTTCTGTTGTGTCAGCTAGGATACAGCAAGTGAAGAAACTGTAAATAGCAGTGGCTCAAGGAGGATATGAGCTTATTTCTCTATCCCCATTTTATAAATAGACTCCACTAACTTGCTCAGTGTCATGTAACTAATAAGCTGTGGAACTGGGATTTGAAATCAGATCTGACTCCAAAGTCTACCTTATTAGTTTCTTTCCACTATGCCAGTGGTTCTCAACCTTGGCTGTACATTAGAATCACCAGGGTAGCTTTAAAAAATACTAATGCTTCAAAACCATACCAGATCAATTAAATCACAGTCAAGAGTATTTTTTAAAAGCTTCCCATTTGATTCAATTATAAAGCCAGAGTTGAGTACTACTGCACTTTCTAACTTGTTCCCTTTTTGCCTATATATGCTATATGCTCCTCTGCCAAATACTTTCCTGATTACCTGATTGCTAACACTCTGCTTAAGTTACTTGTCTGAGTAATTTTAAGAATTATTTTGAAGAAATATGGAAAATTACCTTAGTTCATGTTTGACTCCAAATTTTTAAAATCATTAAGAAATATGCCAACACATGCAAAATTGTACACATTCTGAAAATCAATCTATGTAATCAATTGTATTAACAGACTACAGAAGAAAATCACACAATCAAATCATTGACGTAGAACAATGATTTGATAAAATTCAACACCCATTCATGATTTAAAAAAAAAAAACACCTCGGAAAACTCTAGGAATACAGGAACTTGCTCAACTTGATACAGTACCTCTACCAGAAAACAAACAGAAAAACCTCACAGTTAATGTCACACTTAACAATGAAAGGCTAAATGCTTTCCAGCTAAGAACAGGAACAAGTCAAGAATGTCCATTCTCACCACTGCTATTCAATATAGAACAGAAATAGATTTACAAAGATATAGTCAGTTGACTTTTGACAAAGGTGAAAAAGCAATTCAATGGAGGATCTTCTCAACAAATGTTGCTGGAGCAATTATATATCCATAGACAAAAAATATGAACTATAATCTATATTGCACACCTGATACAAAAATCAACTCAATGTGCATCATAGATTTAAATATAAAATATACATCTATAAAACTTTTAGAATATAACATAGGAGAGAACTTCAGGATCTGGGCTTCATGAAGAGACATGACACCAAAAGCACAAACCATAAAAAAATGAATATATTAAAAACTTTTACTCTATGAAAGACCATGTTAAGGGAATGAAAAGACAAGCTATAGACTGAGAGAACGTATTTGCAAGCCCACATATCTGACAAAAGACTCAGATCTAGAATATATAATGAACTCTCAAAACTCAACATTAAAAAAGCAAACAATCCAATTAGAAAATAGGCAAAAGGCACAAAGAGTCTTATCACTGAAGAAGCTCTACAGTTATAGTAAATGAGCACATGAAAAGATGTTCAACACCATTACACATCAGGGAAATGCAAATTTAAACCACAAAGGGATATCATTACACATCTATTAGAATGGTTAAAATACAAATACCAAATGCTGATGAGAATGCAGTGAAACTGGATCTCTCATACATTGCCGGTGGGTATATAAAATATTAAGCCACTCTGGAAAACACTTTGGTGGTTTCTTATAAAATGAAACACACAATTATCACATGACGCAGCAATTACATTTACAGGCATTTAGTTTTCAGAGAAATGAAAACTTATGGCTGCAGAGAAACGTGTGCACCACCACTTACACTTAGCACTCATCTATTCTATTTCACTGTATGTAACATCCCTTGTATGAATAACCACTAATCAAATTAGTATGCTGATGATAGGCATTTGGGTTGTTTTCACTTTTCAGCATTTCAGTAATGCTTTTATGAATATCCTTGTAGCTGTCTCCTTGAACACATGTGGGAGAATTTCCGTGGGATGTATATCTAGAAATGGAATTTCTGGATCATAGGTTGATATACATTTTCAACTATACTAGCTACTACCAAAAACTGCTCTCCAAAATTGTACTAATTTATGTTTCCTCCAACAGCGTATGAAAGTTCCAGGTGCTTTTTGTCTTTGCCTAGACTTGGGATGCCATACTTTAAAAATTTCCACCAATCTAACGCTTGTAAAAGATGCAATTTCTGTTTCAACTTGGATTTCCCTAGTTATGTGTGAGGTTGAGCATATTTTTACCTGTTTATTGGCCATTAGGGTTTCCTCTTTTATGAACAACCTGAGCATATCCTTTGTTCATTTTTTTTCTATTGGAGTTTTGCCTTTTTCTTATTGTTATTATATATATAGGTTATATGTATATAATTAATATTAATTAATTAATCCTATGTCAGTTATATAAGATTCAAATATCTTTTTCTTAGTCTGTTACATATCTTTTCATGTTTTAATGCTATCTTTTGCCTTCAGAAGCTTTAAACTTTCATGTAATCAAGTTTACCAATATTTTCCTATAAGATTTCTGCTTTTTGCATATTGGTTAAGAAAGTCTTTTTGTCACAAGGAATTAAAGAGAATCTCCTACAATTTATTCTAATAATTTTCAATCCTGTTCTTTATATGCAGGTCTTTAAAACATCTGGAGTTTATGTATGGTGTGAACTGGGGATCTAATCTAATTTTTTTCCATACGAAAGTTAATTGTCCCAATATCATCTCCTGAAGAGTCCATGTTTTCTTTACTTTATCCAATTAAACAAATACCCAAACCTACTTTGTGCTAGACATTGTTCTAAGCACTCTGCGTATAGTATTAAAAGCAAACGAAATATTACCATTGGCATTATGAATTGTATTTCATTAAAGCTATTAGAATTTTCCTGCCCTTGTGGAGCTTATATTCTACTTTGGGTAGGTTTATAATAAACATAATAAATAGACATATTATATAATATGCTGGAAGATGATAAGTGTTATAGAAAAAATAGAGCAGGGAAAAGAAAATCGGAGGGCTGGGCTGGGAGGAAGGTTGTGACTTTAAATAGAATAGTCTGGGTTGGTCTTGTTGAGAAGCTGATATGTGGGCAAAGCCGAAAGAAGTGAGGGAGGTGGCATGTGACTATTTGGGGCATAATAAAAGGTAATACTTACCTGATATTTGTGAATTTCACAAAAACTCCTGTTGGAGGTTTTCGTTTTTTGTTTTTTGGGGTTTATTTGCGGTACGCGGGCCTCTCACTGTTGTGGCCTCTCCCGCTGCGGAGCACAGGCTCCGGACGCACAGGCCCAGCGGCCATGGCTCACGGGCCCAGCCGCTCCGCGGCATGTGGGATCCTCCCGGACCGGGGCATGAACCCGTGTCCCCTGCATCGGCAGGCGGACTGTCAACCACTGTGCCACCAGGGAAGCCCTCTTGTTGGAGTTTTTAACTGGAGTTTTTTCATATCTATATAGATTACTCTGGGGAGGACTGATACCCTTACAACGTTGCATCTTGCCATTCATGAACATGGTCTGGCTCTACGTTTATTCACCGCTTCTGTTATGCACTTTATAGTTTTCTGGCCCCCATAAACCGTTTGTATATATTTCCAACCTCACTTCCTGTTCGCTTATCCCACTCTACTCTAGATGCTACTCACTGTGTTTCTGATAGGTAATGTAAACTAATGATTGTGTGTGTTTGTGTGTGTGTGTATGAT
Source organism: Monodon monoceros (assembly GCF_005190385.1). NCBI lineage: Eukaryota > Metazoa > Chordata > Mammalia > Artiodactyla > Monodontidae > Monodon > Monodon monoceros. Next base: position 93,739,817 of record NW_021703779.1, on the reverse strand, counting down.
GGATGATGGTCTTGTTTCCTGACCCTGATCCTAAACCTGAGTTTGATTAACCCAGACCACAGCCCTTCTCCTTCATGATTTTTGCAAGATACATATTCTTGTCCTGTCTCCTCAGTGAATCTTCAAGTCCTTCAGGGGCAGTGACTGATGTTATCTACTCTGCATCTCTCCTGTGGTACTGAGCACATTGTAATTACTCAAAAGATCTTACTGGTACATTTCCCACAATGGGGTTGCTGCACTTATTCTTCAATCCCTTCACGCCATTGAACCCTCAATCGTCACTCTCCCTTGATCTTCAAAGTTGACTTCCATACAGAAAGATGTACGTTCCCCTGGACTTGTGCCTGAGCCTTTCACTTCTGCCAGTGATCCTTCTCCTCTGAGGAAGTGAGAGAAAAAGTTTTGGTTAGTAGCTGAGAATTCTTTGAGAAGAATTACGTTGGTGAGATAACCTAGTCCAGTTTTTGAAAAAGGTTTTCCCACAGAACATGTCTATGAGATGTTCTGGGGAAAAAAAAGATCCTGAGTTAAAAAAAAAAAAAAAAGCAGGAAGCCCTTTATACTAAATTGCCTTCTCGGAGACTGGTACCATGTTTTAAGTATATTAAAGACCCTGAAAAGTTTATGATAAAGAAAACAAATTTTGTTTAGCCCATCACTTTTCAAACATATTTGACCATATAATTTTTTTCTCTTTTTAAAGAATACCTATTAACACCCACATACCTCACACTGGGAAACATTGATCTTGTTCACCTTCTGCTCTCTGGTATATATAAGGCAAACAAAGCCATCTATCCTAGACTGTCTTCTAAAGACATTTTGCTTCCACAGTAGTGTTAAAAAGCCTAGATCATGAGGAAATTTTCTCTAAGATCTATTCCAAATCCTTCATGTTTAAGTTTTATCATCCCATCCATTCTTATATCTTCACCAGAAATAAAATGATTTTGAGTTCTGATGCAAAATCAATTGCTGTGTATTTACAGAAAGCTTACTATGTGAAAGAAAAAAAATTTAAGACATTGACTTTGCTGGACAAAAATGTTGCAGCCATTGGTTGGAATTTCCATATTTCTCTGCTTCTATTTCTTGATATTTTTCTGCCCTTGACTTGAATAACCCTGAGTTTTCAAGAGGTGGCCACAATGTAAGGCAGAAACAAATGGAAGAAAACAGGGCAGACACATGTTGTCCCCTGAGGTACTTATTTAGAAAAGAGGAGAGCAGCAGAAAAGTGTAGGGAGGACTTGACTGGGCAGGTTGCACACTTGACGCTGAACACCCCACTAACATAGATAGCTCAGGCTTTGCTGAGCTATCACCTTCCAGAGAAGAAAAATCATATATTTAATCCCATTTTAAGGCAGCTTACAGTAAAATACGTGCATAGCAAGAGCTTAACTATAAATCATCTAGCATTATCTCTAAAAAGTAGGGTTAATTATATTAGGAATCAGACATAAGATAATTCCTGAGCATGCTATTAGCTCTGAGCTTCCTGGAAGCCAAGCAAAAATTGAACCATGACTAGTTCAATACTGCTACATATTAATGCATGTAGCCTCCGTTGTGAATACGGTAGCCCACCCTTGCCTTACTCTTCTTTTGTCTTATAATTTGGCCTGATTTCTTGAATTCAATATGCGTGCTTCCTTGCCCTTTATAACATATTTGATATAAAGAAGCCAGTTAGTAACAAATAGGCAGTTTGAGGAAAGAGCTATTAATATTTATCTTGTAGCCATCAGACTCACTTCACACAGAAAAGTCTCTGGGTTAGATACGAAGTCTCAAATTCTCAAAGATGAACGCTGCAGATCCCATTAACAAAATTATTACACCAAGCTAAAAGTTCTTTGGGATCCGTCTTCAACTTCATCCTCCATGAAATTCCGGAATGACTTTCCCTTGTCTTGTCCCTTTCCTACTGCTTCTTAGTCAACTCCACTAACCTCATTTCCAAACAACCAGTTGTTGGATGCATGAACTAAAATGCCATAAAGAATTTGCATATTTGATTATTTTCTCTCAAGCTTAAATGAAGAGAGCTACAATTTCTAAGAAGCCTGGTTTGACTGTGAGTCTGGCCCCCAGGCAGATTAGGCCAAGGTTTTGGCCAAGTGAAATTGGCAGTTCCCTAGAAGAAAAGACTAGCACGTTGCTCATTAGAGCATTCTGAGCTTGCCTGTGCAATCTTTTTGCTACCCTGCAATTTCCTGTTGGTTATAAATGAAACCTTTCTAGCTGTTAATGCAGCCGGTGAGTTGAAAAAAAAAAAAGCATGTAATTAATCAAAGGAGGTTGGGGGAGATTCACTAAGCTTGAGTTATAGGGGAGAATCTGGACAAGGCACTAGGACCTAGAAGGCATCTATCCACCCTGGCAGGAATTTCTTGCTTGGAGCTCAGACAACAAAGGCATAGAGAGATTGGTTTTCTTTCTCTCAGCATCTCCACCCAACCAGCAGAAAACCGGTGAGTGGGGCTTTCCAGTGATTTTCAGGGAGAATGTAACAGATGTCAAACGGGAAAAGCACAAGGCAAAGCTCTCTCTCTCTGCCTCTCTCGGTGTGTCCTCTCTCTCTCTTTCCCTCTTATCTCCCCCCTCTTTTTTTTTTTTTCTTGGCCTTATTCTATCAGATTTTTTCCTAAGCCTCTACCTGGGATATTCCTTTAGAAAAGTGAGTTTGATGTTCCTTTGTTTGCACTGTGATGTTGATTTTAGAATAATAGCACCCCAGATTCTAAAGCAAAGCCAAGCGTTGCTGGCACGCCTGGGGAAATGCTTGCTACTTGTCTTGAGGAGGTGGGGTCTCTTACACTGCAGGTTGTCTGACAGAGACAATGCTGAGCTCAGCACAGGTCATGGTGACATTGGGAGAATAGAGGGAGCAAGCCTGGCAAACCTGCTAGGCACCAGTCTTCCTTTATCTCCTGTCTTCCTGGTCCCTTGCAAATATCTCAATGTGGCAGTGTGTAGCAGCTGAGCCCTGCTTGCTTTGTGAGTCCTTTTATCCCCATCTGTGCCATGCATGTTAATAGTTTGGTTCCTAGGCTGTCACTACCTTTGCTAGCGTTTGGGGCTTCTGTTGTATTTGGTTTCATATTGTGATTTTCTTTCTTTCTTTCTTTCTTTCTTTCTTTCTTCCTTCCTTCCTTCCTTCCTTCCTTCCTTCCTTCCAGCAGAAAGGGGGAAAGCAAATCTGACAGATGACCATCTTTTGCCTCACCTAACACACCTGGGCAATAGATAAATTTGGGGTGAATTGCCTGCTGTGAGGGAAAAATGCCCCTTCATTCAGGGTAGAAGCCCAGAACAATGAAAGGTGTGCTTGCTTCTAAAGGTCCCATATGCTATTAAAGGATTCATTTGGGAATTTTTCAACAATTAAATGATTCCATTAAGAGGTGGGGCTGCATCATTGGTGGGGGTGGGTAGAGCACATAAAGAAGGGGGGGCGGATACCAGGAGTAAAGCAGAACTAATAACTCGTTAAATAACTGATTTTTCTAATCCCTTTCTTTTTTCAGCTTATTTCTTATGAATCTCGGATAGCTGCACCAGCTTGGTGGGGAAGGGGTTTGATGAATAGCACAAAGACTCTAGCTATTCCCTAGAGGCCGTCCCTTTAAAGGAGAATTCCAGTTTATTCTGGGGGGGGAGGGGATGCACACATTAGAGTAGGAAAGAGGGTTTGGGATAAAATTAAAACACTCCCCTTTCATAGTCATTTTACTAAGATGCAAAGATTGCTTCCTGAGCTAGAGATGCTAACCTTGGCTAGGTCCTTCTGTTCCCTTCAAGGGGGATTTTGTCGGCTATGGATTCATTTACGAGCGTTAGTCATGTGGGCATGTGTGAGGAAACAGATGCCAGTTTTAATGTATTTAGCCTGAAGTTACAATTTGATAGGAGCCAGTGTCAGGAAGTCCCAGGATTTTAAGCTATTTCAAAATCCCTCCCTCTCCTGTGTTTGGAACAGTGCCAGAAGTGCCTCCCTCCCCATCTCTCACCCCAGTGCCCATAGCCAGCAGCACCCCTCCAGCCCCTCCTTCTTTTCTATTAAAATCAATATTCCTGCAGGTCAGGGGCAAGCAGCAGATGGGTCACGGGCTTTTTTCAACCAGTTCTTTTCACAAGCAGCAGATTGCAGATCTGGATCTGGCTAATATTTGAATTCCTTTCTTTTTTTTTTTTCCTCCTCACCCCTTTTTCTTTGCTTCTTTTCATCCCCACCCTTTTCTCCAACACTCAGGTCTCTGAGGTTCCACCAAAATATGGAACTTGATTTTGGACATTTTGATGAAAGAGATAAGACATCCAGGAACATGAGAGGCTCACGGATGAATGGGCTGCCTAGCCCCACTCACAGCGCCCATTGTAGCTTCTACCGAACCCGAACCTTGCAGGCACTGAGCAACGAGAAGAAAGCCAAGAAGGTACGTTTCTACCGCAATGGGGACCGCTACTTCAAGGGGATTGTGTACGCTGTGTCCTCTGACCGTTTTCGCAGCTTCGACGCCTTGCTGGCTGACCTGACACGATCTCTGTCTGACAACATCAACCTGCCTCAGGGAGTGCGTTACATTTACACCATTGATGGATCCAGGAAAATCGGAAGCATGGATGAACTGGAAGAAGGTAATTCAAGGAGTGGGTGGTGGCCCTTAGTGGGAGGTGGCATCGTTAGTTATGGGTACATTTCTTGGATTTTATTAAAAGAAATTGGGAAATGTGTTTGTAAAAACACAAGGTTGCTGCTTAGACTTCTAATTCTATAGGCATTGACAGAATCATTAGCCATTACCCTTCATGGTCTTCAGTTTCGGCTGGCGTTGAAGTGTGGCTGGTGATGATAATGCATTGTGTTTATCTCCCAGGGTATACAAAGAAAAATCTGAATTGTGTCATTTACTCTAGAATGTGTTCATAGTTAAATATAAATAGCACTATTGAGGCAGACCATAAAATCATTAGGGGTATAAAATGAGGAAGGAAGATTGGTTGGGTTAACAGAGAGAAAATATTATATGCTAATATCCTTTGAACTGCTGAGAGACTGTCTGTGAATTGCAACTCATGGAAATATGCACCCTAAAAGCTGGACTTCCTGGACGTATTCACAGAGGATTATACTTTTAGGTAAGTGGTCACTGCTCAGCTGTTGCTTCTAAAAAGCCCACTTCAGGGTGTGTCCCTAAGGCTGAGGTCATTGAGAGAAATACCAAAAAAAGCTGTAGGTATGTCTGGTATTTTAATAAAGACTATCCCTATTAGAATAGGAACTGACTCACTGTACCTAAATCTGTTTAAATCCTTGTCAGATTTTGGTTTTGCAATCGAATTTTATGACAAGATTGCTGAGAATCCTGACAACCTGTGTACCCAACTCAAATATAGGGAAAATGCCAGCTCTTACCAAAACTTGCCCAGCCATGAAGTCTCTTTTGTGATCATTTAGAAAAATAGATCTTGGGACATGGTCTTAATATTTTACTTTATCAAATCAAGTATTTTGAGGATGCCTCCCTACCCCACCTTTTAATGGGTGTAATATATGTGATCAGTTTAACCTGACAATACTTTAAAGGACAGCACTCAGGAGTGGTGATAATGAAAATGTTCCCCCCAAAACCTCTTCCCACGCTCCAGCCCTCCCTCCTCATTCTTTCCATTCCCCCAAGCAAAGATGAGTTTAGAACAGGCAGATCTCTCTGAAACAGCCGGCAAGGAAGGAGAAACAACACATTAAAGGACTTGGTACGGATGGGAGTGCCCCGCCTCTGCTTCACTGCTTCTAGGTTTCTTGTGTTTCTAGAGACAAAGGAGCATGAGGGCTTCCTTTGTACAAGACCACATTCTCGCAAGTAGCTGCTGTTTCTCAAGTCAGGTTGAGTGATTTGGGGCTAGTTACTTATAAGACAGTGTCCATATGGCTACTGGATCTAGGTCTCGGGATTCAAGTCTGAGGTTTTTCTTCAAGCTGACCTTGAGAAACAATGCTGAGGAGGCTTAGATTATTTGATCAGGTGCTGGATGGCCAGGTGGAGGTTAATCCTAGGCTTCTTCTGAACATTGAAGGATTGGCCATCCTAGCAAATATCTTAAAATAAAGGAGAGTCAGGGCAAACTTGAAGGACTTGAAGCTAGGCTGAGGGAGCTGTCCAACAGCGTAATCGATAGGGTGTGTGTCTTTTGTCACTGGAAAATCCACATCTCAGTCAAACTGGAGGGGTTTCTCTGTAAGAATTTTCATAAACAAAGCACCCTGAATCACCCAGTATGTCCTCATCATTTCCACTAGCTGCGATCTTTTAAAGACCACGATACATGCTCGGGCAGAATTCTGAATCAAGTGACATTGTATTTGGAGCAAGGATTAGAATGTTCTTGTGTCTGATATTAGAGTGGTGTCATGCACAGATTGCCCACTCCCCCAAATCCATTTTTTAACATGTCTTGCTCAAGGACTAGCCCTTGATATTGATTTTCCTCCCTGGATTTCTGTGTGTGTGTGTGTGTGTGTGTGTGTGTGTATTGGGGTGTGTGTTGTGATAATCTTAGCTCAATATAGGTAATAAATACAATTTTGAAGACTGCAGCTTCCTTTTCTCTTGATCCTTTTGAGTCCTGCTAGACTGTACTCCTCTTATCTACCACTCCCGGGTGCAGTAGTAGTACTTCCTGGTGAATTTCTGGACTATGCAGAATGTAAATAAGGCTCAGTTGCATTTATCCACAAGTCACGTACAACCACAAACTGCAGTGGCCCTCAGTGCCCTTTCAGTCCTGAGTATGGCCCATTCAGTCAAGGAAATTCTGGGGTATCTCTGGGGCAGCATTGAGAAATGTGACCAATATCCCACTACCACAGAGCCAGATGGGAAAAGGTACAGATATGAAGAGGATAAAGAAAAAGGGTCTTTTTCTCTCCTATTTTTTGTCCTTTGCAACTGTAGGAATGGAGGACAGAAGTCCTTTACTTTTTTCACCTTTGGAAGAGGTTAAAAGAAAGATTTTAAAATAGTAATTCATACATGTTGCTTCCCAAGAGACTTCAAATTGAAAAAGTTTGGAAAGATCCCTGGGTGAAGAGTCAGAGGCATTGGGTTCTCATCTTAGAGGCAGAAGATTATAATAGGAAAAGAAATCTTTGGAATCCGATTTGGTTCAAATCCCAGTTCTGCCACTTGCTAGCTTGTGTGAACTCGGGGGAAACCATTTAGACTCCCTGAGCCTCAGTTGTTCATCTGTAAAGTGGGAGTAACTGCTTTGAGGATTAAATAAAACAATGGATACGAAGTGTTTAGTATTCTGCCTGGCACATGATAGCATTCAATAAAGGGTGGCTGGTACTATTTGAGTCATCCTAGTTTATAGCTGGTTAAGCTACATGACTATAAGTTTGTCCTTATCATCACTGTGACTAATGTTCTCTCTTTTTAAAACAACGTAAAAAAAAACAACCTTATTAAGGTATAACTTAATACTGTAAAATTCACCAACGTAAGTGTACAGTTCAATGAAAGTGTACAGTTCAATGACTTTTAAAAAATTTACAAGTGGTGAGACCATCACCATAATCTAATTTTATACCATTTCCATCACCCCAAAAAGAAACCCTGTGCCAATTAGCTGTCACTGCCCATTTCCCGTATTCTCTCCAGCTCTAGGTGACAACTTATCTACGTTGTGTCTCTACAGATTTGCCTATTGTGGACATTTTATGTAAATTGAATCATACACTATATGGTCTTTTGTGACCGGCTTCTTTCACTTACAAAATGTTTCCAAGGTTTGTCCATGCTATACCATGTATCAACACTTCATTCCTTTTTTTCTTTGAGGGATAATATTTCATTGTATGTATAGACCACATTTTGTATATCTATTGTAATATTCTTACCTGTAAAATGAGACTAATAATACCTGCCTTCTTTATCTATTAGAGTGATTGTGAGGATAAAATTAGATGATAAATATGGAAACACATTGACAAGGTAAAACTACAGCTACGAGGGACTATTATTGTTCACGATGTAAAAAAAATAATAGTAATAAGAAAAATGGTACAGATGAACCTATTTGCAGGGCAGGAATAGAGACATAGACGTAGAGAACGGACATGTGGACACAGGGGGTGGGGAAGGGGAGGGTGGGATGAATTAGGAGATTGGGAACGACATATATACACTACCATGCGTAAAATAGATAGCTAGTGGGAACATGCTATAAAGCAGAGGAAGCTCAGCTTGGTGCTCTGTGACGACCTAGATGGGTGGGATGGGGGTGGGTGGGAAGGAGGTCCAAGAGGGCGGGGATATAGGTATACATATAGCTGATTCACTTCATTGTACAGCAGAAACTAATACAACATTGTATAGCAATTACACTCCAATTAAAAAAAATGATGATGCCAGTGAAGGGCTGGAATAGCCAGTGGCTCCCAAACCTGGCTGCCTTTCAGAATCTTTTAGAGCGTTAGAAAAATATCAATTCCTGGGCCACGCCCCGGATTTGTTGACTCAGAATTTTCAGGGCTAGTGCTCCAGAGTCTGTTTTCACAGATTTCCCCAGGTGAGTCTTATGAGCACTTAAAGTTGGGAAGTACTAGATTAAGTGATCTTGACGGTCCCCTTCAGCTATGTACAATGGTGGGAATTCCTAGCAATACCTAAACCTTTGTTGTTGTTGTTGTTGTTTTTGCGGTATGCGGGCCTCTCACTGTTGTGGCCTCTCCCGTTGCGGAGCACAGGCTCCGGACGCGCAGGCTCAGCGGCCATGGCTCACGGGCCCAGCCGCTCCGCTGCATGTGGGATCTTCCCAGACCGGGGCACGAACCCGTGTCCCCTGCATCGGCAGGCAAACTCTCAACCACTGCGCCACCAGGGAAGCCCTGTTTTTGTTTTTTGATTTGTAGATCTTAAAGGAATGATGGAGCATAGAACATACTGTGTTTCCAAATGGCCACATTATTAAGTATTTAGCCTAAAATAAAATGAAATAGAAAGCAATTGGTTAATAATCTCTCTGGCCTTGTGGCACTCCTTTGTCTAATGCCTCTAGTCTACTGTCTGCTGCTAGATACTGAAAGTATTAAGGGGACCATTTTGGACCAAAGTCAGGTTATTGATGTCAGCTTTCCCACAGCTCCTTGGGTACACGAACAGTCTTCATGAAGCCAGACAGAATGTGGCCATATACGTATTAGCCATATTCCCAGTGGGTCAGTGAATGAAATCCACCAGTGACTTTTCGTTTTGTCTTGTTTAGCCTTCCATTGGAGAATTATTCTTCCTTCATGTACTGTCTAATTCCTTCCCCACTTCCTCGTATGTAAGTACCCAGATCAATCTTAGGGGTGTCCTTTTGAGCATTATTATGCAGACCATGGGACAGAATATTTACAATTGTGACGGTCTTGTTGGAAGATCTGTATGGTGACACCAGCTATGATCCACTTTCTTTGCCATAGCCCATTTGTTCCAATGAGATGAAACCACTTTCTCACTAATTTATCCTCTAACTACTAAAGCAAGCACACTGCCAAAGAGGAGGATTTTAAGATACCTGGGAGAGTGATACATCACTAATAGACCTGATAATACAATAAACCACCATTTAATATTTTCCTTCTTGAGGGAGAAAGCCCAGGAAAAGAGGAGAAAGCCCAGGCAGAAGTGCTTTTGCACTGAGCAGCTATAAACATGTTTAATGTTTTTGAAAATGGAGCTTTCCTGAAAGTGAAGGGAGGTAGACATTAGATCATCTTGAGCCCATAGCTTGTTCCCTTCCTGCCCTTTCAGCTGTGCTTCCATGACTTCATTTCCTTACCCCCTCGCCCTGAAGCAGATTGTCGATTCCAGCAGATTGTCACCTTGCTTGGCTCTGAAGCCAGCTTTCCTTCTAGGCTTCTAATGAGTGGGAAATGGCCCCTGGAAGCTGTGGCAGGATGGGAACCCAGCTGTGTAAAGGTGCAACACAGAACCAGGAAGCTTTGGTCCAGAGAAGCAGCACATTTGATGTCTTTCCAGTAGTACAAGGGGAGAGTCCTCAGTGGTGGGCCCCTATTTCTTTTCTTTAACATGTAAGTACCATAACAACTTTATCTCCTAGAGCCTGTTTGAGATGGAAAAGAGATGAAAATTCCTTCTTATAGACCTTAAGAGCTGGAAGGGCCTTAGACGTCACCTAGCGCAATAGCTTCAATTTGTAGACAGAAAAGCTGAGACTCAGAGATTAAATGATTTGCCTGATGTCATACAGCTTGTAAATGCCTGCCTGGGATTTAAATCCAGGTCTATCTGACTCCCCCTCAACCACCACAAACATCCTGCCCTCTGGTAGGGGATACAGATAACGGGGGAGGCATGTGTGGGAGCAGGGGGCATATGGAAAATCTCTGTACCTTCCCCTTAATTTTGCTGTGAACCTAGAGCTGCTCTAAAAAAAGATAGTCTTAAAAGATATTCTGCCCTCAGTGTGCACCAGCAGAGGCAGCAAGTGGCTTTGCTAGGTGTTATCCGTGAAGCTACCACATTTGGCCTTTGACGCAACTGGAGGCCTCCTTTCAGCCAGCAGGAAATATGATCTTTGAAGCCTGGGTCCCGGGCAGTGCTCATGTTATATAATGATTATAGCTCAGTTCCAAGATGGTTGCCCTTGCTGCTGCTGCTTTTCTTTCCTTCAGCTTCTACTCTTCCTCTTTTCATGTCCTTTCTCTCCACCCTTTCTTCCTCCTTTCCCTCTTAGCTCTTTTTCTTGTTCTCTCTCTGTTCCTTCAGATTAGGGCCTTAATAATAATGATAGCTGGCATTTGTCAAGTGCTTACTATGTAGCAGACTCTGGGCTCAGCCCTGCATATCATGCATCACCTGCTCTGAGCCTCAGAACAACCTTAAGAGGTAGGTATTGTTATCATCATCCCCACTTTGCAGACAAATAACTGAAGCCAAGGGAGGTTAGTCTGCCCAAGGGCACACAACTAGGAAATATTGGGGGACCCCACTGTGACTGACATCACGTCAGCTGCTCTTTTTCCATTACTTCTTATTGGGGCCAAAAGGAAAGAGAGTGGAGAGACTAAAATGTGCTGTTGGAAAGTGTTCAACGTAGATTTGGCTGAGAGCTGGGCCCTCTGAAAAGTTCTTGGGTGCCATATGATACTATAGCTGTCTGCCATCATGTTCATTTTCACGGGGGATGGTTAATCATACTCATAGTTCAGAGGCTTAAGAGGTTTAAGAGATGGGAGCAAAAAAAGTCCAGAGTCCTAATAGGGCTGCGCAGCTGACTCTCCAGAGGAGACTGTGGATGAGTGAAATCATAAATATATAGCCTCATACATTTGCACACCACCAGTTGTCTGACAGAGTTTCAAAGTACATGACAAATTACGGAAAACATCTGACTCAGAGGCAGTGACCTCGTGGAAGTTGCCCGTGCATCTGGTAGAGTGCCATTTCTAGGGTATGGGGAATACTGGCTGTGAATATATGGGGGAATTGAAAGGGTCCCTTCATCCTTTAAGTCAAAAATTAAAGACCACATCCTCTAATCACTTGTGTAGGATTGGGTTAGCCAGTGGCAGCCAGAGAAATTAGGGTTTCTTTAGGCTGCGGTCTTTGATCGCCCCATCCTGGCTGTGCATGCATGCACCAGGTGCAGGAGTGAGGGCCTGTGCTCACCTACAAACCATGCCTTGGTCCCCTTGTCAAGACAGAACGCTAGCAGCATCTGGGACTCAGAGCAGTGTTGGAAGCCACTTTGCATACGTTACAAGCCACTTACCTTCCCGCTCCACACACACATATAAATGTCCTCAAAGGTGCCCTACAGAATCTCACTGAATCTTCTCTGAGCACTAACTGAGAAATTTATCAATTAACACGACTTAAAGGCTTTGGTGCTACAGCAAAGCAATCAATATTTGCACAGGGAGTGAATCATCAGCCCCGGCGTTTGTGAATGTCTCTGCTCGGTTCTCCCGCTGAGACCGAAGGAAGAGCCATCAGATTATAATTGTGTTTAATGCTTTCTTTGCACGGGCTCGGGTTGATTGATTGATTGATCGATTTAGCGTTATTACTGATGAGTTAAGCCTGATTCAGTCACACTGGTTTTCTGCATCTCAACCTCTGGATGAACTTCTGTATACCTTGAGGCTAATGTGTTTCACTCAAAAAATTCAACCTTTTCCAATAGTCTCTCCCCGAGGCTGAGCCTCTCTTCCTCTTTTCTCCAGCTTCTAGTCCCAGGTGTCTAATCCCTTCCTCTTGCCTCTGGCCCCTGCATTTCTTCCGCTGTACTAGTCATTTCCTCTAGCCCATGATAAATGTGAAAATTACACTAGATCCTTCCAATCCATAAATCAGGCTGTATGGTGTATTCTCACATCTCCACCTCATTACTTGTGGCAGCCAAGGGTGAGCACTGGTGAAGATGGCCCTGAGTACACTGAGCTAGTGTGTGGCATTCAGGAAGATGGAAAGATGAGGGGTGGGTGGTGGAAACAGGGGAGAGCATTTCTCAAGCAAGAGCTAGACTTGCAGACGCAAGGAATAGTGTGTGTGTGTGTGTGTGTGTGTGTGTGTGTGTGTGTGTCTACAGGTTGTTATTTAGATAGTTTCTCCACCTGGGTATGGGGGTAAAAGACACAATGATACACACATACATGCATTCACCACACACACACATTTCACATTTTAGTATTCTACTGCTTTGCCATATACTCTGTACAAAGTACAATCGGGCTTCTTGGCAAGTTTGCACTGTATGCCCAATACACAACGTTACTTTGGTCACTTTGACTTGGAATAAAAATGTATTGATTTTGAAAGTTCTCTTCAGTTCATAATATAACAAATAGGGCTGTGAGTCCAGAAATAGGACAGGAACATTAAGAAATAGAGACATGTTAAAAACGCTCTAGTAATGCCCCTAGACATTAACACACATCCTAGGAGTTAATGTAAACTTTTCAATTCAAATGAGATCATATCAAACTTGAGAACCCCACTTGTTAGATTATACTTAGGTATGTTCATTATCCTTGGGACCCTTAGCTTTACAGGATTTTTTCAACTGAGTATGCCATTATGATGAAGAATATTTTGCCGATGACTTGCTCTTGAATTTGAATGAGCCCAGTTGTTAGAGGGCCTAATTAGGAATTGCACGTGAAGTTTGTTATTATCACCATTTTTCCAGAAGTCCTACTTCGAGGTCAGTGTGTATTAGTTTGGTTAGAATAGTCCATATACCTGCTGTTAAACTAATCACCACTTATTTCTTCCCTTAGGGGAAAGCTATGTTTGCTCCTCAGACAACTTCTTTAAAAAGGTGGAGTACACCAAGAATGTCAATCCCAACTGGTCTGTCAATGTGAAGACATCTGCTAATATGAAAGCCCCTCAGTCCCTGGCTAGCAGCAACAGTGCCCAGGCCAGAGAGAACAAGGACTTTGTGCGCCCCAAGCTGGTGACCATCATCCGCAGTGGGGTGAAGCCTCGGAAGGCTGTGCGTGTGCTTCTGAACAAGAAGACAGCCCACTCTTTTGAGCAAGTCCTCACTGATATCACTGAAGCCATCAAACTAGAGACCGGGGTTGTCAAAAAACTCTACACTCTGGATGGAAAACAGGTAGGTGCTTTTCCCCCGGATTATACCTCTTCTCATTTGTTCTAAATGCTTGGCTGACCATCTTACACCTCGGACATCATTTCTGGTTGGGAGACTCTTCCTCTACCTCTCATCATCCCTACCTGATATATTATGTCTCATTTGGGAGAAAGGTCTTTTCAGCAGACAAAGCAATGGACCAGGAATGTGAGGCTTTGAAATTCAATCTGTTTCTGACTTACCAGGTAGAATGGTCACTTACAAGCTTCCTTATCTGCTAAGAAAAGATGTGTTGGAGCCTAGGTCCTACAAACTCCTTGGAATGTGAATTTAGCTAGTGCATGATGCAACCTGGATTGTTCAATGTATGTGACTAGAAATGAGATTTGCCCACTCATTTCTTCTTAGATACTCTTACATTGGTATTCAGCATCCATTCTGATGAAAAGAGGTGGAAGTGACCCTCATATTCTATGACAGGAGAATATGAAGGGAAGCACTGAGGTTTCTGGTTTGTCGTCTTTGCCTCACACTAGACCACATTTTTTCTCTCTCCCTTTTCCATGTGACATAGCTGTCTTAATCTGGTTCCACTGATGGTTTGTGTGGAAAGGGACTATTTCAGGATCCTAAAATTAGCCCAAGAAAGATGGTGCCATCTGTTTCTCTCCAAATCAGGTTCTTCATGTCATTGGTTATGCTACTAAAGTGCCACCTATATTAATATCTGGGAAAGAATGCAGCCAGCCGTCTCCATCAGACAGATGCACCATTCCCTTGAGCACAGGGAGCTGTAAATATATGACAAAAAATGTTCCAAGGGAATTGGAACAGTGGCTGGTTTCTTTGGCTGTCAAGAGAATCCTGGTCCCTCATCAGATAAGACAAGTGTGGATTATTATCAGTCCATACTTTCTACCTCTTAAAATACCTTCGGTGTTTGAGCAACTATATAGATTCTTAAAAAAAAATAGATTCACCATATCAGGATGATGAGTGTTCAAATGCAGAACTGTGCCTCCTCCCATAATCTCTGATATATACTGTGTGCTGCAAGATTTTAAGTTTCTGGGAAAATGCAAACTCATATACGTGGTAATTTGGATAAATGTGTGGCTTCTATCTGTTCGCCACCATTTTGTGATCTGAGAGAAACCTGGAGGTACTGGTTGTATGTGATCTGTGTTTGTTGTACCACAGCAATGGGTTTATCTGCGATGGGAAGAGTTCTAACTCCTAAGCATCTAAGAGTATCTCTTTTTTGAGGACCAAGTGTATGATGAACAGGAGCTGTCCAGGAACAGGATTAATCGTCATAAACCTCACCTCGGAGAAGTAGGGTCTAGGAATTTTATGATCAGTGGATCTTAGAGTTGAGGGTGACCCTAACTCTAGAAGCCATGACATTTAATCTCCCTCCTATGGCAAGGATATACTCTACAGTCATTTTAATTTCATAAAACAGCCTATTTCACTGTTGAACAGCTGTGATTTTTCGAAAGATTTTTGTAACATTAGGTATAACTCTGCTTCCTTGTACCTTCAGCCTCTCGAAGAAGTACATGAGAAATACAAATCAAGCACGTAAGACTGGGATTTAGAAGACTTAGTTTCTAATCTGGGTATTGCCACTTACTCTGTGATGTTGGGCCAACCACGTAACTGTCCTGAGGCTCACGCTTCTCCTCTGTACAAAGGGGCTAATCACACCTGCCCTACCCATGTTCACAGGATTCTCATGAAGATCAAACGAAATCACGGATATGAAAGCACTCTGTAAATCAAAACACGCAGTGTAAATACGTATGCATACAATTCATCATTGAGAAAATATGTAAATTGTCAGACAATTTACATATATATTAATAAATGTTAGCACTCTTCCCCCTACTTTACCTTCATCATTCTTACCACAAATTTCCAGCGTTTTGTGGGATGTACCATACCTCAGCATTCTGTGATTGTCCCTAATAATAAATAAAGGGACACCTCCGCCTCTTAGGTAAACAAGCTCCAGTCCAGTGATGGGTGGATTTTCATCCTACAGCAAGCTTTCCAACTCCTTTCAAGGATTGGTTCCCGTTTCTTTGGGGAACACGTTAGGAAATGCCAGAGTATGATATGGTGTGTGTACAGACACGTCAGGGAGGAGTGCGCAAGGGAGCAGGCATCACTGCCTCTGCACATACTGTTCCTTCTCTTTTTTTTTTTTCTGTGGTACGCGGGCCTCTGACTGTTGTGGCCTCTCCCGTTTGCGGAGCACAGGCTCCGGACGTGCAGGCTCAGCGGCCATGGCTCACGGGCCCATCCGCTCTGCGGCATGTGGGATCTTCCTGGACCGGGGCACGAACCAGTGTCCCCTGCATCGGCAGGCGGACTCCCAACCACTGCGCCACCAGGGAAGCCCATGTTCCTTCTCTTTAAAATGTCTCCCTCTGCCTACCCTGACCCCGGGGGTCATCTTTTAAGCCCTACCTCAAATATCATGTTATTTCTGAAAACTTCTCTGCAGAGTTAAAGTAATCTTAACCTTTTTGTTTGTTTGTTTTTTAATGCTTAGCTCCTGATTCATGGTGGATGCTCTATAAATGTTTGTTGACATAAGGAGATTCTCACATGGCCCAGGTAGCTGTTCTGATATGTTCTGAGAAGCCCTCTGTTTTCAATGTCCCAGAAACTATCCTTAGGTCTATCAGAAGACATAGGGGGGCTTCCAAAGGAGTGCGTATTCCACCCGGGCAGCTCCGATCTATTGCTCACTTGGAAGTCACTGAGAGCAGACTTTGAAAGCAGTTTTTCCCAAAGTGTATTCTGAGAACTGTCCCCATCTCCCCACCCCCAGGAGCTCTTCATAAAAGGGTTTTGTGGTCAAATAAAGTTGTGAAATGCTGCAAATTATATGCCTTTCTTAGAGATCCACATTGCCCATTGGCACATTAAATGTTCTGAGAAGTCCTGCAGAAAGGAATCCCATTTAATTTAGACCCGGGATCTCCCAACCTTTTTTAACCACAAACATATGGAATACACAGATACACGCACACACGCACACATACACACACTCTCTAGGAGCACACTAGGAAATGCTGTTTACAGAATATGCTGAATGATTAGGAGCTAACTACTCTTAACCTCACTGGTATGCATGGGGTAACCCACAAATCAAACATTGTTGTGTGGTTACGGCAAGGACATTAAATAACAAAATTTGGGGGTGCAAGGACAAAACCTACTAATTACAAAATAGATGCTGAGTATACTGAAATTTGGTGCCAAATTCAAAATTTTGGAGCCCAGCCCATCTCCCAGTTCTAGTGATGACAGCCCTAATGTTAACACCTGTCAGTCACTTTGATTACTGGTGGGTATTCTTACTACTTGGGAATATGATCTTCCTCTGTGCAGGCTGAAGGCACATGTGTTGCAATGGCTCGGACTCGCTTGGATGAGATTCCATGCCTGTCTTTGGCTAAATGTGGCACCAGGCAGAAAGGACAAAGTATGGTCAAGGCTATTTGTTATGGAACGTTTTTATCATGAAGTCAAGGCCATCACTTGGTTTCAGTCTTGCTCTAACTGGATCCCAAACAGACCAAATCAAGTAGTTTTCTCCCCCATTGTTTAAATAATGATCAGTTAAAGCAGCCCAGTTGATTATACCAGATTTATTGTTGCTTCTGTTCTCATGTGTACCATTTGACTGATTGGCTTGTGCTGATTGACAAGAAATCTGTGGACATGGCTCTTATCTCTTTCTGTTTTTATTTTGTTCGGATGTGCTTTTGGAGCCTTTGATCTTTTCAGGGCTTATGTTTTGCCGGTATAGAAGACCAGTTTCCTCAGAGATATTTGTGGTCTGTGTAGGCAGGGAAGCTAACCATCACGAGTAGGACGAGGCCCCAGTTTATTCATTCCTCACCTCAATAAGAAATTGCTGGGCTTCCCTAGTGGCGCAGTGGTTGAGAGTCCGCCTGCCGATGCAGGGGACGCGAGTTCGTGCCCCGGTCCGGGAAGATCCCACATGCTGCGGAGCAGCTGGGCCCGTGAGCCATGGCCGTTAAGCCTGTGCATCCGGAGCCATGCTCTGCAACGGGAGAGGCCACAACAGTGAGAGGCCCGTGTACTGCAAAAAAAAAAAAAAAAGAAATTGCTAATGGAATGAGGAGTAGTTCGTAGCTAATGGAATGAGGAGTAGTTCGTAGCACTCTGGCTACTCCCACGGGCTGTAGTGGATTTCTAGGAGGTCAGGGAAAACGCGATGAAGAGTTGGATGATGATACATATTAGCTCACTCGCAGGTGAAGGTGTTCTTTTGATTCCTTGGCAGCTGGAGTGATTGAAGTGTGTTGACAAAATTATCCAACTATTAATTTCTATAATCAAGTCACATATGGACCCTTATGCTTAAACGTAATGGACGCATAAAAACTGGAACCCAGATTTCTGGTTCCCTTGGTAGTAGTGGCTCAGTAGACACATGGTCTAGCCTTAAATTCATTTCTGTAAAGCACAGGGCATGGCGCTTCTGTTTTTTAGAGATGCAGAGCTTTAATAACAGACTTTTAGCGTTTTGGCGTCTTACACAGGGCTACAGCTGGTCCTCACACCATCCATTTTCATGCTATACTTATTGGCATCTCTATTCTCAGTTTTGCCCATATTCAGGTTCTGTGCAGAGATTCACTGTTGCCTCAAGATCCCTGCCTAAGGGATAAGTATGGCCTTTAGGATTTGTGTTAGCTTTGTTGGGCCAGTCTTCAATTGGATGAATTTATTTTGTGTTTCTGTCTATATCTTTCTAGTACTAACTACTTGAACCAGGAATTTTAGGTCTCAGAATAACAAAAGAGGTTTAAGCTGATTCCAAGATTACCCATAGCCTTGGAAGCTAGAACAGGAGTTTTAAGAAATGTTTTGAACCAGAAGATGGTAGAATAGGAAAATGAGAGCATGAAGGATGTTTGAACTGCTGCTAAGTATTCCAGGAAAGACTTGCCCCTTCCATCTTGCTATACTAAATAACTGGGTGCTGGAAGCACAAAGGTAATTGCAGAAAACACAGGAAGACAAGTTGGATCTAACCTTGGAAATGTTGAGTGCATTTCCCAAGGTGGATGTGACTTTATTTTGCTTGTGTAGCCGGTATTTCTCCATGCCCCCCACCTCTGCCCCCTTCGGCCACATCTGGTCTTACTTATACTCCCTGGCCTCCAGGTCTCCCAGAGGCAACCCCTCTGTCCTCCTAGTGTTGTGTCCTGTTAGTCAACCTTGGGCTCAGTCGAAAAGGCCACGTGGACATAAATTATGCCCCAAAAGGGAGGTCATTTATCATTGACCTTCGCTTGAGAAAACCAAGGCTGCAAAGGCAATGTTTGCATTACCAAAAGTTCCCCCTCCTCAACCTTCCACAGATTTGATTCCTGGAGACAGGATTTGAGACGATTGGCTTGAACATGAAGTAGAAAAGAGCAAAGAAGGGAAGCCAGGCTGGGCTCTTTGAAAGGAGGTAGTTTGCAAACTACCTTGCTATATGTAATATAGACTTCAAGATGTCTCACACTGAGGTAGATTTTATGCTTTAAAAGAAGGCTTAAGGGAATTTGCTGGTGGTCCAACGGTTAGGACTCGACGCTTTCACTGCGGTGGCCTGGGTTTGATCCCTGGTCAGGGAATTAAGATCCTGCAAGCCACACGGCACGGCCAAAAAAAAAAAGATGGAAGTGGCCAAACATCGAATATACTGTTGTTCTTCTGGAAAGAAAAGACCAAGTGTAGTCTGGTGATTGGTTATTTCTTCAGTAATTTATCATCTTAGAGTTTTATTCTTTTTTTTTTTTTTTTTTTTTTGCGGTACGCGGGCCTCTCACTGTCGTGGCCTCTCCCGTTGCGGAGCACAGGCTCCGGACGCTCAAGCCCAGCGGCCATGGCTCACGGGCCCAGCCGCTCCGCGGCATGTGGGATCTTCCCGGACCGGGGCACGAACCCGTGTCCCCTGCATCGGCAGGTGGACTCTCAACCACTGCGCCACCAGGGAAGCCCGGAGTTTTATTCTTGATGAGATGCTCTCGGCTCTGAGCAGTGATTGAGCTGGGGCTTGGTCCTTTCACTCAAAAGCTTTGGCACAGTATTCCAGTCTCCCACACTGACTAGTCCATCAATATCCAACATTAGCATATGGAGAGAGCCCTAAACTGGGATTCCAAGACCTGAGTTCTCGTCTTCACTGTGTTCTCCACTAGCTATGTGTTATGGGGGCCAATCACATCTCTTCTCTGGAGCTCAGTTTTTGAGATAAGTACATGACCTATAAGAGTACTTCTGGCTCCATGTTAACAGAGTATTCATCTTACAGTGTTGCTTCTGTTTAGATATTTTTCCCTAAGCTGCTACTCTTCTCAATGCCCTCCACCTCTCTATGCTCCTAGGATCTCCAACCTGGTATAGTAATCACCTTGGTGGATATGTTGTTTTCTAGGATGGTCCCTAAAGGTATTTGCACAGTTCTTATATTCAGATCTTTCTTGACACCTGTGATGACATGACCAAAGAATATTTTCAAACTTGTAATTTTGATTTGACCGCCTTTTCTTTCCAATGTGGATGATATGAGAAGCAGAGGGTGGAGGAATCACAAAACGAAGCAAGATGAAAGCCAGCCTGCTAACTGTCAAGCATTTAACAGTGCCATTATTAAGGTGTCTTCAACATAGTGGTGCTATTTTCAGTGCTGAAAAGAATTATTGACAATGGGAGAGGCTAGCATCAGAGCTATTTCTTGAGTAAACTGAGGAGGATCATTAAGTGGGGACTGATCCAGGGATGCAGGCTGTTCCGTTAGCAACCATTGAAGTAACTAGCCTCTTGTTCTTAGTTCTTTACTTTCATCTTTCTCATTATTGCCATTCCCTCAAAGTGGAAGAAAATGCGTTGTCTCCAAATATAGTTTTAAAAATAGCTTCATTGAGATATAACCTCCATACCATACAATTCACCCATTTTGTGTACAATTCAATGGCTTTTAGTATGTTCACAGAGTTGTGTATCCATCACCAGGATCAATTTTAGGAAATTTTCATCACCACGAAAAGAAACTCTGCACCCTTTAGACATCATGCTCCAATCCCCCAGTCCCCCCATTGCTAGGCAATCACTTATCTACTTTCTGTCTTTACAGATTTGCTCATTCTGGAATTTTAATGAATGAAATCATGCCATATGTGATCTATTGTGGCTGACTTCTTTATTTAGCATGTTTTCAAGGTTCATCATGTTGTAGCATAGCACTACTTCATTCCTCTTTATGGCTGAATAATATTACATTGTATGGATATACCACATTTTATTTATTTATTCATAATTTGATGGACATTTGGGTTGTTTCAACCTTTTGGCTATTATGAATAAAGCTGCTATGAACATTCATGTTCAGATTTTTATGTGGACATATGTCTTCATTTATCTTGGGTAAATGCCTAAGAATAGTATTGCTGGGTTACATAGCATGTATATGTTTACATTGTAAGAAACTGCAAGACTATTTTCTAAAATGGCCGCACCATTTTACATCCCTACTAGCAATGTAGGAGGATTCCAGTTTCTTCACATCTTGCCGACACTTGTTATTGTGTATCTTTTTATCAGAGTCATTCTAGTGGGTATAAAATGGTATCTCATTGTGTTTTTTTTATTTGCATGTCCCTAATAACTAATGATATCAAATGTATTTTCACATGCTTATTGGATATTTGTGTATCTTCTTTGTTAAACTGTCTATTTAGATCTTTGCCATTTAAAAAATTGAATTGTCTGCTTATTATTGAGTTATAAGAGCTCTTTATATATTCTGGATACAAGTCTTTTATCACATACGTAATTTGCAAATATTTTCTCCCAGTCTGTAGTATGTGTTTCCATCTTTTTAATGGCTGTCTTAATTTTTCAAGAGCAATTTTTTTTCATTTTGGTGAAATCCAATGTATTAATTTTTGTGTATGGTATGAGGTAAGGGTCAAGGTTTTGCTTTTCTTCCTTCCTTCCTTTCTCTTTCTTTCTTTCTTCCTTCCCTCCCTCTCTCCCCCTCCCTTCCTCCCTCCCTCCCTCCCTCCTTCCTTCCTTCCTTGTTTTTGCAAATGTATATCTGATTTTTCCAGCACCATTTGTTGAAAAGACAGGTTTTTAAAAATTTGATTTTAATCTGAGAGTTAGAAATAGCAGTGGCCCATATATCCAGCGAGTACCTTGGCATCAAAAGTTAGCAGCCAAATTCTCTGAAGTTTTCTAGAACTTCCAAGAACTGTGGATGTTAACTAATGGCACAGAAGTTTCTCCTATATAGGTGCTCTGGAACAGTGACTCAATCCAAAGCTACAAGAGTGAGGTTGGCTAAGCCTCACTAAGTAGGAAAAAACTAGAGGACTCAAGAGAAGTGAAAAGTTCCTTGGCGGTGCCCCCCTTGCTCTAGACTCGTGATGTTCTCACCCCAGACCCATCCAAACCTGCTTGTTTCCATGTCCTATCCCTTCAGGGTAGTGTTAAGCAGGATTGGGGCAGAGGAGTAAGGAGATGCCAAGAATTGCTTGGGTTACTTTTTTTTTGGTAAAAGCTTAATTGAGATATAATTCACATACCATATACTTCACCCATTCAAAGTGTATAATTCAATGATTTTTTAGTGTATTCATAGATATGTGCAGCCATTGCCATAGTCAATTTTTAAACATTTCATCATCTCTAAAAAAACTTACACCTTTTAGCTACCACTCTCCTATCCCCTATTTCCCATAGCCCTAAGCAACCACTAACCTACTTTCTGTATCAATAGATTTGCCTTTTCTGGGCATTTTATGCAGGTGAATCGCACAATATATAGTCTTTTGTGACTGGTTTCTTTCACTTAGCGTAATGTTTCAAGGCTCATCCATGTTGTAGCATGTATTTGGATTTCATTCCTTTCTATGGATGAATAACATTCCATTATATGGATATACCACATTTTATTTATCCATTCATTGTTTGATGGACATTTGAGTTGTTTCCCTCTTTTGACTATTATTACTAATGCTGCTAAGAACATATGTGTAAGTTTTTGTGTGGACTTTTTTTTTTTTTTTTTTTTTGCGGTACGCGGGCCTCTCACTGTCGTGGCCTCTCCCGTTGCGGAGTACAGGCTCTGGACCCGCAGGCTCAGCGGCCATGGCTCACGGGACCAGCCGCTCCGTGGCACGTGGGATCCTCCCAGACCGGGGCACGAACCTGTGTCCCCCGCATTGGCAGGTGGACTCTCAACCACTGTGCCACCAGGGAAGCCCTGCACATATTTCTTTTTAACATCTTTATTGGACTATAATTGCTTTACAATGGTGTGTTAGTTTCTGCTGTAAAACAAAGTGAATCAGCTATACATAAGCATATATCCCCATATCTCTTCCCTCTTGCGTCTCCTTCCCACACTCCCTATTCCACCCTCCCTATCCCACCCCTCTAGGTGGACACAAAGCACTGAGCTGATCTCCCTGTGCCATGGGGCTGCTTCCCACTAGCTATCTGTTTTACATTTGGTAGTGTATATATGTCCATGCCACTCTCTCACTTCGTCCCAGGTTACCCTTCCCCCTCCCTGTGTCCTCAAGTCCATTCTGTACATCTGCATCTTTATTCCTGTCCTGCCCCTAGGTTCTTCATAACCATTTTTTTTAAGATTCCATATATATGTGTTAGCATACGGTATTTGTTTTTCTCTTTCTGACTTACTTCACTCTGTATGACAGTCTCTAGGTCCATCCACCTCACGACAATTAACTCAATTTCATTTCTTTTTATGGCTGAGTAATATTCCATTGTATATATGTGCCACATCTTCTTTATCCATTCATCTATTGATGGACACTTAGGTTGCTTCCGTGTCCTGGCTATTGTAAATAGAGCTGCAGTGAACATTGGGGTACATGACTCTTTTTGAATTATGGTTTTCTCAGAGTATATGCCCAGTAGTGGGATTGCTGGGTCATAAGGTACTTCTATTTTTGGTTTTTTAAGGAGCCTCCATACTGTTCTCCATAGCGGCTGTATCAATTTACATTCCCACCAGCAGCGCAAGAAGATTCCCTTTTCTGCACACCCTCTCCAGCATTTATTGTTTGTAGATTTTTTGATGATGGCCATTCTGACTGGTGTGAGGTGATACCGCATTGTAGTCTTGATTTGCATTTCCCTAATGATTAATGATGTTGAGCATTCTTTCATGTGTTTGTTGGCAATCTGTATGTCTTCTTTGGAGAAATGTCTATTTAGGTCATCTGCCCATTTTTGGATTGGGTTGGTTGTTTTTTTGATACTGAGCTGCATGAGCTGCTCGTATATTTTGGAGATTAATCCTTTGTCAGTTGCTTCCTTTACAAATATTTTCTCCCATTCTGAGGGTTGTCTTTTTGGCTTGTTTATGGTTTCTTTTGCTGTGCAAAAGCTTTTAAGTTTCATTAGGTCCCATTGGTTTATTTTTGTTTTCATTTCCATTTCTCTAGGAGGTGGGTCAAAAAGGACCTTGCTGTGATTTATGTCATAGAGTGTTCTGCCTGTGTTTTCCTCTGAGAGTTTTCTAGTGTCTGGCCTTACATTTAGGTTTTTAATCCATTTTGAGTTTATTTTTGTGTATGGTGTTAGGGAGTGTTCTACTTTCTTTCTTTTACATGTAACTGTCCATTTTTCCAGCACCACTTATTGAAGAGGCTGTCTTTTCTCCATTGTGTAGTCTTGCCCCCTTTATCAAAGATAAAGTGACCGTATGTGTGTGGGTTTATCTCTGGGCTTTCTATCCTGTTCCATTGATCTATCTTTCTGTTTTTGTGCCAGTACCATACTGTCTTGATTACTGTAGCCTTGTAGTATAGTCTGAAGTAAGGGAGCCTAATTCCTCCAGTTCCGTTTTTCGTTCTCAAGATTGCTTTGGCTATTTGGGGTCTTTTGTGTTTCCATACAAATTGTGAAATTTTTTGTCTAGTTCTGTGAAAAATGCCAGTGGTAGTTGGATAGGGATTGCTTTGAATCTGCAGATTGCTTTGGGTGGTATAGTCATTTTCCCAATGTTGATTCTTCCAATCCAAGAACATGGTATATCTCTCCATCTGTTTGTATCATCTTTAATTTCTTTCATCAGTGTCTTATAGTTTTCTGAATACACGTCTTTTGTCTCCTTAGGTAGGTTTATTCCTAGGTATTTTATTCTTTTTGTTGCAATGGTAAATGGGAGTGTTTTCTTAATTTCTCTTTCAGATTTTTTCATCATTAGTGTATAGGAATGCAAGGGATTTCTGTGCATTAATTTTGTATCCTGCTACTTTACCAAATTCGTTGATTAGCTCTAGTAGTTTTCTGGTAGCATCTTTAGGATTCTCTATGTATAGTATCATGTCATCTGCAAACAGTGACAGCTTTACTTCTTTTCGATTTGGATTCCTTTTATTTCTTTTTCTTCTCTGATTACTGTGGCTAAAACTTCCAAAACCATGTTGAATAATAGTGGTGCGAGTGGGCAACCTTGTGTTGTGCCTGATCTTAGTGGAAAGGGTTTCAGTTTTTCACCATTGAGAACGATGTTGGCTGTGGGTTTGTCATATATGGCCTTTATTATGTTGAGGTAAGTTCCCTCTATGCATACTTTCTGGGGAGTTTTTATCATAAATGGGTGTTGAATTTTGTCGAAAGCTTTCTCTGCATCTATTATCATATGGTTTTTCTCCTTCAATTTGTTAATATGGTGTATCACATTGATTGATTTGTGTATATTGCAGAATCCTTGCATTCCTGGAATAAACTCCACTTGATCATGGTGTATGATCCTTTTAATGTGCTGTTGGATTCTGTTTGCTAGTATTTTGTTGAGGATATTTGCATCTATGTTCATCAGTGATATTGGTCTGTAGTTTTTGTTTTGTGTGACATCATTGTCTGGTTTTGGTATTAGGGTGCTGGTGGCCTTGCAGAATGAGTTTGGGAGTCTTCCTCCCTCTGCTGTATTTTGGAAGAGTTTGAGAAGGATAGATGTTAGCTCTTTTCTAACTGATAGAATTCACCTGTGAAACCATCTGGTCCTGGACTTTTGTTTTTTGGAAGATTTTTAATCACAGTTTCAGTTTCAGTGCTTGTGACTGGTCTGTTTATATTTTCTGTTTCTTCCTGATTCAGTCTCACGAGATTGTGCTTTTCTAAGAATTTGTCCATTTCCTCCAGGTTGTCCATTTTATTGGCATATAGTTGCTTATAGTAATCTCTCATGATCCTTTGTATTTCTGCATTGTCAGTTGTTACTACTTTTTCATTTCTAATTCTATTGATTTGAGTCTTCTCCCTTTTTTTCTTGATGAGTCTGGCTAGTGGTTTATCAATTTTGTTTATCTTCTCAAAGAACCAGCTTTTAGTTTTATTGATCTTAGCTATTTCCGTCATTTCTTTTTCATTTATTTCTGATCTGAGCTTTATGATTTCTTTCCTTCTGCTAACTTTGGAGTTTTTTTGTTCTTTTTCTAATTGCTTTAGGTGTAAGGTTAGGTTGTTTATTTGAGATGTTTCTTGTTTCTTGAGGTAGGATTGTATTGCCATAAACTTCCCTTTTAGAACTACTTTTGCTGCATCCCATAGTTTTTGGGTTGTCATGTTTTCATTGTCATTTTTTTCTAGGTATTTTTTTTATTTCCTCTTTGATTTCTTCAGTGCTCTCTTGGTTGTTTAGTAGTGTATTGTTTAGCCTCCATGTGTTTGTATTTTTTACAGATTTTTTCCTGTAATTGATATCTAGTCTCATAGCGTTGTGGTCGGAAAAGATACTTGATACAACTTCAAATTTCTTAAATTTACCAAGGCTTGACTTATGACCCAAGGTATGATCTATCCTGGAGAACATTCCATGAGCAGTTGAGAAGAAAGTGTACTCTGTTGTTTTTGGATGGAATGCCCTTTAAGTATCAATTAAGTCCACCTTGTTTAATGTATCATTTAAAGCTTGTGTTTCTTTATTTATTTTCATTTGGATGATCTGTCCATTGGCGAAAGAGTAGTGTTAAAGTCCCCTACTATGATTGTGTTAATGTCAATTTCCCCTTTTATGGCTTTTAGCATTTGCCTTATGTACTGAGGTGCTCGTATGTTGGGTGCATAAGTATTTATAATTTTTATATCTTCTTCTTGGATTGATCCCTTGATCATTATGTAGTGTCCTTCTTTGTCTCTTGTAATAGTCTTTATTTTAAAGTCTATTTTTTCTGATATGAGAAATGCTAAGCCAGCTTTCTTTTGATTTCCATTTGCATGGAATATCTTTTTCCACCCCTCATTTTCAGTCTGTATGTGTCCCGAGGTCTGAAGTGGGTCTCTTGTAGACAGCATATATACGGGTTTTGTTTTTGTATGCATTCAGCCAGTGTGAGTCTTTTGGTTGGGGCATTTATTACATTTAAGGTAATTATCGATATGTGTGTTCCTATTACCATTTTCTTAATTGTTTTTGGTTTGTTATTGTAGGTGTTTTCCTTCTCTTGTGTTTCCTGCCTAGAGAAGTTCCTTTAACATTTGTTGTAAAGCTGGTTTGGTGGTGCTGAATGCTCTGAGCTTTTGCTTGTCTGTAAAGCAATTTTAATTTCTCCGTCAAATCTGAATGAGATCCTTGCTGGGTAGAGTAATCTTGGTTGTAGGTTTTTCTCTTTCATCACTTTTAATGTGTCCTGCCAGTCCATTCTGGCTTGCAGAGTTTCTGCTGAAAGATCAGCTGTTAACCTTATGGGGATTCCCTTGTATGTTATTTGTTACTTTTCCCTTGCTGCTTTTAATATTTTTTTCTTTGTATTTAATTTTTGATAGTTTGATTAATATGTGTCTTGGCATGTTTCTCCTTGGATTTATCCTGTATGGGACTCTCTCTGTGCTTCCTGGACTTGATTGACTATTTCCTTTCCCATATTAGGGAAGTTTTCAACTATAATATCTTCAAATATTTTCTCAGTCCTTTTTTTTTTTCGCTCTTCTTCTGGGACTCCTATAATTCGAATGTTGGTGCATTTAATGTTGTCCCGGAGGTCTCTGAGACTGTCCTCAATTATTTTCACTCTTTTTTCTTTATTCTGCCCTGTGGTAGTTATTTCCACTAGTTTATCTTCCAGGTCACTTATCTATTCTTCTGCCTGAGTTATTCTGTTATTGATTCCTTCTAGAGAATTTTAAATTTCATTTATTGTGTTGTTCCTCATTGTTTGTTTGCTCTTTACTTCTTCTAGGTGCTTGTTAAGCATTTATTGTATTTTCTCCATTCTGTTTCCAAGATTTTGGATCATCTTTACTATCATTTACTCTGAATTCTTTTTCAGGTAGACTGCCTATTTCCTTCTTCATTTGTTTGGTCTGGTGGGTTTTTTACCTTGCTCCTTCATCTGCTGTGTATTTCTCTGTCTTCTCATTTTGGTTAACTTACTGTGTTTGGGGTCTCCTTTCTGCAGGCTGCAGGTTCGTAGTTCCCATTTTTTTTGGTATCTGCCCCAAGTGGGTGAGGTTGGCTCAGTGGGTTGTGTAGGCTTCCTGGTGGAGGGGACTGGTGCCTGTGTTCTGTTGGATGAGGCTGGATCTTGTCTTTCTGGTGGGCAGGACTGTGTCTGGTGGTGTGTTTTGGGCTGTCTGTGACCTTATTATGATTTTAGGCAGCCTCTCTGCTAATGGGTGGGGTTGTGTTCCTGTCTTGCTAGTTGTTTGGCATAGGGTGTCCAGCACTTTAGGTTGCTGGTCATTGAGTGAAGCTGGGTCTTAGCGCTGAGATTGAGATCTCTGAGAGAGCTTTCACCGTTTTATATTACATGGGGCTGGGAGGTCTCTGGTGGTCCAGTGTCCTGAACTCGGCTCTCCCACCTCAGTGGATCAGGCCTGACACCAGGCCAGAGCACCAAGACCCTGTCAGCCACACAGCTCAGAAGAAAAGAGAGAGAAAGAAAGAAAGAAAGAGAGACAGAGAGAGAGAGAGACAGAGAGAGAGAGACAGAGAGAGAGAGACAGAGAGAGGAAGAAAGGAAGATAGAAAGAAAGTTATTAAAATTAAAAATATATTATTAAAAATAAAAACATTAAAAAGTAATAAATAAAAGAAAGAAAGAAGAGAGCAACCAAAAGAAAATACAAATCCACAAATGTTAACAAGAGCTAAAAACTATAGTTAAAAAAACAAACAACGAAAAAAAAGGACATACAGAACCCTAGGACAAACGGTAAAAGCAAAGCTATACTGAAAAAACCACACAAAGAAGCATACACATACACATTCACAAAAGGAGAAAAAGGAAAAAAATATATATATAAAAAGAAAAAAAAGGAAGTGAGCAACCAAATCAATAAACAAATCTACCAATGATAATAAGCTCTACATACTAAAGTAAGATAAACATAAAGCCAGAAACGGATTAGATGTAGAAAGCAAACCCCGAGTCTACATTTGCACCCAAAATCTACCGCCTCAATTTTGGGATGATTCGTTGTCTATTCAGGTATTCCACAGATGCAGGGTACATCAAGTTGATTGTGGAGATTTAATCCGATGCTCCTGAGGCTGCTGGGAGAGATTTCCCTTTCTCTTCTTTGTTCGCACAGCTCCCGGGGCTCAGCTTTGGATTCTGTTCTGCCTCTGCGTGTAGGTCACCTGAGGGCGTCTGTTTCCTGCCCAGACAGGACGGGGTTAAAGGAGCCGCTGATTCGGGGGCTCTGGCTCACTCAGGCCGGGGACGGGGGAGGGAGGGGTATGGAATGCGGGGCGAGCCTGCGGCGGCAGAGGCCAGCATGACATTGCAACAGCCTGAAGTGAACCGTGTGTTCTCCCAGGGAAGTTGTCCCTGGATCACGGGACCCTGGCAGTGGCGGGCTGCACAGGCTCCCAGGAGGGGAGGTGTGGAGAGTGACCTGTGCTTGCACACACGCTTCTTGGTGCCTGCAGCAGCAGCCTTAGCGTCTCATGCCCGTCTCTGGGGTCTGCGCTGATAGCCGTGGCTCGCGCCTGTCTCTGGAGCTCGTTTAGGTGGTGCTCTGAATCGCCTCTCCTCGCACACCCCGAAACAATGGTCTCTTGCCTCTTCGGCAGCTCCAGACCTTTTCCCGGACTCCATCCCGGCTAGCTGTGGTGCACTAGCCCCTTCAGGCTGTGTTCACGCAGCCAACCCCAGTCCTCTCCCTGGGATCTGACTTCCGAAGCCGGAGCCTCAGCTCCCAGCTCCGCCCGCCCCGGCAGGTGAGCAGACAAGCCTCTCGGGCTGGTGAGTGCAGGTCGGCACCGATCCTCTGTGCGGGAATCTCTCCGCTTTGCCCTCCGCACCCCAGTTGCTGCGCTCTCCTCCGTGGCTCCAAAGCTTCCCCCCCGCCACCCCCTGTCTCCACCAGTGAAGGGGCTTCTAGCGTGTGGAAACCTTTCCTCCTTCACAGCCCCCTCCCAGAGGTGCAGGTCCTGTCCCTATTCTTTGTCTCTGGTTTTTCTTTTTTCTTTTGCCCTACCCAGGTACGTGGGGAGTTCCTTGCCTTTTGGGAGGTCTGAGGTCTTCTGCCGGCATTCAGTAGGTGTTCTGTAGGAGTTGTTCCACGTGTAGATGTATTTCTGACGTATTTGTGGGGAGGAAAGTGATCTCCACGTCTTACTCCTCCACCATCTTCAAGCTATCTCCCCAAAGCTTCTTATCTTTAAAACCAGACCCCCAGTCCATCTATTAGAGAGCATCTGTTTTTTCTAGATTTACAGTACTT
The DNA here is from genome assembly GCF_005190385.1 of Monodon monoceros. Taxonomy (NCBI): domain Eukaryota; kingdom Metazoa; phylum Chordata; class Mammalia; order Artiodactyla; family Monodontidae; genus Monodon; species Monodon monoceros. The sequence continues at coordinate 93,709,439 of NW_021703779.1, read as the reverse complement.
TTATTCTTGATACCACAGACTCTACCCTTTCCAGGACTTGTGATATTAGCTCCTGAGGAAAAAAAAACAACCAGCTTGGGTATAGGGAGACACCGTAGTTCTGTATTATTAGCTCAGTGGTCTTTATCCAGGGCAGTGTTGCACCCCCCAGGAGGCATTTGGCAATATCTAGAGACATTGTTGGTTGTCATAAATGAGGGTGGGGTGCTACTGACGTCTAGTTGGTAGAGGCCGGGGATGCTGCTAAACATCCTACAATGCACAGGACAGTTCCCTACAACAAAGAATTGTCTGACCCAAAATGTCAGTAGGGCTAATGGTCGAGAACCTGTGTTACAGGATAAAGTGCAAGGCAGACCTGACGGAAGATGAATCTGAGAGGAAGTCAAGGGCAGGATTTGGGAATAACCTTGTAAACTATGTTAAGGAGCCTGGATGTTATCCTATAGGGATAGAAACCCCTGAAGGATTTTAAGCAGAGGAATAACATGATCGGATTTGCAGTTTGGGTTAGTCACTCTGTTGTTCTGGATTTGAGGAAAATGAAACCAGTAGGGAGACCAGGTAGGAGGCTGTGTGGTAGTACAGGAAAGAAAATAGAAGGATCTAAACCCAGGCAGTGGTAGTAGACATAGAATTTGAGGGTGTGTTATTTTTCTACTGCTGTGTAATAAATTACTACAAATGTAGCCATTTAGAGCACCAGCCATTTATTATCTCACAGTTCTGTAGGTCAGAGTTAAAGCAGACTTGACTGGGTTCTCTGTTTAGGGTCTCTCACAAGGCTAACGTCACGGTGTCAGATGGGCTGAGCTTTTATTGGGAGGCTCTGAGGATGAATCTTGGTCCAAGCTCATCTAGGTTTTTTCGGCAGAATTCAGTTCCTTGACCTGTAGGTCTGAGGTCCCCATTTCCTTGCTGATGGTTAGCTGGGAGCCATTTTCAGCTTCTAGAGGCTACCAACACTCTTGGCTGTCTCTATCTTCAAGCCATCAAAGGTACATCAAATCCTTCTCATGCTCAGAATCTCTCTAATTTCCCCTTCTGCCACCAGTCAGAGCAAACTCTCTGCTTTTAAAGGGCTCATGTGATCAGATTGCTCCTACCTGGATAATCTCCCCCTTGACTAACCGGAAGTCAACTGATTTTTAGCCCTGCTTATGTCTGAAATGTCCTCTTTTGCCATGTAACATAATGTAATCATAGAAATAACATATCATATTCACAGGTTCCTACCATACTCAAGGGGAGGAGATTATACAAGGGCAAGGATCATTCTTAGAATTTTGCCTACCATAGGTGAGGGAGTCAGGTGACTCTGAGGTTTATGGCTGAGATGTACAGGTGGATGGTAGAACCATTCAGTAGAGTAGGGAAATCCAGGGCAAGAAGCAGAGCTTAGATATATTGAACTTGGGATGCCTTGTTACATCTAAGTGGAGTCTCCAAGATGTAGTGGTATATATGGGTCTGGAATCAGGAGAGAGTTCTAGGTTGGAGATACAGATTTTGGAATAACCTGCAAACAGTTGTGGTTAAAATCAGGCAAGTAGATGAGCTCACCAAGGGTTCATGTGAGAAGTTGTTCCAGGAAAAGACCATGGGGGAGATTTGCATTAAGGGCATATGGGTAGGAGGAGCCCAGGAATTGTTAAAGAGAACTGTGGATAACTAGATGATGTGTCCAGAGAGGCTGAGAGAATAGTTTTGAGACAGGAGTGTGCAGCTGCGTCAAATGTGACAGAAAATATCTGTTTCAAATGGTGATTTAGGTTATTAAACCAGTCCAATCCAGGTAATTTGAGCAGTCACTATTGCTGGAAACAGGAGGCAAAATTTTCCAATCAATCAGAGGGCAGGGGCTGACTCAGGAAGGCCCTCAGAGATACCTAGGCAGATGGAGTCATGAGTGGGTCAGGCTATGGGATTTGATGTTTTCTGGCAGTTCCCCATGCTCCAGATCTATCATAACTTGCCTGTGCAGCGTTTCATTTTCCTAAGGCTTTACTCTCTGCCAGCTCCTGTGTTATACGTGGTTACCAAAATGCCCTTCTGATATAGCCTATGTCATGTATGCATTTTAATATACAGAGCCAGCCCTTTGTCCAGTGTGCTCTGTCCTACCTTATAACTTAAAGCGTTATCCCCGGATAAGTCAGACCCTTTTTGATCTGATTTTTTCAGAGCCTTCATCTTAGATCACGGATTCAGTTGGTAAGGCTCTAACAAATCAATCTTCTCTATAATGTTAGCTCCTATCAGTTTAGAGCACATTTCCCAAATTGTGTTATATGTAATACCAGTCTGAACAAATGTTCTTTGATCAAATAAGTTTAGTAACGTTGCATAGTATATTCCCTTCTTGAAAGAAGACTCCTATAAGCCCTCTGTAGAAAAACCTACTTGATTTTGCTTAGCCCAGTGTTCCCCAAACTTGTTTGAACACCAAACCTATTCTTTTTAAAAAAAACAAACCATGACCATATGGTAGAAAGCACTTTGGGCGTCATTGGCCTCTGCCTCGGGTATTTATTTGCATTTTAATTAGAGAAGCTTGAAAAGAAAAAAGCCTTCAAGGCCCAAAGGAATAACTAAATGGAAAGAAAACAGGCACCATTACATTTTGACAGGGGTGATAAACTGGGGCATGAGGGCCTTTGTAGATAGAGTATCCACAGTCAACCACAAAGGGAACACCTTTTTACCCATGTTCGGGGTAGGGCTTGAGAGCACTTATCTCTGATATAGATTCTAGAGGGAAAAGAAGAAATTGACCAAAAGGAGAGATTTGTCTAGATGTTTCAAGAGTCCCCCAAAGTTGTAAGAGATTAGGAGAATCCTTTTGGTCCCAGGCATTCAAGTTCGGCTTCTCTAACCATAGTGATAAAGAGGCAGCAACATCAATTCCATTGCCAGGTTTAGAACCTTCACAGTAGATTTAGTCCTATATAAACCAGCACTCCTTCCACGGCTCCATGCTGCAGAGGCTCACTGGAGGAATCAGAGACAGGTTTACTAATTAGACTTAACTGCCGTAAGTAGCGCTTGCCATTTATGTAGGCTGTACACTTTCTGTTGTACCAAGTCCGTGCTTCTCCAGCTGGTAACAATTTGGCGGACCCTAGGGGTTTGAATGGCTCACCCAGCACGATAATATCCTTTAAAAGAGGTTTGGGGCCAGAGACCACTACCTCCTGAAGTCTCTTTATGTCTGCATATGCATGTCTGTGCCCCTGTTTCTTTTAAGTACTGGCTGTCTCAACTGATGAAGTCGTATATAAATATTTATATGTTAGGACATTTCTGGTCTTACTCACCAGAGACATTACAGCCTTGATAAAAAGCTTCCCTCTGGCAGTCTTTGCCGCCACAGTTTATTTAATATGGCCGTTGATAGGTGAACTTCCTCTCGCTGTTTGCAAAGAGGATGGGGCCTTGCCTTGCTTGGAGTTTCAAGTGTTTGGCTTGTCGCCTGCTGGGAATTGATGTTTGTGCTTTTCCAGGGGCTCCTCTGATTAAAAGAAGTGTGGGTTCTCCAGTAGGCTATCCTACCCTTTAGATTTCAGATCTTCAGTGATAGTTGATATACTTACAGAAGCATTATGACTTTTGTGGGCCCTAGGCAACTTTTGCCTCTGCGGACCCCTTCCTCCACTTGAAAAATAATTGCCACATATTGGTATGAATATATTAATATTACATATTTAAACATTTTCTATAATCTAAAAGTTCTTTTTTTTCTGGTTTTACAAGAAATTAAATAATGTTCAGGGATCCATAAAAATATGATGGGCCCTAGGCACTGCGTCTTCTGTACCTAATGGATAATCAGCCCTAGATATAATGGGCTCTTTCCTGGGCTGGCACTGTGAGCTCACCTCAGTGAGCTACGCAGTGAATGAGAATGCTATGACTGAGGAGGATTCAGTCCAAGAGAGCAGTAGCTTCTTAGACCTCCCAACTAATAATTGAGAGGGACCAAGTAGGACCCTTCTCCTAGTTCAGTTCTAACGTATTTTACCCACTGTACAAAGCATGATAAAATGCTGTCCGTAGTTAGCATTTTCTCTGGCTTGGTAAACTGATTGTTGGGAATAAGAATCTGCCTCCTCAGCATCTTCAAGGAGAGACTTCTGGGACTGATGAATGGCATCATTCGTTTCCAGGCTGGAACTGCTTCTGTCATTTAGCCTGCAGCACTGCAGAAGGCAGCTGAGTGAAAGGGGGCGCGGAAATTGATTAACAGTGAGATAGATTACTGCAGCTCATCCAGAGAAAACAGGGTTGGGGCTGGCTTTAATCCATGTTAATTTTTCTTTTAATTTTAATTTTTTTGGCCGGCCCACGGGATGTGGGATCTTAGTTCCCCGACCAGGGATGGACCCCACACCCCTGGCAGTGGAAGCGCGGAGTCTTAACCACTGGACCGCCAGGGAATCCCCCATGTCTATTTTTAGTGGTAGTCAATATAGACACCTCTATCTCAACTCCAACCAGAATCTCCCTTAGCAACAGCCACCCCAACCTGGAATGAGGTTTTGCATGCTACCACTGCCGTTACGTTGGGTGCTGAAGAGTTTGTTGGCCAAAGGTTTACCAATAAGCCCCATCTGGAAATTGATGGTGGCTGGAATTGGGTAGAACTGATGTAGAAGATGAGAGCTTAGAAGGGTCCCCCCTCCATAGGGTTTACTTTACATAGCCACCCTTGCTTTCAGATTTTCCTCCAACTGGGACTAGGGCTAGGACTCAGACTCTAGAGGAAACAGCTGTTACTGAGCACGCTAAAAACCTCCTAGCCCCCCACTTAGCTTAACAGTCCTGGCTCTGGCTCAGTTCACTGAGTGGTATGGAGTTTGGCTACTCCACAGGGACCTTGCTGAGACCTTGAGTTCAGATTGAGCAATCTCTCTCCCTCCCTTCTTGTAAAGCAAAAATTCTGTTTAAATCAATATGTTTCCATCCCCCCAGCTGAATGTGGCTTTCAAGGCTGACAGCATCTGCTCCATACTGCCCTTGCCCTTGTCAAGTCCTGGACTGAAGTAGAACAGAATGGCGTGGGGTAGCTGGGTTTGTGTATGTAACACATACAGCATAAATGCAAAGATACAGACCCTGGAAATCTTCACTCAAAAGGCAGAGATAGTGGGGATACAAAGCAAGAATAATCAGAGTGAAATATAATTAGAAAGAATTAAGGTTGATCAGAGTTTGCAGTCTCTAGGAAACTTCCCTTTGGAATACAAAAGAGAACTTGATTTTCCATTACTCACAATACAATAGCTCAAGGGTCTGCAAACTATAGGTTTAAAAGTAAAAAGGAAGGAAAATATGCAACAGAGACCGGTTGGGATCATAAAGCCCAGTATATTTATTATATGGCCTATGTTAGCCAGGGTTCTTCAGAGAAACAGAACCAATATGATATATATATGCATATATATATGCATATATATACACATGCATATATATGCATATATATGCATATATACACATATGCATATATATGTGTATATATATGTATGTATATATAAAGAGATTTGTTTTAAGGAATTGGTCCAGGTGATTGTGGGACCTGGAAAGTCTGAAATGTGCAGGGCAGGCTAGCAGGCAGGAGACCCAGTGAAGAGTTGATGTTTCAATTTGGAATCTGAAGGTATGGCCCTTTACAGACAATGTTTGCTAACCCATGAACTAGAGGAAGGAATAATGGAAAAGAGCCTTGGGCAAGGGACCCCGAGACTTTTGCTCTGCAATTAAAAAGCTGGGTAATCTAGAATAAGCCACTGCTCCTCACTGGATCTCAGTTTCTATTTTGTAGAATAGATTGCCCCAAAAGTTCCCTCCACAAAAGCAAACATTCTATGCACTTTAGTCTTTTCTATACTTAAAATTCTATGATTACATAACTCAAATCTGGAAGATCCCAGATAGGCAAGCTTAAGCTGCTTCCTGTTGATGTCTAGAAATTATTCCACACAGGCAAGAATCTCAGATATCAGTAAATTTTAATTACCTATAACATACAGAATAAACAAAGTGCCCAATCTTTCCAATTTTATTGGTGGTTTTCTTAATAGTCGATTCTGTTAAGGATAACTGACTGTGACAGTCCTCTATAATCATTAAATAAGAGACACATCTATTATTTGTAGTGTATAAGGCACTTTGGGGTGCTCTATGCAAGCACTAGAAAACAGAGTATCTAGTCTTGAGGTGCTTATAATCTAGTTAGGAAGACATGCTCCATACCTAGAATAAAGTCTTAAATCTTGTAGAATAAAACGCAAACAACTGTTGGGGGGGAGGGAGATGCAAGAGGGAGGGGATATGGGGATATATGTATACGTATAGCTGATTCACTTTGTGATACAGCAGAAACTAACACGCCATTGTAAAGCAACTATAGTCCAATAAAGATGTTAAAAAAAAAAACAAACAACTGTTGGGGCCATGGGCATTGTCTTGTTCACAGACATATTCTCAGGACCTAGAACAGTGGTATATGCTCAGTAAATATGTTGAATGAACGAAAGAGTGGAGGATGACTTAGTGAGTAGCAAGTACTGAAGGAAAGTGTGCACGCTTAGATGAGGGCCTGGTGGAAGCAAATTTGGGAAGGCCTTCTAATGGAGGAGAGGGTATAGTGAACTCAGAAGAGGAAGCCAGGGCTTCCCTGGTGGCGCAGTGGTTGAGAGTCCGCCTGCCGATGCAGGGGACACGGGTTCGTGCCCCGGTCTGGGAAGATCCCACGTGCCGCGGAGCAGCTGGGCCCGTGAGCCATGGCCGCTGAGCCTGCGCGTCTGGAGCCTGTGCTCCGCAATTGGAGAGGCCACAACAGTGAGAGGCCCACGTACCTCAAAAAAAAAAAAAAAAAAGAGGAAGCCAATAGCCCAAGGGTAATGTTTCTGAAATGCTGGATTTCTATACATAAAGATACACAGTGTTAATTTAAGTACCATACATGTTTGGACATTAGGTAAACTAAAGGCAGCCTGAAACAGAGGTCTAAGATTTGAAGTAGAAAGACATAGGCTCTATCTCCCACCTTAGAATTGACTTAATTTTTAACTGTTGGCAGTCATTTAACCTCTCTGTGCCTCAATACCCTCATCCATATGATGCAAATGACATCCAGACTCAGAATGTCAGAGATGGGAGAAACCTTAGACCTCATCTGGTCCAGGGGTTTCAGTCCTGGCTGCCCATTAGCAACACCTGGAGAAATTTTAGAAGGCCCCATGCTCAGGCCTGGCACCACACCAATGATATCAGAATCTTTGGAAGTGGGCTCAGGTATCAGTATCAGTATTTTAAAAATATTCCTGGGCAAGGCAGTGTTCAGCCAAGATTGAAAACCATTGCTCTAGTCCAACCCTCTCATTTTATAGATAAATAAACTGAGGCCCAGAGCAGGTTAAGGAACCTTGTTCAACCTACCTCACAGGGCCATTAGAAAGATAATAATTAGATCATGAAACTTCAGAGGTAAAAAGGACCTTAGATATCAAAATAGCTGTGAAAGTGCTCCTAATAACATAACACATTATTTTGATTTTCCAGGTCTCCCTGAGTTAGCAAATGAGTAAATGTTCCATTCCAAAAACTAGAATATGGATTATTAGATTGAATTATTGGTAAAGAAAGATGGCATACATTGCCCTGAAAATTCACAGTTTTTCAAGAAGAAACATAAGCGTAGTGTAAATGTAGGAGTTCATGGATCCATAGCAGGGGGAACTGTTGAGCCTAGTTCTAGCGTATTTCCAGCCTATATCATCTGTTTGGGGCATGGTCATGCCTGGAGGCAGAGGAATGAAGTTTGGAATGAGGTTTTAGCATGGTATCAGGCCCTTTTTCTTAGAAGGGCCTTCACTTGCTCCTGGCTTGAGAGACTTCGGCTTGCATTGAGCTTGAAGATGCTTCACTTTGCAGGGGATGAAAAGTCAGGGTAGTTTCCTTTCAAAATACATTTCCCCATTCCTACCCTTTCCTTATATAATCAGATCCACTCTTTGTAATTCATCCTTCTATACAAGAGTGTGAGGTCGGGTGTTAAGTGCATTTTCTATTTCCCGTTTAGCTCCTGTTGTTGAGTTATATTTATTCTTTGTCTGAGAGGCTATTTGTTGAATGATTTCCTAGGGGAAAAAAGCAATTAAAATGTAAGATAAATTTTTATGCAGTTCCATTGTCCACATCTTTTGTGAAGCTTTCTTGACTATTGCAATTCACATATCTAGTTTCCGTATAAATCATACTGAGAATGTTTTGTAAATATTCTAATGTGTGATAGGTCTATCTCCCCAACAGATCCTGTCTTGCACTCGCTTTATCCCGCAGCATACCCCAGTATTTAGAATATTGTTTTTACAAAAATCAAAGCTTAGGCCATTTATATGGGCAACTACCAGTTGTTAAAGGCCTTCCAGGACCTCAGTAAAATGCATCTCTGCTGGGCTCATTTACCACCCAGGGAAACGGCTGGGAGGATAAGATGTGGGGAAGGGGAAATTGGGGAGTTGTGATAAAAATATAGTGGTATATCACTAGTCTAGAGCAATGTTTCCCACAAGTGGCTGTGCATCAGAATCACTTGGGATCCAGAATCTCCAGGGAGGGGCCTGAGAATCCATATATTTCAAAGCTCCCCCAGACGATTCTGATGTGCAGCCAGAGCTGACCCCGTGGTTCTCTAGTGCTTCTCAAACTTTACTTTATATGCAAGCTTTTGCATTTCTGACAAGTTCCCAGGTGGTGCTGATTCTGCTGGTCAGAAGACCAAACAAGGCTGTAAGGCATTGGTTCTCAGCGTGTGGTCCCTGGACCAGCGACATGAGAATCATCTGGGAACTTATTAGAAAACAGATTCTCAGTTCCCACTCTGGATCTACTGAATCCAAAACTCTGGGGTGAGGCCCAGCAATCTGGGTTCCAACAATCCTGATGGGTGCTTCTGATCCTTACCAAAGTCTGAGAACCGCTGCTATAAATAACACTAGTAGTAAGGTACAGTGGTGTGGTGCGGTGGATTTGAAAAACTTGAGTTCAAATCTCAGCTCTGTCCCTACTCTCCCTGGAACTTAGTTTTCTCATCTATAAAATGGGGATAGAAATAATACACATTAATTCAACAAACACTTATTTTGCCAGGCATTCCATTAGGTGATGGGAATATATTCAGATGAGTAATTCTCTGCCCTTGAAGAATTCACTGTTGCCTTGCCTAATGAATAAGGTTATTGTGGATCTTTTAAATGAGATAGTGAACGTGAAAGTGCTCTGTGGACTATAAAGTATGTTGCAAATGTATGGTTCTGAGCAAATCCTGCCCCTTTTTCTTACATTTTGCATTTTGGAGTAGTTCTCTGAAGTCCTTAAGCTTTAGCAGACATTCCACTGGTAAAAGATGAAAGATGTGAATTACAAATGTCTTGTGCTTCATGCTTTTAGAAGTTCTTTCACTTCTGTCATCTGTTTTAATCGTCACAACAACTCTGTGAGATAGCCTACGTGGATATGATTATCTCCATTTGATAGAGGCAGGATCTGATATTCAGGGAAGTGAAGGGACTCACCTAAGGTCACAGAACTGATTAATGGTGGAGCCATAACTAGAATCCAGATCTCTTGACTGCTAGGTCAGTGTTCTTTGCCCCATACCATGCTGACTGATCAAGTAAAAGTCATTTCAGATATTCACTACATGCTAATTAGGTTACTACAAGCACAGATGTGAAACAAGCTGAAGCCTTCTTTAAAAATCTTAAACCTGCCCAGCTTTTATTCCTCTGCTTGAATTAAAGCATACAGCAACTGTCAGAGAGACATAGCTGAACTCCTCTGTTTTGAATTTCTATATATCAGAAGCCTTATCAACTGCTGGCAGGAAGTTGGATTACATGTACATTTCAAGAATCAAAGGCTTGCATAAGATAGCTACATGAGGAAAACAGAATAATATTCTTGCAACATCGAAAGCCCTCTGGAATGGATTATAAATAAGAACTTTATATCTTTTAATACAAACTGAAGCTGGAGGCCTCTTCTTTTCTGTTGAATTTTGTTTTTTTGACACATAGCCTAATTTTCAGAGTAAGTGAGTATTGAGGAGTTTCAACTTTGGACAACCACAGTTACTGGGACTTATGTCTCAACACAGACATTCCTGTTTGCAAGTAAATGCTAGAGAATGAAATATTTTGCTTGAACAGACAAAACTGAAGGATAAGATAAGCTTGTTTTCTAAAGAGGATGATTTTGAAGTAGGTTCTGGAAAGGGCTGTCTTCTTCATGTAATAGGCAGAACAATGGCTGCCTGCTTGAATCTTGAGGGCGATTGTGCATTTTTCCATGCCAGCTTCCCCACTCCCTACCACAAGCACCTCACACCATAACACTACACACAGGTAATTTTCTACCACCCAAATTCTGATTAAAGTTTCCCCATTTGGTATATTCCTTTGGGGTTCCCTGTGTCATGGACTATGCTTCACTGGTACTTTCATTCAACACTGTCTTCTGTCCAATACTTAGCACCAGATTTTGGATTCTCCAAATCTCTTTTGATCCAGGAAACAAGTGCTACACAAATATTTCAAACCTGATAAATTCATCTATAATAAACATATAGCTGAAAACATAAGGACATCAAATTGGCACAGTAAAAATTTCTTATTGTTAATAAAGAGTTTGGAGAAGGGGAAAGGGGAAAAAGGAATTGTGTTCCAAGCAGAAACCTAACAGAATTATTTCAACAACATCATTTACGCCATTTAAATTTTTTTAAAAAATTAAGAAACAAAGGAAGAACGTGTGGTCTGATGTAAACATCTTTGACTGGGAGTCAGAAAACCTGGGTTTCAGTAGCAGCTCTATCATTAGGTTGCAATGTAAGCCATAAGCCAGACGCTTAACCTCTCAGGATGTCAGTTTCTGCGTCTATGAAGGGAGGAAATATGCTTACTCTAACTAAACTACAGGTACTGAAAGATATTTTTCAAAAAAGGGTAAAGTCTGGACTCTTGCACAGATAAAGAAATGAACATGTGTTAAATATTTTATTTATTTAACTCATAATCAATGAGGGAACCAGATATTATAAACCAGTTCAAAAGAGAAAGAGAATACATAATATTGTTAAGATGACAGTAATCCTTAAATTGATATACAGATTCAATAAAATCCTTATAAAAATCCTAGCTGGCTTCTTTGCAGAAATTAGTAAGCTAATATTAAAATTCATTTGGAAACTCAAGGGATCCAGAGTAGCCAAACAATTTTGAAAAAGAAGAACAAAATGGAAGGACTCACACTCCCTAATTTCAAAATTTACCACAATGCTACATTAATCAAAACAGTGTGGTATTGGCATAAAGACAGACATACAGATCAATGGAATAGAATTGAGAGTCCAGAAATAAACCCTCACACTTATAGTCAATTGCTTTCAAAAAGAGCACCAAGACAATTCAATGCGGAAAGAGTACACTTTTCAACAAATGATGCTTGGACAACTGGATATCCACATGCAAAAATTAAAAATATAAAAAGTTAGACCCCTATCTAAAACCATATCCAAAAAATTAACTCAAAATGAATCAAAGGTCTAAATGTAAGGGGAAAAATATATATATATATAAAACTTTTAGAAGAAAACATATATATATATATATAAATCTTGAATTTAGATTAGGTAACGGTTTCTTAGATATGACACCAAGAGTACAAGCAACCAAAGAAAAATTGGACTTCATCATAATTAAAAACTTGTGCTAGGGAGTTCCCTGGTGGCCTAATGGTTAGGATTCTGGGCTTTCACTGCCGTGGCCGGGTTCAATCCCTGGTCGGGGAAAGATCCCACAAGCCACGTGGCATGGCAAAAAAACCAAAAAACAACGGCAAAAAACCCAAAAAACATCAACAAAAAAACCTGAGGCGGGGGCGGGGGGAGCTTGTGTGATAAAAGATACCATCAAGAAAGTGGAAAGAGGGGCTTCCCTGGTGGCGCAGTGGTTGAGAGTCAGCCTGCCGATGCAGGGGACACGGGTTCGTGCCCCGGTCCGGGAAGATCCCACATGCCGTGGAGTGGCTGGGCCCGTGAGCCATGGCCGTTGAGCCTGCGCGTCCGGAGCCTGTGCTCCGCAACGTGAGAGGCCACAACGGTGAGAGACCCGCGTACCGCAAAAAAAAAAAAAAAAAAAAAAAGTGGAAAGATAACTCATAAAATGGGAAAAAATACTTGGAAATCATTTTTGATTAGGAACTTGCATCTAGAATATATGTAAAGAAATCTTACAAATCAGGGGTAAAAAATGATAATTACTCTGATTAAAAATGTGCTAAGGGTTTGACTAGACATTTCTCCAAAAAAGATATACAAATGACCAATAAGCCTATGAAAAGATGCTCAACATCATTAGCCATCAGGGAAATGCAAATTAAAACCACAATTAGATACCACTTCATACCCATTAGGATGGCAATAATCAAAACGACAGATAATAGAAAGTGTTGGCAAGGATACAGAGAAATTAGAATGCTCACAGACTGCTTGTGGAAATATAAAATGATGCATCCACTTTGGAAACAGTCTGGAAACAGAGTTACCATATGACCCAGCAGTTCTACTCTTAGGTGAATACCCCAGAGAAATGAAAGTATATGTCTACAGAAAAACTTGCACACAAATGTTCATAGCAGCATTATTCATAATAGCCAAAAGGTGGAAACAACCCAAATGCCCATCAGTGGACGAATGGATAAACGAAATGTGCTACATTCAGAAAATGGAACATTATTCAGTCAAAAAAAGAAACGAAGTACCAATACATACTGCAACGATGAATGAACTGTGGAAATATTACGGTAAGTTCAGGAAGCTAGGCACAAAACTGTATGATTCTATTTATATAAAATGTCCAGAATAGGCAAATTCAGAGTGACAGAAAATAGATTAGTGGTTGCCTAGGGTTGGAGTTTTGGGGAGAAATGGGGAGTGACTGCTAATAGTTACGGAGTTTCCTTTGGGGGTAACAAGAATATTCTAAATTTGATGTTGTGGTAGTTTCTATTTTTAAAATATTCAAGTTCAGTAATACAGTTCAGGTATGAATTACAATGTATACTTATCGACTAAAAATATTATACATCACAGTTTGCAATGCTTCAGTGTTTTAAATTTTAAACACAAAATCTCCTAGTGGTCACACAGAATGACAGAGTTGAAGTAAAATTATTGGAGGGCCTGGAGGTCAGAGATAGAAGTCAGAGAAGCTTTTCTTTTGCTTGTGAAGAAGAAGTAAATTATCATCGTGGGACGGTGTCTGTTGAGCGGGTGGCATTTAGGAGCTGAGAGTGGCCCCTGGCTGACTGTCAACAAGAAAATGAGGACCTCAGTCTTATAACCACAAGCAACTGAATTCTGATGGCAACCTGGATGAGCTTGGAAGAGAACCCAGAGCCCAGGTGAGAATTGCAATACAGCTGATACCTTGATTGCAGCCTTGTGAAACTCTTGAGCAGAGGTCCTAGTTAAGCTGTGCAAGGACTCCCGATCCCTGGAAAATGTGAGATAATGAATAGGTGTTGTTTAGAGCTGCTAAATTTGTTATTCAGCTATAGAAAACTACTACACAAGCATCTATGAGAATGGGATGGAGCAGCTGAGATGGAGTTAGCATGTGGGGCCTATGTTTTGCATCCGAATTTATGCATTTGCTGTTGCTAAAGGAATGTGAGCTGAATAACGCAATAACAATGTAACCGACATGAAGTCTTTGAATGCGCAGTGCAGTCAACAGAGACAAAATGGATGCTTAGACACAGACAACTGTGGGTATACTAGCAGGGCAAGCTAGTAATGCCCCCTAAAGAGGCTCTCCGTGCCCAGAGACAGAAACTGGGCCACTACCTAATTGGACATATGAAGCTGGAAGATGGTTATCTGTTAAGGGAGATTGTTGGTTGGTGTGAAGAATATTATTTGAACACAGAAAATTAAAAACTTTTATGTCAAAAGACACCATAAACCAGTATTCTGTTGTGCATAGTCTTTATCCATGTGGGGAGCTTGTTAAAAATGCAGATTTCCTGGACCCCACCCCAAACCTACTAAATCAGATTTGCTAGTGGGTGGGACTCAGAACTCTGCATTTTAAGATGCTGGCCAGGTGACTCATCTAAGTGCTAATATTTGAAATCCACTGAGCTAATCCTTCACCTTCTGCTGTTAAAAAATACAGATAGAGGGCCCCTCTATTTGTAATTTAAAAAGAGAGAGAAAGAGGGAGGGAGGGGGAGAGAAAGGGAGAGGGAGAGAGAGGGGGAGAAAGAGAGAGAAAAGAAGGAGGAGAAGAGGAAAGAAATGCCCAGTTATTGAACATGTGCTCCATTGTCAAAGAATAAGAGCCATGTGTACCACACAGAATAGTTGACATCTCTGGGAAGCATCTTCAGTCCCACTCCTCCCTCAACCCTACCAGGCTTAACTGCTAGAGCAGGTGGAGGTGACAGGAAGCTGACTCAAGCAGCCTGATTGGCAAATGAATCACAACAGGAAGGGGCTTCGATTCCTGCTTATCTTCTCTTACTGGAATATAGTATTAGACCCTAGGATAAAGCTCAGATTGAAGCAGTCCCCACCCCACCCTTACTTCTCCTGGCTTCTTTTCTGTAAGTCATGCTTTCAGTGTCTAGAGTCTGGCAGCTGCAAGGCCTGGTTGCTAGGTAACAATTTCCCAGCACAAAGAACCCTCAGCTGGGAAGGTCAGGGCTGTCAGTGTGAAACAGCTGTACAGAATTTTTATTTGTCTTCCTCTTGTTTTGGTTAATCACAGGGCATGAAACCAGAATCAAACTTTTCATAAAAATGAAAAATGCTGGAGGATACCAGCTCAGCTGCTGCTGCCTTTTTTTTTTTTTTTTTTTTTTTGCTGCTCTTCAAATCACAGCCTTTCTACTCTGGCTCAATAGAGCCCCAACAAGCTTGGCAGGCGGCAGGTGGAGGCGGGAGGTGGCGGAGTCACTTGTTTCTTAGCCTCTTAGCGTCTGGGTTGGGGAGGGCATAGTTGAACCATGAGCTGAGAAGGTAACTCCCTTTTTTCAAATTGACCAGCAGTTTCCTAGGATTAGGGTTGCCAGATTAAATACAGGACACCCAGGTACAATTTGAGTTGCAGATAAACAGTGAGAAATTCAAATGTAACTGGATTTTTATTTGCTAAATCTGGCAACCCTACCTAGTATGCGATCGATTTGGTGTGAATTTTGTGTGGGATTGATACCAAAAGAGTAATAGAAGTAGAGACAGACCCATTCTGGTGCTGTTATGGAGAGTCAGGCCTCAGACCTGCCTTGGCAGTGCTTTGACAAGTATGCTAGAAGCTGAAGCAAAGAAAAGGCTGAATCCATTTCTATTGCTGTTACCTTCCCTTATAGTTTTCCATCAGATGCTATTATAGTGGCTAAATCTGATTGTGGTGCTCTGAAATAAAAACACATGATTGGAAATCAGGAGGCCCAGGTTGTAGGACTCGGTGGATGGACTGTTAACCATCTGTATGATCTTGGACAAGCCACTGCTCTTTTAGGGCCTCAGTTGCCTTTCCTTCGCCCCAAAAGGGGTTGGACTAGAGCATGGTTTTCAAAGTGTGCCCCCTCCTCCATCAGCAGCATCAACATCACTTGGGAATTTGTAGAAGTGCAGATTACCAGATTACACGACACCTTCTGAATCAGAAACTCTAGGGGTGGAGCCCTCAATCTGGTTTAACAAGTCCTCCAGTTGATTCTGATGCAAGCTCACATTTGAGAACCACTGAGCTAGAGAATTTGTAAGGACCCTTTCAGCTCTCGCTTTTGTTGGTTCTGTTTACTGTTTGGCAAGACCCAGTGGCCAGCTGGTTATTTGAAATGGCATGTTCTCCTCATTCCCACCCTCCTTAGGGATTTATTCCAAATTAGTTTGTTTCGGCTCTATTTCATAGTACAGAAGTCTCTGTTATATTTCCACCTTTATTTGTCCTTGTAGCCTCTCTTATTTTCATACATTCCCCTCTCCTCCTTAGGCAGCTTTGACAAGGACTTCTAAGGACCATTTTGCCAAGAGGCCGGTGTCAAGGTGAAGGCTTCTGGAAGGGTCAGCAAGGCTTCCAACTGCTGCATGCATGCTCCATCTCATCACTAGGCTAAAGGCTCTGTCTGTGGGAGTGTTGGTATGCAGGAATAACTGGCTAAGGACACATTTCAATCCACTTAAGTTGTTTTGAAGCACAGCTGCCTTCAATTGTGATTTTTCCTTAAAACCCTGTTTCCTAAAGCCCCTCCCCTGCTTCATTCCTGGTTCTTCCTATAGAACAGTATAGAACACCACTCCACTGTCTTCATAAATACCTGGTTACTAAGGGAGGCAAGCAGTATCAAGAAGAAAAACTCAGGGAGCTAAGATGCGCCCCATAGCCCGTTTCTCACAGTAAGTAGCATCCAGTGGTGTTGTCCATGGTGCTGAGTGTTGTTGGTTGTCAGTCCTAACTTTGGAAATCTTTGTGGGAAGTGCAGGCAAAGAAAGGGAAGTTGGCTTGTTGTAGTAGTCTATCCTTTGTTGGTTCCATTTCCCACTGGAGACAACCTAATGAATTTGGTAATCACATCATGCCACTTAGTCAAGACGACCAAGGCAATCATATTGTTCTACAGGCCAGTGCCTTTCCCTTGTGCTTTTCTAGTGGAGTAGAAGAGAAAGGTGCTTCTAGCCTGGGTAACTATATTTTATTCTGACAGAGAGGACTCTAAGTAATGTAAAGTGTGTATTTACTTAAGAGCAACAGATCATTTTCCAAGTGCTGCACTGTAAATATAAATGAGTGGGGAGAACACTAAAATATGAAGTTAGCAATCAAGAGTAGGACTCACAAGTCATCTTAACCATCAGTCAACCTGAAGGGTAAGGAAACTCAAGGATGCTGCCTTAGTGCTGCATGGGCTATTCACAGAAAGCTTCTTAAATCTACTCTGGGCTGTGCTTGAGTGGGTGGACGGTGGGATCCAGATAAATAGAGGAGATTAGCCTAACCCTAACACTCCTTCCAATCCTGCCCAATGGGCCTTGGTTTTCTTCACCTCCTTTGGGGTTCTCATTATGTCATGGGCTCTACTTTAATAACTTTGGGAGCAAACTCCTTTGTGTCCATAGTGGTGGTGTATCCCTCATAGGCACCTACTTTCAAATTTCTATGTAATTTTATGGACTCTACAATCAGGGGATCAAAGTAAGAAAAGGACAGATGCAGGGAGCCCATGGCTGTTAATCTAAGGAGCCTGGGTTTGTCTAGGAGAGAACAAGGCAGGATGTATCCAATGCCAAAGCTCTTTAAAGTGTCACATTCAATTATAGATTGTCACCCTAAGTAAGTTACGAAGCCTCTTTGAGCCTCAGTTTTATCATCTGTAAAATGGGTACAATGATACTTACTACGTAGTATTTACTGAGTAGTTACAGTATGCCAGACACTATCCCAAGGCTCTTGTGATAATTAGATATAGCTGTTATAGAGTGCCTGGTGCATAGTGGGCACTCAAAAATTGCATCTATTAATATTATTATTGATTTTAAAAATTTACTTTACTTCTGAGGGGACCTGGATTCAGTTGGGCCATGTGTGATGGATCGGTCTTTTTCTGGCCAGGAGTTGATGCTGCCTAATATTAGCTCTTAGCAGGTCCAACACATGTGTCCCAGGAACCACAATTTTTCCTAGAAACAAGAGTAAATACAACCAATTCTTCCCATTTCGTGGCTCAGCAAACACCATTTTTGTGTACTAATGACCCTGAATGAGGACCAGAGCAATTCCTAAGATATGTTGACTCCTTAGGTTGAGAGTCAAAGTATCCACACAGGCAAAATCTGCTAAAGGACTGAGTCAGTTATTGTTGGTCAAAATTCAAACAACTATTTTTTCTCTCTCCTGTGGAATCAGGAAAACCAGGGAAGGTATTTCTGGTGGCTTGAACTTGGTCCCTGTGTTCCTACAGCTTTATACCCGGATGGAATGCTCAGCTGCTTTGGGACTAGAAGGATAATGGCTAGAAAAGCCACCCTTGCTGTGTTTTGGCCACAAGTCCAGTAGCTGATAGTATCAAATTATAGTAATGATTACTCTGGGGATGTTAGCTCCATGGGTGTTGTGATAATGGAACACTGACCTTCCTAACAGAGAACCTCATTTCGTTGTGTTATCAGCTTTCCTATTGGAAAGAATCTCTTGATTGCTGACTTCATCATAACCCCAGGCACTTGTTTAGTTAGCAATAAATTGTCAGCTCTTTCCCTTCCCTGACGGAAGCGTCCCTAATGGCCTTCACATGGTTAAAAGAAGCCTGGCAATCTGAGATTCCAAAGGAGCCACTGAGCTTGAAGTCTTAGCACCCCTCCTCGTCTTTTTCCCACTCTCTTTGCTGCCTGCCGGCTGAACAGAGCTTCCAAAGCTTTGAACTTGATTTACCAGCCATTCATAGGTTTTCTGATGGTGACAAAAGAAGTACTGTTCTGTTTTCAGCTGTCACCGTGCTTCCTCTTAAGCCTCAGCTACAGAGTTTACTACTGGACACCGATCTGCTGCCCTGCCCAGAGCATGCCACTCTCTCCCACTTGCCAACAAACTAGTATTATCTAGCCTGATAGAAATGAGTGGCCCGATAAGGGAGACTGAAGGGTAAGATGGCTCTGTGTGATGCTGCCTTACTTAGGAAGAAAATGGGCTCTGATGAGCATAAAAAGCCACCTTGAATAGGGTACCGATAATTGTCCAATTTAATGGGATTTTCATTAGAAGGAAGAGTAGCACATTGTAGCTTGAGTGAGCCCTGCCCGTTCTCCGGTTCTGTGGAGATGTTAATCATGCAGCTCCTGGCAAGTCTGTCAGAGCTGAAGCGGATGATGTAACTGATTTTCCAACAAGCCCTTTGTCTGAGTGACTGCAGCACTCAGACAGCTGCAGGACAGAGCACCAGGGAGCTGAATGTGTTAATGGGAAGAAAAGCGCTTCCCCTAGTTCTTTCTTCCAGAGGGATGTTGTCACTGGGAGCTTTGTGTGTTGTTCAGGACAGTGGCTGGTCTTATTGCTGCTGTTTCTCAAAGTCACCATGGAAAGGGCATTATTAGGAACACAACAGATACAAATGCTCACGCCAAGGTGTGTGGACCAGCAGTGTTGGGCTGCTGAGATATTTAAGATTTTGTGTCTTTGGGTCAGAGGTCCCGTGTCTTGATTTGGACTCTGTAGCTGAACAAATTATAAATAATAGGTAAATATATATAATATATAATACAATGTGCATGTAATAAATATATAGCATTTTTGAGCTCTTACTATGTGTGTCAGGCGTAGAGAAGGAACTGTGGTGGTTAACAGTGTGGGAGTGTGGTCTTTAAAATCAAAGCACTTTGGGATTATATTCTGGCTCTCCCAATTATTGGCCGTGTGATTCTAGGCAAGGTACTTACCCTTTCTAAGCCCCTTTTCCTATCTGTCATGGGGCTCCTAACTGTAGGGAGGATTAGATGAGATAATCCATGCAATTAGCTTAGTGTCTAGCCAATTGTAAGCATGTTAACTTAATAAACGTTAACTTTATTACTAATTTATTTATATTATCTCATTTAGGTCTTCCAATCAACCTGGTGTGATAGCTGTTATTATGATCCCTATTTTATAGGTGAGGAAACAGGGGTTCATAGAGGTTAACTTGCCTAACATCTCACAAGTAGCAATTGGTTGAGCTGGACTTGGCCTCAAGCTAGCTGACTCCAGAGCTGTTAACCGACAAGCTCTGCTGCCTCAGTTACAAAGGGCTGGGGAGCTGGGATTTGTGTGTCTCTCCTTAAGGGGTTCTCCTCCTTACCTACAAACTGAAATTGTCTGGAAAAAATCAGAACAGAGCACTGATTGACCCTCAGGGGTGGGGGTGAGTGTTTACTGGGAAGATGCACGAGGGGTTTTGCTGTATCTTGATAAGGGTTTGTACTATACAGGTGTCTGCATTTGTCAAAGTTCATCAAATGGTACATTTACAATTTATACATTTCACTGTATGTAAATGTTATCTAATAAAAAGGAACCTGAAACAGATATTGAACTCTAATTAATTATATGCTTGCAGAAGTGTTTAAGGGTGACATGTACTGATGTCTACAACCTATTGAAATGTATCAAAAACTAAGATGGGTTGATAGAGGGACAGGTATATGATAAAGCAATATAGCAAACGCTAATTGTAGACTCTAGGTAATACAGACTGTATTGTGTGTTTGAATATCTTCATGATAAACTGTTGGAAAAATAAATTAGAATCACTTGGGGAGCTTTTTAAAAAATGCTGACGCATAGGATCCCCTCAGAGCTTCAGAAGTAAATTAGTCTGGAGTAGGGGGCCCAGGTGTGGGTTTTTTTTTAAAACTCCTAAGGTGAATCTAAAGGGCCTTTAAAACAAACACAGTGTACTCGGGACTCTCAAAGCCAATTCACGTGTCCCTGGGTCCAAAACTGAAAGTGTCCTGATGATACGTCCGTCAGTGATAGCCCAACCCTCCTTCTCACTTGTATATCTCCACTCCCTACCCTCTACCCCTAGCTTCAAACATTTCCTCTAACTGAAAGCAGCACTAGGAAGAACTGTAATGAACAGTGTCAGCTAAACTATAGGTGGAAGCCACCTGCCTCTCCCACCCACTCCCATCCACTAGATCATTGCCCCAGGTTCTGCCCCATCTAGGCCTCCACTTAACAGCTGCCGGAGAGGCTGAGTGGTAGACCAGACAGGGTTGAGCACAGGGTGTGGGATCATGGAAAAGAGAGCTCAGTGTTGCCTGGATTTAAGCTTTTGTCTTGTTGCCTCTTGTTTGTAAGGAGCTGTCTGGGATTGTTATCAACAAGCATTATTTAGGTTTCTTCTAGAGGACCGGAAGCCCCAGGATCCCAGAGTTTCAGCCTGTGGGCTCTCCTAAGTGCACTTAGCATATATTTTCTGCCAACCCTACTCAGGATTTATTTCTCCCCCTCTCTCTCCCCCAACGCCCTCTCTCCTCCCTCTCTCTCCCCCATCCCTCCCTCTCCCTGTCTGTCTCCCTCTCCCTCTCTTCCCCCCTATTCAAGTTTCATGGATCTATAATGGCATATATGTGGGAAGGAACTCATGTTGTAAATGACCCATAAGTTAAAGTGCCATAAAAATAGTTCCTTCTGCAGTCAATGTGCCAGGGGTCACAGGCTGCTGATTCAGCTGAGAAGCAGTGAAGCGGGTCTTTTTATCATTGATGTAACTCATGGATGGGATTGTATCTCCCCTGCATATGGAAGGCATTTCTGCCAGGAGAAGCAGAGACTCTTTAATTAGACTGACATATGGCCAAATAAGGGTTATGTGAAATTTGTGTCAGACTATAGTGGAATCATTTTGGGAACCAGTGTAGTCACCAGTGTAGTTCAGAGGGAAATGAAATTAGAGCCATATGCTAGATCAAGTCAAAATAGCTACTCCTGGAGTCTCCAAAATGTAGGTAGGTGTAGTGTTCTAATATCTAAACCTACTAACTTGGCCTGGCCAGAAACAAAGTTGAGTAGAAAAAATAAATTTGCTTTTAATGGCTCCTTTCTACTTCCAAGCACCACGTATCCTGCTAGCATTTCTGGCAACCTAGATTCTCCCAATGTCTTGGGCCTGCCCTACTCCAGAAATATACTGTGGTCCAGGGTTTTCTAAAAGATGGTAGACGTTCCACCTGTGGAGCATGGTATTTTTATGGCTTTCCTAGATAAGCATTTCAAATTCTAATAGTTTAGATGTATTAGAAAAAATGGCACACCAATCCTAGTACTTCATCAGTGTTACCGCTAAGGATGAGGCTAATTTCTATAGACAAAAAATAGTCACTTTTAAAAAAAAGTATATGTGGAGATGGCAACAATTATAAAGGTGGTACTCAAATGACTGAAGATTAGCAAAGCCTGCTATCGACCAGTGGTTTTCAGTCTGAGGTGACCACACTCACCCCCAGCAATGGGATATTTGGCAATGTCTGGAGATGGTTTTGGTTGTCACAACTTGGGGGGGAGGGGTGCTACTGGCATCCAGTAGGTATAGACTAGGGATACTAATAAGCATACTAAAGTACATAGAGCAGTTCCCCCACCCCTGCTAAGAAAGAATCATCTGGTCCCAAATGTCAGTAGTGCTAAGGTTGAGAAACTGCTATAGACCAGTGCTTCTCAGCAGTGCATATGAGTCACATAGGAATCCTGTTGAAGCGCAGCTTCTGATTCAGGAAGTCTGAGGTGAGGTCTGAGATTCCTACTTCTGACAAGCCCTTAGGTGATGCCCGTACTGCTGTTCCATGGACCACACATTGAGTAACGAGGACCTGTAACTTCCCTCTTTATCCCTCTACCACCTGCTGCCTATTTAGAGTTCCATTCTCTCAAGCCTCTACTCAGGGTTTGGTTATTCTGAGAGACTACTAAAGAGTAATGGCTGAAAATAGATTAATGTGTTTCTTGCAATTAGCAGGGCCATCAAAGTCTTAAACCAAAGATTAATTGGGGTGATAATTTCAGGAACTAAGCATAGCTAAAAAGAGAGATGCATTTTACTCTGGGGTACTGTTTTGGAGAATAGACAGAATTTTCAGTAGAAGCCAGGTGCACCAGGGCTGGGTTTGTAGAAGCTGTTTTATTCATTTTCATATGCCTGGTACTCAGCACAGTGCCAAGCTCAAAGTATCAGTAGATGCCCAAAATGTGTTTGCTGAACCAACTGACAAGTTATCCATAGCTCTGTAGATAGCTGTTAGAGCAGCAAAGGAAGGTATCTACTGGGGCGGACCACTGTTGTGAACCTCTTCAAGGCCAGAAAAGAATGCCCTTCAGCATCTTTCCATTTGAATGGGTAGCATTAAATTGGATGCATCCTCCTAGGATATACTTCTTACCCCCTGGATGGCAGCAGGATCATTTAGAAAGTTTCCTGTTCTCAGTCTCCTTCGTGGTAAGTTAGAAATCTATATAGCACACGGTGAGTGTGGTATGTGGTGGGAGGGTACTTTACCTGTTCCTTTGTCAGAAAGGAAGCTTTGCAGTAAGGACTGAAGACCCAAGACCTAGGAGAAGGAACTGGGCCAAAGAGGGGAATTATCCAGCTGTGCTGGCTTAATCTGTCAGTGTACCTCTTCGCATTACCTTTGACTCTTGGAAATGTGTGCTAATAGATTATGTGATTTGAGGTGTACCAGCCGTGGGGCCACCACTGCGCCACATGTTCCCTTTCATGGACCTGCCACATACTTGAAAAGCACCCCTTTGGGGACCATCCCCTTGGATAATGCAGGTTTTCTAAAAGTTCGTATTAAAATATATGGAACTGTATATAGATATAGTAGATTGGTTGGTTGCCTAGGGCTGGGGAGATTGGAGGGAATGGGGAGTGACTGCTAATAGTTACAAGGTTTCTTTTTGGAGTGATGAAAGTGTCCTAAAATTGATTGTGGTCATGGTTGCACAGCTCTGTGAATATGTTAAACCCATTGAATTGTATACTTTAAATGGGTAATTGTATAGCATGTGAATTATATCTCAATAAAGCTGTTATAAAGATATATAAATACATGGGTTAAATTAGGAGATACAGATTAAGAGATAACTGGGGGAACCCTGGAGAACCGCATGGGAGGGGAGAAGGGGTGGTTCCATCAACAGGGAAGGAGACATTGAAACAGATACAGGGTAGGAATTGGGATTCTTCAGTTTTCAGCTCTCCATAAACCTATTTCTACTCTCTTGAATCCAATTGTTATCAAGTTGTCCAATACTAGATTCATAGCAGCCAGGAAATATTTGAATGCAGGGAACAAAGAGAGCCAGGTCCCCTAAGATAAAATAATCATGGCATAATTAATAAAGCATAGGGTTTGGCACTGTCCCTGTGGTTCTGGAAGCTCTTTAAATTAGATCAAGCCATTGGGACCATGTTGCTTCCTACAGAGAGCTGCAGGACCTGAGGCCTGAGAAAAATGGATTTTTTTTCCCATTGAAATGGAGACTATGGTTTTGGAAGAGGCGATGTTAAAACCACAATTATCTCATATAGCCTTGTGGCCAAAGGCTCCAAAACCACAGAGGGAGAACCCCTGTCTCTCCACAGGGGCTTTCCATGAACCCACCGTAATTTTAATAGTTTGGCATGTCACGATTGAAGCATAAATAGCAGGGCCACTTCAATAAATCTGTTTAAGAAAATAGAAATGGCAGGGCCTGGGACCTAGAACCCCTATTCCTAGGGCTGAGCTCATGCTAGTTGAACACACAAGTAGTACGGTTTTAAACGTGGTAAAGAGCTCTCTCCCACCCTCCAACTTGTGGCTTGAAATGCCTTGGAAGGAAAAATAGCACATTTAGCTATTATCAATGTTTACATCTTGCTATGAATAAAGGGTCTTGGGAGTAGGGCATGATCCTTTGTCCATCTCAGGAAAAGAATGGCCCAGCACTGGGGGAAGGGAATGACAATTAGGAGTTTGGGGGCTAACAAAACAAACTGGTCGGGGCTTCCCTGGTGGCGCAGTGGTTGAGAGTCCGCCTGCCGATCGATGCAGGGGACACGGGTTCGTGCCCCGGTCCGGGAAGATCCCCCATGCCGCGGAGCGGCTGGGCCCATGAGCCATGGTCGCTGAGCCTGCGCGTCCGGAGCCTGTGCTCCACAACGGGAGAGGCCCGCGTACCGCAAAAAACCCCAAAAAACTGGTCTTTTTCTCGATTTTGCCCTAGGCTTCCTCTATCTGTGACTGTGACCAGTAATTTTTGGACTTGGAAATATAAATTAAGAAGGGGCTATTACTGAGACCCAGTATTGTGAATCTGCCTCCAGGGGCCACTGAGTGACTTACTACACAGCACATTGTTTTTTATTTGTCACTCCCTTAGGCCCCATTAGTGCCAGAGAAACCCAGGACAAAGGAAAGACTACTAGAAGACAAAGAAAATAGGCATTCAGTAGAGGTTTTAAATATGTATTTCACAGCAAAGAATTATCTCTATTGGACACCAGCTGGCCTGTGACTGACCCTGGGTACCATAAAACCCCAAATTTCAAGAAAGCATTGTGAAAACTCCTCAGATTGAACTCATCTTGCTCTTTAGAGGACAGTGGGTTATTTACAAGGCATAATGATATCCTGCCATGTTCCCTTTCCTGCTAAGAAGAGATTTTATCATCTCTCCAGATTTCACACCAGGGTCAGTCTCACTTGGCTCTGTTTTCTTTGTGTCTGCAGATCTCAAATTGTCAGGGAACATCTTGTCAGGAAAAGGCCAGATGGGCAGGCAGGGAAGTGATCCAGCCCCTGAGGAAATAAAGTGCTCAGCCTAGCTCTACTCCCTCAGGGCGCCAGAGTGAGGGGCCTGACAGACAGTGACGCAGGAGGAGGTACCTCCAACTTAGCTCAGAGCTGCAGAAACCTGGGCCACACGAGCATTTTCGCAGTGTAGGGAGCAGGAAATTCTAATTTCCATGTTGCAAACTAACAGGATGAAATCTGATACCACCCTCCCTATGCTCTGGAAATGAACTCAGTCCTCTCTTTGAATTGGGGTCTCCGAGCCACAGAGCCTCACAATGCAATTTTCACTCCCAATACCCTGTAGAAGGCAAAGTGAAATACTGAGAGCATAAGCATGGCTAGTGATACATGGGCTAATTAAGGGCTCAAACTGAAAGGAGCTCTCACTATTTTTACATTTCGATTCCTGAGGGATGTTTTTCTCTGGCGATTATGTGGCAAATAGATTTTAGACTAAATCATTCCAGAGTCATTTTGGCATCCTCAACACCTAGCAGTGTTTGATACGTGGTGCTCAGAAAACGTGTCTTTAAAGAGTAAGCCTGACTACTGGCATTAACCTCTCCTTATCGATTTGGCATATAAGCATAGGGGACTCTGTCTCTTGACCTCATCAGGCAGATGCCATCCCCTCCATGGCCTCTGAATTGATTATGCCCTGGGAGCCTGGAAAATGTCTACATAAAACAGACAGGAAGAGGGAAGCATTGTTAGCCAAGCAACCGTGCTTCTGATTGTTCTGAGAGCTGATTCTGGGGTGAGATCAAGTTGGCTTCCTCTTCTCAGCCTTGGCCCTTAGCCCGGTGGTTTTGACCCACAGCTGTGTCTCCGGACTGATTACTTTCTACAGTCTTATTGGGTTTCCTGATTACTATCCCTGTTCCATGACCCGTGATCTGAACATTAGTCCACAGATGTCAGGGGAAGAGGCTTGGCTTTTACTGTCTAATTGCTTTAGTGGTGATAAGTCAGAGCACAGTCCCGGGTTAAGGAATCCGAAGTCAACTTACCTAGAAAAGGAGCAGTCAGAAAGCAAGGTCAGGTTATCACGGCCAGGGTTGAGACGCACAGACCAGAATCTGAGAGTAGAATAGAGACAACACACAGGCATTAAGTTTGGAAACATGGGGTAGGTTATGAAGATTCATATCATAACCTTATGCTAATGATGTATTCAATCAGTGGTTCTCAATCAGGGGTGATTTTGCCAGGGGCCATTTCATAATGTCTGGACATGCTTTTGATTGTTGCAACTGCAGGAGCGCTACTGCCATTTAGTGGATAGTGGTCGAGGATGCTGCTAAACATCCTACGATACACAGGACAGCCCCCCCCCCCATAGCAAAGAGTTATCCAATTCAAATGTCTGTATTAAAGGCACAAGATACAAATTATAGATCACAACTGTATGAAATATTAAAAAAAGACTGGAAGGATACACGTCATAGTTTTAACAGGGGAGTGTCTGGGTGGCAGAATACTGCATCTTTTCTCTTTTCTCTGGTTTATAAATTTTCTAGTACAACTATGTTGCCTTTAAATTTTTAAATTAATTACATAAATAATATGTGAACACATTCTGCTCATAAAATATTACAGTATTACAGATAAGACTGAAGACATCCTTGGCCAACCTAGCTTCTTCCACCTCAGTCCCCTTCCTAGACGTAACAAGTTTTGTGGATATGACTTTTCAGAGTTTTACTACACATTTATAAATATTATGTGCAACTGTGGAAATATATCTACTATATCATTGTTGTTTACAGTTTCACAGTATAGTATTCTGTAGTTTATCTGTTTCCCTACTGCTGAACATTTAGTTTGCTTCCAGTCTGGTGCCATCATGACAGATGCTGCATTGTACGTGTCTCCTTGAACATGCTTGCCAGCGTTTCCAAAAGTGGGTAAGGCTATGAAAATTGCTGGGTTATGAAAAACACACATTTAAAATTTTATCAGCTACTACCAGTTGCCTTCCAAAGAGTCCACAAACTTAATTTCCTGAAAACCTCACCAACACTTGATATTTACTTTGTTTTTCACATTTGCCAATCAGGTGGTTGATAAATAGTATCTTTCTTTTAATTTGCGTTTCCCTTGTTACTGCTGAGATTGAGCACCTCTTCATGTATTTGTTGAACCTGTCATATCTTCTCCACAGTGGTGTTCACATCCCTTGCTCACTTATGTATTATAAGACCTTTCCAATAGTTTTTTTAAAACAGAAGAGAGCAGAATCAGGTTGTATAAAAACACAGACGTCAGTCTACCCAGTGTCTTGTCTGCCCATCCTACCTAAGGCAGATCCTGAGTCCCACCCAGACCAAAATGACCCTTTCTTGCCATCATTGAGAACCCAGGAAAGCAGCTATATTAGGAAACAAATTAGCCAGGCCCATTCTCACCACTGTTCTGTATTTCCCTGGACTGTGAGTCTGCTGTGCCAGCATCTTGACACTGAATAGCCAGCAGGTACTGCCAGTCAGATTCGCTCTAGTCAAATACAAATCTGATATGTGATGAAGCATAAAGGACCATGAAAGGCAGCGTGTGAACTGAATGTTATCTGCTGCCCGTGCAAATGGCAATTAGGACCATTAAATTTCAGTTAATCTTCATTAAGAACATCTGTTGTCTAGCCCACATGCGAAAACCAAAGATGGGTTGGGTGATTGTGACCACTCCAAATAAGTAGTTGTATCAACTAGTTTCTTGCCCCGCCCAAAGTAGATGTAAGGCTTCTTCAAGACTCTTGGGCATTATTTGAAACCTGAGTGCTTGTAAGCTATGGCCCTTTGTGGTGAAGAAGGTCCTAGTGAATTTCAGGATCACAAGTGGGTTCTAGAGACTCAACCAAAACTGGCCCTTGGCCTTTCTGGTCCCCTCCATCTCTTTTGGTTGCCCCATCCCATACACCCTGCTACTGTGTCCCCTGGGGCCCTGATCTTTGCCAGAGGCCTGTGAATATAAAACATTTCAAATCACTGCTACCAACATGTTGCTTAACTGCCACCCTTCTGCCTCACACACGCAGGACATCTCCTGCCTTATCACTCTCCCAGTTGGCTTGTATCTGTGATGGAGCAGACCATTCTCACCGGTTCCAAAGAGGTATCAGGAGAAGGGCAAGGCCTTCTGCACCTTTATCTGAGTTTAGGCAGGTTAAGTTCTTCCTGACCATCAACTACTATGGTGATGGTCTTTTCTAAGTCAGTGGGGGTGGGGGGTGAGGTAGGGAGGTAGATAGGTAGACAAGTAGTCTAAATTATGTTCCTTTGTGTATGTATCATGTATCTCACCTTGGTAGCCTTACCACAGTTGTAATTTTCCATTTGTTTGGGTGACTATTTGGTCAATACCAGTCTGCCTTACCAGCCTGTAAGCAACGTGGGTGCCCAAACCGTGTCTGTTTTTGTTTACCAGTATATCTCCAGCACTTAGCATGCCACATAGGTGCTAAATAGAATTTGTTGACTGAAAAACCAGACAGTTGTGGCTCTGATGTTCTTAAAATGAAGAAAAGCCAGGTATTCAGGCAGGAGTACGGGAAGAGGCATTTGTGAGGGGTAGGGCATCTCACCATCTCTCTACTCTTACCACAGGGAGACATCTCACCATGTGAGTCCGCCTTTGTATAAGGCTGTCCCTAACCACAGCTATCCCCTGAACCTGCCAACAGTGCTTTCATCTAGGATGGGGAATGAATCCTACCTTTGATAGTTTACTATTTTCCTGTGATCTCAAAGCCACTGTTCTCTCCTTGGGACCTTGGGGTAAAATTGTGCCAGTAAGTTGTGGAGCTGAGATGGCAGGGGAACTGAGTAGCTTGGAGACTGTATTTCCATTAAAATTGAAACAAGGACATACCAGTACATTTCTTGTATCATAACTGCTCCTGGAATCTGCCAATATATCACTCAGTGCCTCTCAAAGAGAATTGACGTGGAAGGAGAAAAGGATGAAGAGTGATTCAAAGATGCTGGAAATGGAACAAAGTTGGCGTTTTGAACAAACTTTGACTCAAACTGATTCTAGAGAATTATTATGAACTGAAGTAGTGATGCTTTCTCCACCTCTTCTCACCTATCCCATTTTAACTCTTCAAACCCTGCTCTTTTCCCGCAATCCCTCTCTTGACCTCTTATCTATTACCCTGAATTCTTGCAAGGCCTTTCTTATATTTCTGCCCATCGACAGCAAAAATAAGATTCTAAGTGAACCCCCAGCCTCTCCCATATGACCCAGGATCCTGATGCAGAAATGAGGAGCAAGCTGAAATCATGAATGCTTTTACCACATCACCTCCACAGTTGCTACTAACTGGAATAACTTTTACTCATAAAACCCAGAGATTTCCAGGGAGACCATTTCTAATCCTATAAACTCAAGACGTAGATAAAGCAGTTGGCTTGGGTATCACTAATTTCATTTTCATGCTTATGTTTGCCATCATTCATTGAGGGACAAAAACAAGTCAGCTATGATATGGGTCAACCCTGGATTAGCATTGTGTATTGTAGCCGTAAATTTTACTGTAAATGAAATGTACAGACGATTTGAAGTCAGTTATAGAGGAAACAAGAAGCTACGAGTGAACCTTTGATGGAAAATAACTTGTTTCTTTCCTTAGTTGGGTATTTGGGATTGGTTTATTTTTCACGTTTTATAAGGAGATAGTTCCCAATAGGCCTGAAGATTGGATTTATAATAACAGTTTGGGAACTTAGGTGAAATTAATAAAACCAAACTTCAAAATGTATAAAAATGAGAGCAAGAGTTTGAAGTCTAGCTATTTTAAAGATACTGACAATTTCCGCTTTTAGAAGCATGAAACATTTTAGGGCCGAAGAGTAAACATTATGGAGTCACCCAGTCTCATCTACTATGCAAGGTAAAAACTCTCTTACCAGTGATCTTTGAAACTCTGAACATCTCTGGATCAAGAAACTCATTGCTTTTTATTGTCTTTAAGAAAAAAAAAACACATAATATGTTAGTCCATTATCATTTTTAGGTGATTCGAGCAATCCAAAAGCCTACAGAGAATATGTGAAAGTCCTGTTCTCCCCTCTTCCACTCCTCCCTTCTCCCTTCAGAGGTGACCATTGTTAACTGTTCCTTCTAGCCCCTTTTTTATACATTTATATCCATGGTTCTCAGTCAGAGCGATGTTGCCCCCCAGGGGACATTTGGCAGTGTCTGGAGGCATTTTTGGTTGTTGTGGCTGGAGGTAAGATGCTTCTGGCACCTAGTTGGTTGAAGCCAGGGATGCTGCTCAACATCCCACAATGCACAGGACAGCTCCTCACAAAACAAGAATGATCTGGCCCCAAATGTCAGTAGTGTCAAGATTGAGAAACCCTGGTATATACATAAAGATGGAGGTGGAGATTATAAATATAACTTTTCATCATAAAGAAATAGGATCACAATCTCCATTTTTCTGTGTTCTGCTTTTGTACCATTTCAAACTCTTCCATGTGAGTACATATATGTATATTTCCACTGCATTCCTTTTAACAGTTGCATAGTATTCTCTAGTACAGATATATTGTAGTTTATTAAACAGTCCCCTGTTGGTGGATATTTAGGTTGGTTCCAATTTTTGCAATTACATACAATACTGCAATAAGCATCTCTGTACATATATCATCTATTAGGTAGATTCTTAGAAGGAGAATTACCTAATCAAAGATTATGTGTATTTTCTGTTTTGATAATTCTGACAAATTTCCCTCCCAAAAGGCTTTATAAATGTATATTCCTATCCACAGTGTTTAAGAATGCTGTTTTCTCATACCTTCAGCAACACTTTTATTAATCTTTTAGATTTTTACCAGTCTTATGGGTAAAAAATTATATGTAATTACTGCTGTAATTTGCATTGCTCTGGTACTATCAAGATTGAGTGAACATGACTTTTGGTCATTTAAAATTAATTAACTACTTAACGGAATAATTACCTGCTTATTTACTTTGCCTATTTTTCTATTGGATTTGTTCTTTTTAAAATTTTTATATGATGTATTTTGGAAGGTAATCCTTTGCTGACTACATTGCCAATATTTTCCATCTTATAGCTTGTATTTTAGATTTATTTACTGTCTTTTTTGTAGAAAATTAAAATATTTTAATTTTGGCATAATCAAATTTATTATTCTTGGGCTTCCCTGGTGGTGCAGTGGTTGAGAGTCCGCCTGCCGGTGCAGGGGGTCCCGGTCCGGGAGGATCCCGCGTGCCGCAGAGTGACTGGGCCCGTGAGCCATGGCTGCTGGGCCTGCGCGTCCGGAGCCTGTGCTCTGCAGTGGGAGAGGCCACAGCAGTGAGAGGCCCGCGTACCGCAAAACAAACAAACAAACAAATTTATTATTCTTTTATCTTATGGCTGCTGTGCTTTGGGTCTTGCTGAAGAAGGCCTTCCTTACCCAAAGATGATAAAAAAACATTCTTCTATATTTTCTTCAAACATTCTTGTTTTTTTTTTCTTCTATGTTCATCTCTTTTTTGTGTGTTTTTGGTGTGAGCTGGGGGGAGGGGTCTACCTTTTTTCCAAATAGATAGGCAAGGTCTCAGTGAAATTTATGAAATAATTGCTTCTTTCTTTATTAATAAGAAATTTCATCTTAACTATCAATTCATCTATAATCTCTGTTATATGGACTTATTTCTCTCGGTTCCTGGCCTAATATTACCCTGTTTAAAATACTCTAGTCTATTTTGATGTCTGATGTTGTAAGTCCCCACTTCTCAGGATTTTTCCTTCCAAGTATCATTCGCTATTCTTGTACATTGGAATCAGATTGTGAGTTTTCATAAATGTTCAGTTGAGACTTTTATTGGGATTGCTTTGAATTTTATATCTATGTTTAGTGAGATTTGACATTTTTATAGTATTTTTAAAATGAAAATATCTTTATTCTCTTCAATAAAGACTTGTATAGTTTTCACCAAGTAGGTCCAATGCATTTCTTGCAGATTTATTCCTAGATATCCTATAATTTTGCTTGCTTTTGTAAATGGAATGCTTTTACTATAACTTTTATTTTGTAATTGACTATTTCTGGAGTACAGGAAAACTATTATTTTTGTATGTTGATCTTGTATGTGGCCACCCTGCTGAACTATCTTTCTGGAGCAAGTGTCTTTTTAGTTAATTTTCTGGAATTTTCTGAGTAGACAATCATACAGTATGAAAATAGTGATAATTTTTTCTTTTATTTTGCAAAATTTATACCTCATTTTCTACCCTTATTGTATTCTCATTACTTTGTAAGCCTACATGTTTAAAAGTTGCTTCTTATAAGTCAAAATCTCTTCTGAGTTTTTTTGTCCAGTAGTTTCAGTTCAGTTTTTTAGAGCCAAACAGAGTAAGATAAACCCTTCTTCTACAGGATAACCCTTCAAATATTTGAATATGTTTATCATGCGCCCCACATCTTCAAGTTTCCAAGATAAGCAACTCTGTCATCTTCAATATATATACCTTTCCCACCCAGAGTCATCTTTTTTTAAATGCACTCCATTTTGTAAATGTCCCTCTCAAAACGTGATGTCCAGAGTGGAAGAGAGTTCAGATGTTGTCTGACCATTGCAGAACATACAGAAACTATAGATTACAATGTTAGAGCTAAATGGTTTTGAAATATTTTGTTTGCAGTGGAATCCTTTTATTAATGAACTCTTAGACAGAACCCTAATCCTTAAAACAGTTAAGAGTGAAGTTTCTCTTGTTGAAATGAAAGGAGGGTGAGAGGTTATAGAACCTTTATCATTTCAACTTCCTTTTTGTTCCCCAAGGTAGCCAGCCCAAGGAGAATCCTGAGGATCTGAAGAACATAGTTTGATAAACCATGCATTGAGTCCAACTCCTTCAAATACGATGTGGCCCAGAGATGAGAAATGACTTACTGAGATCACACAGTTACTTAGCAAAACTGACAGAACTAAACTTGGGTCTCAATTTCCATTCCAGAGATCTTTACACTATGTCATACTATTCCTTACTATTAACCCCACCCCACCTTAATGACTCATATTAATCTTAGGATCACTACCAAGCGTAAAGTGGATAGCTAGTGGGAAGCATAGCACAGGGAGATCAGCTTGGTGCTTTGTGACCGCCTGGAGGGGTGGGATAGGGAGGGTGGGAGGGAGGGAGGCGCAAGAGGGAAGAGATATGGGAACATATGTATATGTATAACTGATTCACTTTGTGATAAAGCAGAAACTGACATACCATTGTAAAGCAATTATACTCCAATGAAGATATTTAAAAAAAATCTTAGGATCAACTAAAATCCTAGGGCCACTGTTAATATCCATTTTGTTCCATCTTATACAGTTGAATTTTGGAAATCTGTATTTATTAGATTTTATATTTATTAAATGTATTAAATATACTCTCTCCTAGAACTCAAAGGAGCATTAGAAATCTTTTGTCTTGGCCCATTAGTCCTTCCTTTAAAAAACTTTCTAAATCTTGATTCTGTCATCCAACATCAATCAGTTTCTTTTGGCAGGGCCATTCAAGTAAGACTCTAACTCGTACTGACATTCAACCCCTAGTTCTTCAATTTGCCAACAAATGTATAACCAAGACCTAATTTCAAAAACTTCAGACTTACATTTTTTTTATGGTTCTTCTCCTCCCTTACCTGGAGAATTCCTACTCATCTATTGAGACCCATTTCAATTGTCACCTCCTCTGTGATGTGTTACTGGGTCCACATTCCTCATCCTTGAAGCAGTGTTGACAGGTCCCATTTCTATACAATAGAATTGTAATAACTAACATACTTCCTCTGTTATTTTATGAATTCCTTTAGGGTCTTATGTGTTCTTTGCATCCCCACGACCTGAGCCTAGGATGGCAGGTGGACTATGGTGGCCACCTACAGAGGAAGACTGTGAGGTCGGGTAGGAACTCAGTGGCAAGAGCGTTGTGAGGAGTTAACGATTTCTGCCATGAGCTCAGGAGACAAGTATTTTGCCAACCCTGGCCCAGGGCATAGTCAGTACTCAAAATATGTTTTAAAATGTATTTTTGCACCCGTACCCTGAGATGTCTAGTAACTTTATCAAAAGGAAAATAAGCTGGGCATGGCTTGTGTCAACCCTTGTTTGTGTCTACTGATCATAATTTCTCTTGAGTGTTCACAAACAATATTCTAATAACCCTTTTTAGATATTTTTTCCTGGGTATCAGCATCGAGTTAATTATTGGTTTATATTTTCTGAGATATACTTCTTCCCCTTTTCAAAAAAGTAGGACAACATTTCCTTGTCTTTAGCCTTTTGGCGCCTCTTCCATTTTCCAAGAACTTTCCAGGTGGTGGTGACTCATTTGGAGAAAATGGCCCCTTTCACTCGGACCTTTCAACAGCATTGTTTGTAATGGTCAGGGGCCATGACTAGGAGAGCTGTTTCTTGGAAAAAGTCTATTTGAATTGGGCAAATCAGAGGCTGAAGTCAGGATGGCCAATAAATGTGTTATTGACAGAGGCCTGGCCTAGAAAGACAGCCAAGTCTAGGGAGGCAGTTTTCTCTGAACCATGGCCCAGCAAGCATTTTAGATGGCTCTTCCTGTCTCTCTTCCCTTCCCCTTCTCTTGGCTACATGTTCTTCTCTTGCTCTAGTTTGTCTCCTCTGAGCTGAATTTGGATGGCTAAAGTGTAACCTCAGCACAAAAATGACCAGAAGAATGCACATCTGCCCTTGAGTTCCGGATGAGGACCTAGGTCAGTGACTGTTAGTGACAGAGATAATAAACAAAACAATTTCAAGAAATTGCAGATATTAGATTAATGATAGATACACTTCAGCTGTCTATATGTGAAAAAGAGAGGATATCAGCTGTGTAGACACACAAAAAATACAGTAAAATGGTGATTCATTAGAATACTGAAAGCAACCGATTTTTTTGTGAATCTACCATGTGCCCAGTCCTGTGCTAGACACTGGGTGGATGCAAAGACATGATCCTGAAGATGTTGCAATAATTCTTAAAAATCTTCTACCTTAATAAGAGAATGACATATAGCCAATATCTGGTGTTTGGTCTTATTATTTTTTTAAAGCCTTTTCTTTAACAAGATTGGAACCAAAATATGATTGAATTTTTTAAAAGGCTAACCTTCAATAACCGAAAAATGAAATTCATCTAAACTCTCTGTTCCAACTATGTGTTAATTAAATGACCCTTGATCTACTGTACATGCAAAGAAAATGACATTGCTATGACTGCAGCTTGTCTCCCCACCCAGTACTGTGGGTTGCTTTGTAGAAGCTGCAGCAAGCCTGGTTTTTACTGGGACTGGGAAATCTCATCGTGCAGGTTCAGTCTAGCTCAGGTTCTTGTCCCTTCAGTGTGGATCTTACCACTTATTTGGTAAGAGGTACAGTGAGAAGTGGGCCTTCAGCCCTCCAAGGGGTTGTGTCCTGTTGCTATAAACCATCAAAAGCCTGACTGCTGATCCCAGCAGCTCATGCAAGGGACAAATGTAAACAGGAGCTGCTTTGCTCTCAGTGGAAAGGTTTGATTTGAGCTCCTTCCAGGCGATCACACTGGCTGCCATTTTATACAGTCTATTTCTGTCTTCCTGTACACATCTCTCAATTTGCATTCCTGCTTAAACTTGCCACTAGTCCTGGCTCTCTGTGTGGTGGAATGGATTTGAAGAGGAGGAAAGAAAGGCTTTTTGTGAGGAGGGGGAGAATACAGGACTTTCACTAGCTCTTCCTCCTGGATGTCTTCAGAGAAGCATTTTGTCTCCTGGCCTCCTTGAGGGTTGTCATAGAAGCTCTCATTTAGTACAGACATCAGCCTTACTTCTTTGTGTATTTGACTTTGAACCAATTTGGCTCATTAAAAAAATGATGATTGGCGTAACGGGAAGATGAATGGCAAGAAGGTGGAAACAGAACTTTAAAGACGGTTTACATGAAGAGAGTGATTTGAAGGGGCCATCAAAAGCCCTGAAATATCTTTCACCAGATCTTAAGGAACATGAGACATCCACCATTAGAGCTTTATTCCTTAGGGTTCAGTTATGGTCCTCTCTAGGCAATACCTCCAACCCTGGGCGGGATGCAGATTAAGCTCTGAACACTCTAGCATGATTTAGCTTATCAGAAATTTGCAGTCAACTGATCGTTTCCCAGCAACCAGTTGGCCTTCCTTGCCAGTACATTTGACTTGGATGATTTCCCCCGTTCTTAAGGGAAACTAATTTAATTGTGTAAGTTCGCAATCTTACAGGCTCAAAAAGCAATTGGTATGAGTCAAAACTTGGAATGGCTAAGCAGTTTAGATGATTGTATAAACAAGGTCCAAAAGTCAATTTTTCAGGCCATTAAATGTAGGTCAGATGCAAGAAGAGAATTAAATCGTTACAGAAGGGACTCAACCAAGAAATGTCCACCAGACTAGCAGCAGCTCCTTGAGGATGGGAGCTGCGTCTTATCCCTGACAGTTACCATGGTGGCTGAATTCTCATGAGCATTCAGTGAATGCTATTCAATAAGTAAACAAATTCAGAACAATTTCTTGACTAAAAGATCGATTCTGGAGTGCATTACCAAGTAATGTTGGAGAGTCCTTTATTGTAGGGATTTTATGAAAGAAGATAGGTACTAATATGCCCAGGATGTGGAAGTAAAGTGTTCTGTAGCGGCAGAGAAAGACGGTGGATTTTCCTTCTAGGCCTTGGGCGCTATGAAATGGTGAAGAGAGTTTGTATTGGGTTCTCTCTCTCTCTCTCTCTCTCCCTCTGTGTGTGTGTCTGTCTCTCTTTGCCAAAACCTGATTTACTTTACCAGCTTTTCTATTTTTTTTATTGAAGTATAGTTGAAAAGACTCAGACCTACTAGAGAATGGGCTTGAGGACACGGGGAGGGGGAAGGCTAAGCTGGGACAAAGTGAGAGAGTGGCATGGACATATATACACTACCAAATGTAAAATAGATAGCTAGTGGGAAGCAGCCGCATAGCACAGGGAGATCAGCTCGGTGCTTTGTGACCACCTGGAGAGGTGGGATAGGGAGGGTGGGAGGGAGGGAGACGCAAGAGGGAAGAGATATGGGGACATATGTATATGTATAACTGATTCACTTTGTTATAAAGCAGAAACTAACACACCATTGTAAAGCAATTATACTCCAATAAAGATGATAAAAAAAGGGAAAAAAATAAATAAACTTTACCAGCTTTTCTTGGCCCACCTCATTTCCCCTTAGGTCATACAGCTTTTGCAAAGTAATTATAATAATTTGCATTCATACAGCACTAATACTTTTCAACGCATTTTCATAGGCGCTATCTCTTTTTGTTCTAAATTGGAAAAAAAAAACCCTACTATGAAGCAGTCAGAGTAGTATTAGTTCCATTTTTCAGATGAGGAACCTGAGGTATAGAGTATTTGAGTGACTCGCTCATGATCATATAGCAATGTGTGACTGAACCAGAACTAGAAGTCAGTCCCAAGTCTCAAAATTCAGGAATGGACGTTTGTTAGGAAAACAACAGATAGTCCTACTGCCTTCATGGTTATAATCCTCATACTTTTTATATTGTTTCAAATTCCTTCTTTATACTCCATTCTAGGCCTATGAGGCTGACACTTGAGAAATGGCCAAGTCAGACATTATCTCAACCATGGGGTATCAATTTATCCTCAGCTTTTTTTCCCTTCAAATATGAAGTGCGCGCTTAACTAGATTTATAACAACATTGGGCAGGACATCTTTCTGTCTCTGCTTAAGCCAGCTGACACAGAAGTCTTCTGAAATGTATTGCGCCAGAATGCATCTTCTCTTCCTCTTACAGCTTTCTTTGACAGTCACAGCAGGAGGACCTCTTGTATTGGCTGATTATTGAGTCCTTTCCTTCCTGGGGCTGGCAACCTTCTCACACAGATTCAAGAGGCAGCAGATCTAGTGTAATCACCAGTCCAAACCCTATTTGGTGTCCCAGAATGGAATGAGTAAGGCAGTGTTGTACTGAAACCATGGATGAAGCTGGACCTCAGAGCCTGGGATGGATGCCAGGACTGGAAGAGCCAAGGACTTTGCAAAAACCAGAGGTCTAGGCAGGCTGTGAGTCATTAACTAAAAAAGCAGTCAGGAATTAGGAAATAAGCTTCTTACTGGGGTTAAAGCAAGGCCAAGGGTCAAAAACGAAATAGCAATGGACAACAGTAACAACAACAATACTGCTTTAGAAAATGAGATAAAAGTCTGCTTTCGCCCAGAAGCCTGCTAAAATGGAGCTGACTCTAGGGAGTGGCCAGCCTGAGATCCATAGGCGGGAGTAAGAAAGCCATCTTTACAGGTCGGGAGCGGAGAGTGGTGGTCACAGCAAAGGTGCTATCTTGACAGTCGTCGAGAGATGTCCTGGAGCACGGTTTCTCAACCCTGGTACTATTGACATCTTGGTCCAGAGTTAGTTCTTTGTTGTGTGGC
The DNA here is from genome assembly GCF_005190385.1 of Monodon monoceros. Lineage (NCBI taxonomy): Eukaryota > Metazoa > Chordata > Mammalia > Artiodactyla > Monodontidae > Monodon > Monodon monoceros. The sequence continues at coordinate 93,670,591 of NW_021703779.1, read as the reverse complement.
GCTGTTCTGCGCATTGCAGGACACTTAGCGGCATCTCTGGCCTCTACCCACTAGATGTCAGTAGCATCCATCCAAGTTGTCACAACCAAAAATGCTTCCAGATAATGTTCAGTGTCCCTTGGGGAGTTAGGGAGAGGTAAAATGGCCCCGGGGTTGAGAACCACTGCTCTAGAAGCTATGGATTGTGAAAGCTTATTGGTCGCAAGCCTTCTAGGGTCCACAGACTTCTGAATTATTTTCGGAGCAGGAAATCTAAGGTAGCAGATATAAGCATCTGTTGGGAAGGTAATCCCATCCTTCCCAAATGTTCTTTCACATCTAGTGCCTGGCTCACCTCTCCCATTAGGCACTATTACAGTTCCTAAGAATAGTGAACCCTTGGAATTTTCTGGAAATCCTACTTAATTGCAAACTGAAAGGTAGATCTCCTCATGGTTTTCATTCTTGGGACAAATGTGAAAATACTTTTTACTTTTTGCAATTGAGTTCTAAAAGACATGTTAAGTTTCTGTTTTCTTTTTATCTTGAACTTTAATTTCTTCATTTCCGTTCCTTTCCTACTTTCATTCAACCATATCCTTCACAATGCAAGTATATAGCTGATGAGGTGGGATACCCAGAGGCCAGGAACTGGCAGGAACTGGGCCTAAGAACCTCTGCTCTGGGAAATACTTGCAAAAGATATTGTACCCACTTATCTGTCTTCCGCCTCAGCCTTTTTTCTTACCACCTTTCTTAAAAACATGAGGAAGAATTCTGTGCACTCTTTTTCCTCACTGTTGCTCTTGTGGTGGCTTTGCATGTCTGTCAGAAGTAGGAGTCCTCTGAAGGCCTGTCAGAACAGTTTTGTGGACTGAAACATGCTATAGAAAAAGCAACAGGATATAGTGGAAATGGCCTTGGACCAGGAGTCCAAACCCAAGTTCTAGTCTCTTTCCCTCTTTATAGACATTTGATCTTGCAAATCACCTTACCTTGGCTGAACCTCAATTTCCTCATGTGTAAAATAGAACTACCTGTTTGTCTCCATGGTAACTATATGGTTCAAAAGATACAGTGGGGTGAAAGCAGCACGAAACATGTAAAAGCTTTTACAGATGCAAAATGATATTAATATTATTGCTTAATTGTAGTCACGCCTCTTCAATTATTCTTACCCAAGTGTCACGATATCCACTGGATAGATGTCATAGTCAAGGCTATAACAACAGTTCCTTTCTCTCGCCTGCAGTGACAGACCTACCCTCTAGGCCTTCCTCTCCAGATCTGCTATCTACTTTCTACCCTATTCCACCCTGCTCTGTGCCCTTGGAGGCTGACCCATATCAACAGGCTACCTTGTCTTCAGGATTCCAGTTGTGTTTGGCCAAAGGGAAGCACTGGCAGGGAGGAGAGGAGTGAGGTTAGGCTATTTATTCCCTGGTACCCTGCCTGCAAGGATGCTGGACATCCCTTCACTGAAGGTCACAGCTCCTATCAGGAAGCTCTCTTCGTATAATTTTCATGTTCTCTCCTCCCTCTGGTTTCTGGTATCTGCTACCTCTCCTCTCTCTCTCAGGCGTAAGGGTGGTAATGGACCCCATTATTACTAGTCCTGGGATACTTAAGCATTTCCTATGGTTAAACTTTATTCAATTTATCTGCTCTGAGTATGCCGTGTGTTTTTTACTAGCACCCTGACTGATATACTCACCAAATCTCTTCCTTTTCTTCTCCCCTGACGTTTCTATTGTAGTAAAATATATACTTGTAAAGGAGGGGACATTATGTAACGAAATGCAGGAGGTTTATGGCCATTAGTATTCTGTCCAATCATGTTGAGAATTAGCCCCTGAGTCACCACCTCTGAACATCTATAATCAAGCTGTATGTTCCTTATCAATTGGACAGTCCATTTTCTTTGTCCTATCCGCAACCAACCATTGAGGAACATTTAGAGGCCCTGACTCTCGTGCCTACTGTCTCTCATGAAGTTCGTATCCTTGCTAAATTCCAGCAGCCTGGGAGGCAACTGTCTGATGCACACTCCAGTCTCTGGTTTGCTGTAAATCAGTTTGCACCCCTTTGCTTCCTTTGGACTAAGTTTGCAGAGAATGAGCTTACATCCTTTTGCTTCCCTTGGACTGGAGTCTCAGGAAGCCTGGGAAGGGGGGTACAGTTAAGCCTCTGGGATTCCATGACAGCTGCCAGCATTCTGGCCTTGGTGTCTCTGCTTATTAACCGTGTCCAACCTGGAATGTTTTATAGACTGTCAGAGCTAGAAGATACCTCAGAAATCAACTAGTTCAGAGGTTCTAAACTTAAGATCTGTAGATGGGCTTTAGGGAAATCCTTAAACTCCCTATATTATATGCAAAATTAGCTATCTGTGTGCACATATGCATTTTTCTGGGAAGAAAATCCATAGCTTTCATCAAATTCTCAAAAGGGCTTGTAACAGAAAAGAGACCTAGACGTCAAATGGCTCTAGAACAGCATCCTCACCTTACAGCAGAGGAAACTGAGGCCCAGAGAGAAAGCAACTTATCCAAGATTTCACAGTAAGTCAATGGCAGGGTTTAACCTAGAACCAAGGTAGAGGTGAACTCCCCCCGTTTTTTTTAAAACAAACCTTTCCTTCCTCTACTGAATTCCAAAGCCATACTCCCACTATACTTTGTGCACAGTAGATACCAGATAACTGTTAAATGCAATTGATAACTGCATTGGGCCCTGTAAGCACACTTGCTTCTTTTACCTGACCCTACCAAACAGAATCTGGAGCTGCGTGGGGCTCAGGGCCAACCATAGAGCTTAGTGGTGCCAAGGGATCAGGCAGGGTTTTTCCACCCCAGTTCTCTCTGATGAATGGAGTTCTGTCTCGTCCCTGTTTCTCTGAGCCAACTTGTCCCCAGGGCTCTGTGGAGGGGCAGGTGTCGGTCCTGGGCATGGATCAGCAGTCCAACTCCAGCGCCTCTGCAGCTGTTCTCATCCCTGTGAGGCCCCCAGTGGGAGCTAACACAGAGACTCTCGGAAAATGGCAAAGAAAAGCTAAGGAAAAAACACCCTGGAGCACTGAGGGGTTGCCAGGCTTCTAGGGGAGCTGGCACAGCCTTGCTCAGGTTATTAAATCACACTAGCTCCTGGTAAAATAGGGTAAGAAGTCTTATTCCTTCCCATCTTCCCTTCTATGGCCCTCTTTCCCAGGTCACAGGTATTTTCATACTACCCAGAGTCCCCTACTGTATTTCCTTACCTCGGTCTCCCCATGTAGGAAATGAGTACCTTTGCTGTATAGCTTAGGCACCCGGTGTGGCAGAATAAAAGCAGCCTGGAATTCCAGTATCGGCTCTGTAACTAACTAGCGATGTGATCTTTTACAAGTCACTTAATCTTAATGATCTTTCATGCTTCATTAATAAAACATGGGGCTAATGAACCAAATGACGTAATGGAGGTGAGATCACTTGACAAATGCAACACAACAAAAGCTATGTGGGGTCATTATGTCCTTTCACCACTCAAAGAAAAATTATTTTAAAAGTTGAAAAGAATAACCTTGAGGGACAATAGCCCAGCTGAGATCTGGCTGCCTAGATTTCAGTCTAACTGGGTTTTCTGGGGGAAATTCTAGAATGAAGTGGGAAGAAAAGTCACCACTGGCTTTGAGTCTAAGACCAGTGGAAGGAATCAGTTGACAGAAATGTGATTTATTCCTGGAGTTTCACATGATACTTTATTTCCTAGAAACCTATGAGAAGAGCTTCTAAGGACTAGTCACTCTTCACCAGGAAAAGAAGAGAGATCCAATCAGATCTAGTGCTGGAGATCAGAGGGCGTCAGCCTCAACATGACTTGCCATAGGAATAAACTAGCTTGCAGAGGGGCAGAGAATTTCCAGAGGGTGGCGCAAGATAGTGGGAAGAGAATATCAATCCCTCCCTGCACGATCAGCCACTCAACACTGTTTCCTAAGGTACCATGAGGCAAATCACGGGTCAGTGCCTTCAAGAAATGCATGCCTTGATGGCTGAAAGAGAGAGAAAGGACAAAACCCGTAGGGTAACTTAGGTGCTTAAAGAAATGGTCTTTAGCTGGGGAGGGGGTGGACGTGTTTTTCAATGCATACAATTAGGAAACAAACAGATCTAGAATTTAGTAAACAAGTCAATCTTTATCTCTTTTGACTTTCTGTAATATGTGGTGCAGTAGACAATGATCACTAGTGGTCTAGAATAATCTTATTATACTGTAATATCCTTAATTATGAGGCGGTTTTAATTATTATGGTTCTTAGACTCTTCCTACTCTTGTTATTACTGGTGATAATAAGATTTTTTAAATATTTGACTTTTTAGACTTAGACTTAGTGGAGATACAATGGTGAACAAAACAGAGGAGGGTTCTACTCTCGGATCTTATGTGGTGGTGGTGGTGGTTCTAGCTTAGATTGGGAGATAAGGAAGACCTCACTGAATAGGTGAAATTGGACTTCTGCTTCTGCAATATGGGAGACTTAAGTTTTCTAAAACGTCTTCCTGCTACAATACAACTATATCCTGGATAAATTACAGCAAAATTTTTCTTTACATTTCTCTTTTTTAAACAGCTTTATTGATATATTGATATAATCCACATAATATAAGTTCATCCATTTAGAGTATAATTCAATGGTTTTGGGTATATTACATTATTAATGTTTTTAATTAGGGTAAAATATATATTACAAAAAATTTGTCATTTTTACCTTTTCATGTGTGCAATTCAGTGGCATTAATTACCTTGGCAATGTTGTTCAACCATCACTACTACCCAGTTCAAGAATTTTTTCATCGTCCTACATAGAAGCTCTGTAATCTTTAAGCAGTAACTCCCCAATCCCCTTTCTCCTAGACTCTGGTAACCTCTAGTCTACTTTGTGTCTCAGTGATGTTGTCTATTCTAGATATCTCACATAAGTAGAATCCTACAATATTTGTCCTTTTGTGTCTAGTTGATTTCATTTAGCATAATGTTTTCAAGGTCCAATTTGCATGTATCAGAACTGCATTCTTTTGTTTGTTTGTTTTTTGTTGTTTTTTTTTTTTTTGCGGTACGCGGGCCTCTCACTGCTGTGGCCTCTCCTGTTGCGGAGCACGGGCTCCGGATGCGCAGGCTCAGCGGCCATGGCTCGCGGGCCCAGCCGCTCCGCCGCATGTGGGATCCTCCCGGACCGGGGCATGAACCCGTGTCTCCTGCATCGGCAGGTGGACTCTCAACCACTGCGCCACCAGGGAAGCCCAGAACTGCATTCTTTTTGTGGTTGAATTGTATGAATACATTAATACAATGTGACTCGTATGTATGTACCACATTTTGTTTATACATTCATCTGTTGGTGGATACTTGGATTGTTTCTACCTTTTGGCTATTGCAGATAATGCCGTAATGGACATTGCACACGGGTATCTATTTGAGTCACTACTTTCAATTTTTTGGTATATATACCTAGAAGTAGAATTGCTGGGTCTTTAGGTGTGATATTGTGATTTATAATAAGAAATATATATTTGGTCTTTGTCCCTATTTCTGGCAAAAGAACTCCAAAAACCCTTGGAATTTTCTAAGTGATGAGAGCTATAAAGGTGTTTCTATTATGTCAATGACGTAACTTTTGGAAGGCACCTGAGGATGGGGGCTGGTTGCCAGGAGAGTCAACCATGTGATTAAAGGGTTAGAATTTTCAGTCCCACACCCAGACCTCTTGGGAGGGGAGAGGGGCTGGAGATTGAATGGATCGCCAATGGCCAATGATTTAATTAATCATGCCTATATAATCAAACTTCCATGAAAACCCAAAGGAGAGGGTTTGGAGAGCTTCCAGGTTGGTGAACACTTGGAGAGCAAGGGAGATTCACTCAGAGAAAGCATGGACACTCCGTGCCCTTTCCCCATACCTTGCCCTAAGCATCTCTTCCATCTAGCTGTTCCTGATTTATATCCCTTTATAATAAACCAGTAATCTAGTGAGTAAATGGTTTTCTTGAGTTCTGGGAGCCACTCTAGCAAATTAATCAAACTTAAAGAAGAGGTCTTGGGAGCCTCTGATTTATAACCCAACAGTCAGAAGTACAGGTGGGAACCTGGACTTGTTACCGGCATCTGAAATGGAGGAGCTGGGGGCAGTCTTGTGGGACTGAGCCCTTAACCTGTGGGATCTGACACTGTGTCTGGGTAGATAGTGTCAGACTTGAATTGTAGGGCATCCAGCTGGTGTCCAAGAATTGTTTGTTGGTTTGGGGAGCCTCACCGTGAACACACACACACACACACACACACACACACACACATACACACACTGGAATTGACGACTGGTGTCAATGAAGTGGGATTAGCCCTGGCTCACAGAAAGTTGTGGTTTGGAAGAGAAAGGATGAAAGGACAGGAGAATGATGAACCTTTGATTCCTGTGTGGCCACATGGTCACCCACAGCACGAAGCAGCAGCTATGCTGCAATCACTTCCTAAAGGTAAAAGTTACCAGTGGAATTTAGTGATGGCTCCAACTCCTGGGGAGTTAATTCACTGGATGCATAAAGAAATGTAAACTGATAAGAGCGAGACAAAATAGTCACTCCCTTGGGTATTGTGATCTATAATAGATAAACTAAAAGAGAATAGTGTGTCAGATTTTGATGCTAGACCAAAGGCAGATTTCAGTGACTCAGAACTTCAGCTGCCTCCCCCCACCCCCCGCCAAGGTAAAAATTGTGCAGGGACAACACAAAGTACATTTAAGGCCTCTGGTTGCCAAGAAGTTAGCATGGGGAGAGGGCAAAACCAAGAAACTACTGAAACCAGGGAGTGTGGTATATGAACGTCAAGTAGAACACCCCAAAGGAAGCAGCCAATGCTTGTATGCCAGCCATGTAGTACTGGCTTTGTGATGACTGGAATATTCACCTGTTGAACATGCCTGTTATCCAGGGCACGTTCACATGGGCACCCCTTATAATCTCAATGCTGTAAAACATAAAAAACCGTTCTGGAAGCGTTATGGAATTTGCTGCCTCAGCTTCCCCTCGGGGTCTTACAGATTCTAATAAAAACATTAGGTTAATTAACAAGGGAATAAGGAGGGACTCTTCCCAACGAGGTGGAAATGTTGAAATGGTTATGAGACATGAGGTGAATGAAGCAAATATCAATAGGACCGAAACGAAGAGTAAACGGAGATGGAAGAGTTGTCCCAGCAAGGTGGAAATCTTTAGATGGCTATTAAGAAATGGGGTTAGACATTGATGAGGTCAAAGTGTCCTCCTGCTGGTTCCCCAACATTAGAGGATCCCAAACAAGTCTGCTCTGTTTACTCCAATTGGAAGAAATTTAACCTCTGATCTATAGCCAGTTGGTCAGAAGTACAGGTAACAACAACCTAGGCTTGTGACTGATCTCTAAAGGGTGGGGGGCAGTCTTGTAGGACTGAACCCTTAACCCGTGGAATCTGATGCTATCTCCAGATAGATAGTGTCAGAACTGAGTCGAATTGTAGGCCACCCTGCGGGTATCCAAGCTTTGCTTATTAGAGGTGTGGAGAAACCACTTCACACATACACACACCCTCACATGTTAAAACTGGGTCCAGGGACCCAGTTATATGCAATTCTGTGTTTAGTGTTTTGAGGAACCTGCAACAAACATTTCTAAATGTTTTTCTAAGCTTCCGGAAAAGAAAGGCAGGAGAGAGAAGAGGGACCAGAAGTTGAAACTAGAGCAGCAGGCAGTACGTAAAGGCCTGAGCTTCCCTGAGGGCAAAACCCATAAGCGGAGCCCGGTGCTTTGGATATTATCAGAAGTGCAGGACATGCAAGTGCCAACTAAAGAATGTCACTCATCATCTGGCTCTACAAGGATTGAGTCATTAGCCACTTCAGTTGCTGACCTTCAACCCACCCTGAAAGGAGTTCATGACAGAGATCAAGAATGAGGTGCTCAGCGCTCTGGGAAAACTGGCAGAACAGGCCTTCAGATAGATATTTTCAGGAGAAGTCTTTTTTTTTATGAAACTGGATTCTTGCATCTTTCTATACTTAGAAAAGCACTAAAACCATTAACTAAGGTATCTATCTGTTCCTCGTGACTAGCAGCAACCTTCTACCGAGATGTGTGCTTAGTTGCACGTACCTCCTTCACCAAAATCACATATGTATATATGTGTATAACCCGCCCCCGCCCCTTACTTCTTGAAAACAATTTCTCAGAGCTGTCTGAGAGGCTGTCTCCTGGGCTATAGTCCTCAGTAAGATACTGAATAAACTTGACTCAAGCTTTTTATGTTGTGCAGGGTTTGGGGTCTTTTTTTTCAGTTGACACAAGGTCCTTGAAAAGTGAGGGACCTGAAGCTGCAACCTCCGCATTAAGCCAGGACCCTTAAAAGGGGATATACCAAAAACCTACCTGTAAGCTTGTTTGTCTCTGTCATGACTCCAGGTAGGAAACAAAATAAACAAGAGTACTACTGTTACTGCCGCTGTGTCTGGTGCTACTCCTTTGCATCCCAAAGCTTGCTCTGACACGGGTCTGGAATTCAGATTCATACTACTCGTGTCACAAGGGGAACCAGAGCTGAAAAAAGGTGCTGCCCCCATATCGTTAGTGTCCCCTGGCACCTGGCAGAAACAAATTCATGTCTTTTTCAGAGAAAAGCATCCCCAGCCTAGACCCCTGAGGATTCCCAAAGATTTAATGTAATCAAATATGAGCTCATAATTTTAAAAATTATCAAACACAAAAGGAAACAAGTCACCATGAGGGAGAGTTAGCAGGAACAACAGGTTTGGATTCTCAAGGACATAAGATATTACAACGATCAGATAAGGACCTAAAATAACTTAGTATGGATTATTTAAATAAACCAAACATGTAACCAAAGTGGGATAAGAAAAAGAGACTATCAGCTATGACCAGGCAAATTTGGGTAAAACAATGAAATAGAATTTCTAAAAGTCAAAATTATTATCATTGAAATTCGAAGCTCTTTGAGTGGGTCAAACAGCAAATTAAATACATCTGAAGAAAGAAAGAGCAAAGTGGCAGATTTGAAGATGTTTTCCAGAATGTAGCCCTAAGAGATAAGAAGATGGAAAATATGAAGGTGAGACTGAGATATGGAAGATAGAGTGGGAAGGTCAAACATGTTCCTAATTTTCAAATGACCCCAGAGAAATGGTGTAACGAGAAATGGTGATCAAGTAGACTGGTAAATATATATGTAGATAAACTCAAGTAATATTAACTATATAAAATAATTAAAATAATAATGACTAATTTGTGGGGTTAAATAAAAGATCTGAAATTCTAAGCAACAATGGCATGTAAATTGAGGGTTGCTCAGCCTTAAATACAGTATGTGGTACTTTATTTTATTTTTGTTGCTGTTGTTGTTCGGGGGTTTTTGTTTTTGGCCATGCCGTGCAGCTTACGGGATCTTAGTTTCCTGACCAGGAATTGAACCTGGGCCCCCAGCAGTGGACGCACGGAGTTCTAACCACTGGACCACCGGGGACGTCCCCCAGTATGTGGTGAAGATTTGATGGGGAAGACGCAGCTAGGCCTGTGACTCTGGGAAGAGTACTTTCTATGTAGAGGGAGCTGCAAGAGTGAGGCTCTGAAGCACGAAAGGTCTTGATGTGTTTGAGAAGCAGAAAGAAGGCCAGTGTGACTGGAGCTAGCTAGCAGCATATGTGGCATAAGAGATTGGATAATATACAGGCAAGATAGAAAGTGGATTTTATTCTGCCTCTGGTTAACGGGCTTTGGAGGGTTTTTAGCGGAAGAGTGTGAGTGTATGTGTAGGGGTGGACTTGGACGAGGAGGGTGACAATGGACAAGATAAAATGTGACTTCTAGTAAAAAAAAAAAAAATGACTCCCAGATTTCTGGTTTGGGCAGCTGGTGGAATTGTGGTACCAGTGACTGAGATGAGGAAAGTTGGAGGGAAGTGGGATTTGGAGAGGGAGCAGTAAGAGTTTGGTTTGGGGCATATTAAATCCGGGATGCCTGTCAGATGACCAAATGGAGCTGTCAAGCAGGTAGGTGAATACAGGAGTCTAGAGATAGGAAACATTGTCTCCGCTCACCACGCCAGCCCTGCGCCAGCCTGTGACCGGAGCCCATCCAGGGCAGGCAGGCAGGAAATGTTCCAGAATGAGAGTAGCAGTAACTTTTAGAAAAAGCCTCATCCGTAATGTTAACTGAATCTTTCATGAACTCATTTTGCAAAGCTTGCCAGCCACACTAAGGGCGGGGCGCACTGTTGGCAAGACGGGGAAATCAGTGTGGTTTGTCTTCCTTGCCACAAGGTTCCCTCTTCTGCGCCCCTGGGGCCACTCCTCTCCCCATAGACACTCTCTGCCCTTCCCTTCACCCTGAATTCCACCAGTAGACAGCTATATGTTTTGTCTGTGCAGAAGGCTGGCAGATGGGTCCGGGCAGTTGTGCTATAGAGAATTAGAATCTCTGTGACTATAGTCAACAAGATGCAGTTCTTCTTCCAGGGCTATTAAGAAAAAGGCACGTTCCTGCTTCCTTTCCTTTATTTATGCAGTTACCTGGAATCCCTTTTACTCCTGTCTCCATCAACCTATATCCCACACGCCCTTCAAGAGGCAGACTTTGTGTCATCTTCTCCGTGCAGCCTTCCCCAGTTCTCATGATTAGAATTCTTCTCTTTGTCGCCTGTGCTCTTCTTGCTTTTCGTGCCTCTGTAATGGTGCTAAAAACGGTATGCCTTGTATTTCAATTATTTGTGAGGTTCTGACTCCTTATTATGCTGTCAACTCGGAAGACGGGGGCCTTTTTCTGTACATTTCTGTATCTCTCACATAGTTCCTTTGCCATAGCAAGTGTTTTATGAATGAATATTAGTGGAATTGAACTTTCAATGAAAGTATTTTGCACGTTGGAAGTGAGTCTCATAGATATACAAGCAAGACCTTACTTAAATTTCTTTCTGAACAGTTAGACAGTGAAATATAGGATCTACCAGCAGCAGACACGTATGAGAACTCACTGCCAGCATCTGTAATATGTGGGTGGAGAATCTAATCAAGCTTAAATCAAATCACAGAGCGAATTTGCCATTTGCAGCTAATGGACTGCCACGCACAGTGATCTGTTGTCTCTCTTTCCCCATTTGTACTTCGACATTTAAGCCACTGGATGGTCCATATAATCTATTGTTCGCTCTAATGCATAACTGAGCTAGCTTCCCTTCCCCCAACTCATGCTGTTTCTTTTTTTAAAGGGAGAACATTGAGTAAACGGTTCAGTGTTCACGTGAGTTGATTGACTTTATTTTGTGGGGGCATTTGATTAATTACAAAGATGGGTGTCATGCTTTTGTGTTTTCTCCTCTGACTTAAATACCCAAGTGTGTTTCAAACAAAAGCTGACGTCAGCAAGACCCTTGATCTCCGAGGATGCTGTAAGTGGTATCATAATGATTATTATTTTTACCACTTTCGTTGCCACCTCATGACAGAAATTTTACCACAAAAAAATGGTTTGCAAAATTATATATTTGCAACGTAACCTAAGGTGGATTTTGTATCGTGTTAACTGAGTGGAATTTTAAAAAGCAGATGTGAGTGTGAGTTTCATTTGGAAATTATGCCTTACACTCCATTCTCCTCTTTCTTTTCCTTCTTCCTCTTTCTTCCTTTCCTCCTCCTTCCCCTCGTCCTTGCCTTCCTTCTCTACTGCACACTCAGTTACCAGTTACGGTAATGAATAGGAGTTTTCTCATCCATAGATTTAAAATGTGATCCATAAAGATGTTATCTTTTTTGAGTCCAATAAAATGTTCTAATGTGTATCAGGCATTGATGAGGACAAAAGGTGACTCTCCTGCCTAAGCTGTATACAAGCCTTTGAAATCAGGGATTAGGAAGGCACGTTCTCTCAGGCAATTGAATTGTTTTGTCCCGAATTGAATCAGGACGCCTGAGTGCTAGTCTCAACTGTGCCATGATCCATCTGTGTATCCTTCAGCCACTTTGACATTCTGTGTTTTGGGTTCCTCATATTTAAGATGGAGGGCTTTCTTTTTTCCCAGCTCTGTAACAAAGCAGGGGAGGGCTGCTGTGTCTCAGTATCCAAGGCATTTGGGAACCCTGGGTATCCACATGCACAATATGAATTTGTCTACATTTGGGAACCAGTAACATGTGGGGTGGGATCACACAAGAAACCTGATGCTGAACAGCTGGATTGCAAAATGAATGTGTTTGAAGCCAGCCACACCACTGTGAATTTGTCAGAAGCATAGGGGCTTTGCCTTTCTTAGAAGCTCCCCAGAGAAGGGGTTATCCAAAGGCTTTTCCCAAAGCCTGGGCGGGGGCAGAGAGGCTTGGAGTTGGAGGAGGGTGGGTCATTGTAACAGCAACCCCCAGAGCATAATTCAAAAAGAGTCATGTATCACAGTGTTCATTGCAGCAATCTGTCACTGCCATGGCTGCTTTCGAGCTTTTGTTTTTTCTTCTTGGGAAGTGATTTCCACAAATACCTCCAAAATTAATGGTCTGGTACCTTTGGGGGAAGGGTTGCTGTTTGAAGTATTTACTAAATTCCTTCTATGACCAGTAGTTGGTTGAGGTTTTCTATTTCTTTTTGAGCTAATTTCTTTATTTATGTTTTCCTTTAAAAATGATCCATTTCATCTGTTTTCAAACTAATTGTCATAGTTATGCAAATGATAACTTCTGAATTCACAGTCATTGCTCCTTTCTTGTTCCTAAATTTATATATTCGTGTTACATTTCAAAACCTTTGAATGCTAGGTCCTATTGTCTGCCGCTATTGCTTTCTTCTTTCTTGTTTCTACTTTTCTGCCTTTGTATAGCCTTACAAAGCCTCCTTCTTATTTTCTTTACATTCAGTTGAGGCAAAAACAGCCCTGGCTAAATTCTCACTATGCGATTAAGTGCTCTACCAGGAACCACAGGAAGATATATAGGGAGCGATAAACTTGGTCTTTACATTCAGGAGAGCTGTGATTTAATGGGAAGGACTAGGTGAGTATTCATGAAAATACAGGCAGGTTTTGAAACAGAGTGCTGAATGCTAGAGACCACTAGTGGAGGGATGCCCAAGGGAGGGGCTTCCCTCACTCATGACCAAAACTAAATGAAGCCAGTCAGAGTCAGGGGCAACCTCAAACACAGAGCATGGCAGAGATCTTCAGGGTCAAGAGGTGGCAAGGGATAAACAATTCAGCGGCACACAATGTATCATAGTTAGGGGCTCCAAATTGTATTGGTCCAAGATGTCAGTGGGCGTCTGCAGAAGGGTTCAAAGCCATGTATGTAGCCTCTGTCGTTGGATCCACTACCAGGGCAATATGCAGGCTGCTTATTGAACTAACATGCCAGTTAGTGACTGGGTCACTTGGAGGTGGTACTAAATAGCTCGCAAGGCACCTGCAGATACTCCTAGCACTCATGACATGATACTGAAATGTTCTGTTTCAGTGTATCTCATTCCATCAGATTATGAGCTCCATGGAGTCATGGCCTGAGTCTTACTCATCTTTGTCTCCCCAGTGCCTGAACCATATGTAAGTGCTTTGTATTACCGAGTGGCTAAAAGCACAGGCTTTGGCGTCACGTCGATCCGCACTTATTTGGCTTCATCGCTTTCCACCTGAGTAATTTACTTATTGTCTCCGGACCTCAGTTTTCTCATCTGTAAAATAGCGATGACAATAATGTCAACGTCTGGGAATCGTTGTGAGAGTAAAATGGGATGACAGATTTGGAAGTACTTAGCAGAGTGCCTGTTCAGAGTAAGCATTCAATTAGTGGTGGCTCTGTTTGTTATTACATGATTGTGGAATGAATGGGTGTCAAGCTGAGGATTGGGATAAGAATGTTTTGACTCTGGGCTTCCCTGGTGGCGCAGTGGTTGAGAGTCCGCCTGCCGATGCAGGGGACACGGGTTCGTGCCCCGGTCCGGGAGGATCCCACGTGCCGCGGAGCGGCTGGGCCCGTGAGCCATGGCCGCTGAGCCTGCGCGTCCGGAGCCTGTGCTCCGTTGAAAAAAAAAAAAAAAAAAGAATGTTTTGACTCTCTGGTTTCTCCTGGGCTTTCCCTGGTGTGCTGGACTAATTATCAAATGTAATTAGGAAAGCTGAGAGGTGGGGAGACTGCAGGAGCAGCATACTTTCCCAGGGACCCTCATTTCTTTGTGCAGAAAAGGAGTTGGGGAGGACTGTCTCTCTGTTGTGGACAAGCCGCAATGCATAGGGCACTAGAGGGCGGGAAGGGTCCTGGGAACACGACTTTTCCAGCAGACCCTCAAGCCTACAGGGACCCATTGCTCTTGAATAAATTTTAAGTGGTTAGGACGGTTTTCCCCTCCTTCTTTTTCAGAGAGGAATGGTATTCTGGGCTACTACCAGGTGCTCAGTTCACTTTTAGCAAAAAGTCCAATTTTTGTGGGTCCAAAGCGGTTAAAAACTGGTGTCCTTCTTCAAAACTCGTGAAGATGGAGAGAGGGACTTCCACGTCTCGGTCAGCCAGAGTCTGTCCATCTCAGGTTGCAGAAGGTCTTTCTCATCTTCCTTGGCCTACAGCCCTGCCCCCAGACTTGGGCTAGCAGCACTCTTGTCTGAGGCTCTGAGGAAAGGTGACATTTGTAGGGTCCTCTGCTTGCTGACTTTAATTCAGAGGGGAACATTCCATTTGGACATGGTCTTGAAGTTACTCTTGGTGAAATGGAAACAAGGTACCACACATGCAACATGGATAGAAAATGGCACTCAGTATATCTTTACTCACGAGGGGCTGTGGTGCAGACTGTGAGCCTGGTATTTTGAGAAAAAGGAGATCCCTGGGGGCTAAAATGTGAAACTTTTTTCCCGTGCCAACATGGCATGAAGTTCACTGTCACAAGACCATCAAATATCAAGTCAATGTTTCCGCTTTCTCTGTAGGTAACCTGTCTCCATGATTTCTTTGGTGATGACGACGTGTTTATTGCCTGCGGTCCTGAAAAATTTCGTTATGCTCAGGATGACTTTTCTCTGGATGAAAATGGTAAGGACAACCACTGAATTTTATTGTTCCATTGTTCTCGCTCCTTCTATCCCTTAGGATTTCCATGGGCTTATATGGCCTGGAAAACATCCATGGATGGTCCCTTTCTCTTGTATAGTTGGATACATGAGTCTCTAAGTGAAAGTTGATTGCATATCTCAGATGTTTGGCCTCCAGACTCAATAAAACTCACTACCGGCCCCAATAGTGACCATATTTCTTGACCCATATATTATGTCACATGGGCTGACAGGCTCAATCAGACCACGGGAAGGAACATTTGGATTCAGAACTTGAATATTGTATGCATATGTTTTTTTTCTAGTCAACATCCTCCAGCTATTTGGCCCATGTTGATGGTTCCATTTTAGGAATATTTTCCACTGTGTTGTTAGTGTCAAACATTTTCCCTCTTCCCACCTTCTGGCTTGTTGCCCCATTCCCCCTGATTTGTGGCTCAAGATTCCAGAAGATTGTTAATTTCAGGAAGGAGGTGAACATCTGCCCATCTCCCTTTGCTTGAGTCCAAGCTCCACGTGTAAGTTCACGGTGAATTAGCTCACACAGCCACAGGACTAGGGTATGATCCCGATGGAAAGACACATTCAAAACATATTTCCCAATAATGAGGAATAAAGTGTGGGAAAAAACAAATCAAGTTTTACTAATATAGAGTTTACAAACAACTCAAGTGACAGGGACCCTGAAAGGGGTGGCATTTCTGCTGTGTTCACTTTGAGAAGAGGCAAATGACCAGAAAATAGCTAAACAAATCTCGGGCTGTGTCCAGTTTCTTGTATCTTCTACATCTTCGGCTCTGGACAGTAATCACTAAAGTTTATCAATCAAAACAAGAAGTAGAACAAACAAAAATGAGCTTTCTGCTTAACTCCGTTTCCTGAAAAACTTAATTTACCAGAAAAGACCTAATCTTTCTGAGTAACTGATATTTTCAATGTATCTTTAAGTAGAAGGTGACAAGGAGGTGTCCAATGAAGAGACAACCCTGTGCCTAGCTGTTTGGTTCCACTTTGAGCATGATCACGTGAGGTTGGGGAAAGTATAGTGGAAAGAGCTCTAGACTGGGACTCAGGAGACTTGACTGCTCATCCTTATTCTGCTGTTTTCTTCCTTTGTGACCCTAAGCAAGAGGCTTAAGCTCTTCGTATTCTCATCAACAAAATGAGTATAATAATCCTCCTAATATATTAGTACAATCAGCGCCCCCAAATTACCATTGTAGGGATGCTGAGTGACCTGCATTAGAAAGGGTGCTCTGAACGTGTCAGATTGGGGTTGGGGAAGTAGCAGGAACGTAGTTCTCTGTAAATGCAAGATGGTGGTGGTGGTGGTAGTGCTTATTTATAAAATGGCATGACGTCCTTAATATGCCTATTACAATACATGGCATGCGATGAATAATAAATAATAGCTCCCTCCCCCTCCTTTAAATTACTCACGAATGTTTCATCTGCGTGGCTGCAACCTCTGAGCTGTCAGTCTCTTCTCCAAGGAAATTAATTAATTATGTCAACAGGTGCTATTCTGAGACATGACTGGGTTATCCAAAAGTGATTGAGTTGACTATTGAATTACCTGCCCGAACTGCTTTTCTACTCCTTCCCTTGTTTCCATGATTCAGGAATTTAGACACCTGGCTTAGCCCAGGTGACTTTTGAAAGTTTCTCCCACGCCCCCCTCTCCAGAGCCATCGTTCCTTCAAACAATGAGAACCACCTTGTAGTCCTGAGCCCTAAGGTGCTTTGGTATGTGGTGCTTATAGCAGTTTCCAGAGGTTGGTAAGATGCTGAGTCTTGGTTCTCCCCGGCTCTACTAAGCTGTCTGTGTCCTTTTCCACCAGAATGCCGAGTCATGAAGGGAAACCCATCAGCCACAGCTGGCCCAAAGGCATCCCCAACACCTCAGAAGAGTTCAGCCAAGAGCCCTGGCCCCATGCGCCGGAGCAAGTCTCCAGCTGACTCAGGTAACGACCAAGACGGTGAGTGCTCTTCTCCTAACTGTGCACGCTGACTTCATTTACAGAGGCCAGTACCCTCTGCATGCAGAGGAATGAGTTCCTCATGAACACCATTTGTGTCTCCATGAGACCAATTCTATCAGTTCAGAGACTAACCAGTTCAACTTGTTTGGAGTCATGGAGACACAGCTACAACACCGATTCTACTCAAATGGATGCAGACCAGAAATCTGACCCACTTGCCATGCCTGCTGTAATGCTATTTGTCATGGTTGTGTTCATTGCCATCATTCTCAACGTCATCCAGCCAATGCATAGTCAATGAAATAATCAAGTCAAACGTAAATTTGAGATAGAAAATCAGAATCAAAAACAAAATGTGGAAAAAAAGCCACCTCCCTCAAAGTGTCAACATGGTGGATGCCCTTGAGCTTCAAATTTGACTTTGAATTTTTTTAGAAGTCAAAACCAAAAGAGAAACAAAATAAATTGCATCATTCTCACAGGAGTAAAGGCCATATAGGCCAGGCTCTGAAAGGAAATAAAGACATTTGTCATAGAGGATTTTATTTAGTGGA
This sequence comes from Monodon monoceros, assembly GCF_005190385.1. Classification (NCBI taxonomy): domain Eukaryota; kingdom Metazoa; phylum Chordata; class Mammalia; order Artiodactyla; family Monodontidae; genus Monodon; species Monodon monoceros. Next base: position 93,652,982 of record NW_021703779.1, on the reverse strand, counting down.
CAGTGAGCAATCTAAAAAATGTGGTCTAGGGATCACTGCTGACCCATGAACTATTTATCAGTGTGTGATGAGATTAGGAGCTTGTGGCAAATGTAAATCATGCCACTGAGCAAACCATTTACTTCACAGCATGATTTTACTGATAAAGGCAGCAGTGTGCTGGTTTACATTCTGGTACAAGGTACACCCATAGCTTGAGTGGCACTGGTACACCCATAGCTTGAGTGGCACTGATCTAAAAGGCAAAAGGGCAGAGAAGGCCAAGTTTAGAAGCTTAGTAGACTCATGCACGGACAATTTGAGTCCTTCATGGTAAAGAAATTATATGCTCCAGAAGATTTACTCATTTGTCCTCCCAAAGCTCAGGGTTCACCATGAGAATTCTTCTAGCCTGAGAGCCTTGGGGCAGAGAGCAAAAGCACTCTTTATCGCTTCTTCAATTTGAGGCAGCTTGAGCAGCCTGTTGGCTTTGAAATGCCCGTGGCCTGGAAAAAAAGCCCGTCCTGCTGGCCTCACACTACCATGCCTATCACCGGCCATCTCTTTATTCTCAAGCAGAAGGAACTCAACTGTGAAGAGGCAGCTCAGGCTTTTCATGCTTCCATCTCTTTGCATACCCTGTTCTCCCGCACCTGGAATGCCATCCCTCAAACCTGCCACTCTTCTTTGCTTGAAAACTCCTACTCATCCTTCAACACCTCAAATAGAAATAGTTGTTCCATTCTCCGCAACATCATAGCACGGTATTCATATCTCTGGGGTAATATTCACCACAACTGTGTTGTAAAGTATGTATTTACTTGTATGTATTTACTTCATCAACTAAATGCTGGTTCCCTCAAGGGCAAGGTGTGTCATGTTCATTTCTGTATCCTCAGTGCTGAGCACAGTACCTGGGTCCTAGTAGATGCTCAAATAATGCTTGTGAATGAATAGATGCATAAGAGCACCTATTTCACCCAGCATGGTACTAGAGACCCAATAAGCATGTAGGTAATATTTGCGGAAGGAATAAAAAATGCATGTGTTTGGTGATATTTTGATTAAGCGTACAGAACAGCACATGAATCTATCTAAGCAAATTCATATTGCTCAAACTACAAAGACCTAGAGTTTAGCACTTGGATTGAGAATGAAATTGTTTATAAGGTTCTAAGCAGGGCCTTGCCCAAAAAATGGACTTTAAACAGTTGATCAAGATTCCTAAAGTCTGGCAATAACCACTTAGCTGATCATTTTTTCAGAAGTATCACTGGCTATTTCTGGGATTTCTAACCTGTATTACTTATCTCTTGCTATAAAACAAATTACTCGGAAACATAGTAGCTTAAAACAACAAACATTTTTTTTATCTCACAGTTTCTGTGGGTCAGGAATTCTGGGGTGGCTTAGCTGGGTGGTTGTGTCCAGCTCAGAATCTCTCATGTAGTTGAGGTCAAGGTATTAGTAGGGGCTGTAGTCGTCTGAAGGCTCAACTGGGACTGTAGGATCCACTTCCAAGATGGCCATTGGCAGGATCTTCCCCACAGACAGCAATTCAAGAGGGTGAATAAGGAAGAAGATGTGGTGCCTTTTATGGTCTCCTCTCCAAAGCTACACACTGTCACTTCTGTTTTAGTCTATTCGTTAGAAGCAGTCACTAAGGCCAGCCCACATTCAAGGGGAGGGGAAGCAGGCTCCATTTCTGGAAGGGAGGAATATCAAAGAATTTGTGGACCTAGTTTTAAACCATCACATAACCCATTAGTTAGAAATGCTGGAGTGGTAGCAGTTTGAAGTAAATCGATTCTCTTTGCAGACTGTATCCAATTGGATTACCCAGAACACATGAACCCAACCACCTGTAATTAAACACAGTTTAAAGATGTGTCAAATAATTGATCTCCAGCATACTACATGCAGAATTTCCCTTCTAAAATGTATGCACTTCACTGATTCTAAGATGTTGGAGACAGAGAAGGAATGCATTAGGACTCAATGAATATGTGTCAAATTGAAAGGAGTTATAATAGATCCCAACCTAGGCTTAGGCAGGCAAGATCTATTCTTATTCCTTCAGACCTCCCTTGCTAAAAGAAGGAATGAGGATGTATTCACACACACAAGGTAAACAAAGTAACCAATTTGAGGTAGGAAAATGGGACCTTACTTTGGCAGATATCAGAATTACAAGCAGCCCCAGTTTCCTACCAGTAAAAAATCTAAAGTGTTATCCTCAGTAGAGAGAATTTAAATATCTTCATTTCAGATAGTTCATGAACATAAATGAAGTCAAACTCTAGTCTAGCCAACCTTCATGGCAATTTCCGGAACATTTGAGCTTATCTTAGATGATGTATTTAGAGCCCCCACATGATTTCAGCCCCAAAGGGTAAAAGGATTCACGTAACACAACCTTGCCCATGCCATGGGAGTTTAGGGCCAAGTCTAGGACATCCACTCGGTGAACATTGCACAGGGGCAAAGCTGATCTCGGGCAAACAGGACTTTAGGTAAGGTTCAGATTTGACATACCCATTTTCCCTTTTCCACCCCCTCCTCACTCAGGACCATCTCAAGCTCGGAGGTGTAGGGAGATAGGATATGGAAGAGGAGGGAGAGACATCTCTCTAGGAAAACCCAATTATACCACTTCCCAGCTTTGTGACTTGGGACAAGTTTCTTACCTTGTCTAAGACTTGGTTTCCATTTTGGATAAGACAGAATTTGCATGTCTAGACAAAAATCATCTTCCATTGTTATCGGTGATTTCCAGGGTTGTAAAATAGCTTCCACAGAATCAGAATCAGGTAACAAGAAGGGTGAGCTATAGACAATGCAGAGTTTTGCATTAGCATAAATTTCTCCTTACAAACATAAAGAAAGAATTGTTTCATAAAGTATCAAGGCTTTCTGAGCTGTTAGCAAGAGACATATACAGATGAATATACATTTAACCAAAGAATAATGGCAGTGTGTGGGGCTGAAATTCTTCGTTCTTTTGTAGTACATGGTAGTACCACCCTGTTTCCATTCTGTGTCGGTCTGTCTTAGATCTGAGACTTGTGGATGGATCCACATTTCTTCATTCAACCTGAGTGACTAAAGGTTGTGGAAGATAGGCCATTTCCAGGGAATCTTAACTACCTTCCTTTGATGGCAAACGAAAGCCAAAAATCTTCCTCTTTAGCCGGGATTCAAACCAAATGAAACATTGGCTCAGTTCAGGTTCAGTTAAAGGAATGTTTTGATGTTCTAGTTCATTAGAAAATATATAGGTTTGTTTCTGGTTTGAACAAGTTTGCTAGCTTTTCAAATATATATATATATTATATATATAATATATGTATATATAAAATATATATATTTGGTCCAATTCATGGTTCAGTTAATATCTGGGTTCAGTTTGACTTGAGGCTTAGGAAATTGATGCTATTTGGTCTGTAATTTGCGTCATAATTTGATTCTTTGTTCCTTATTCCTTAAGTTGTCTCTTTCCCATTCTGCCCATGAATAAATCAAAGTCCTTCTACTTTATTCCCTTCAAGTTCAGTCCCTACTCCTGCCAGTACTGAGTTTGCCCCCAAAGGGAATGTCTGTTGCTAAGCCCTAAACTTGAGTTAAGGAAGGATTTGATTGTCTATACAATATTGCTGTAAGGAGCTCTCATTCTCACTGGGCAGAGCTGACAGACTCTGAGAATCCAAGTCCCATTAGCCAGGTTTGTCTTTAAAGTAGGGCAAGGGATTGTGTGGTAAGCAGATGAAACCTGAGCCCAGAAGGCTCCTGTGGAATGTTTGAAGGAAGTTTGTGCAGTGCTCCCTTTCGATTAACCTAGGACTTGCCATTTGATGGGCAAAGGTAAGCCTGGCTTCAGAACTAAAGGAAGACATTTCTGTGTCTCTCTACTTCCATTTTAGCCATTAATGTGTTCATTTTCCTCTTTATGCAGCTACCCCCCAATTGAATTGAATTGAATTGAATTAAAAGGACAAAGTCAGCTAGTTGCTGGGAAGGAATCTTTTCTTTTTCTTTCTGTTGTTTTTTTTTTTTTTTTAAAGGAGCCTCCAAGGAAGCTAATTCCCACTTGAGAGGATTGTAATGTGATCATTAGTTTGCTTTTCTTCAATAGTATATCATTGTTGCAGCAACCCGATGTTCTCCACCCTCCTTCCCCCAACCTATGTGCACCTATTCCTGAAAGTCAAATCTTCCCTGTTCCCAAACGCCCAAGAATGAATGTCTTCTCTACCAAAATACATAGCTTTTGAAAGGGGAGGTCGAGGGCCACAAAACAGCCAGGTGAGGGTGCCCATGGGAGAATAGTATCCGGGAGTCCTCTTCTGAACCAAAGACGCTGCTTTGGGTTGCCTAAGATGGAGGGACCTGGATGTTCTGACCTTCCTGAATGTGACTGTCTGGATGTACCAGCTCGGTCTAATAAAAATATAATGAGAGCCACAAATGCAATCCTTGTATGTAATTTTAAATTTTCTAGTAGCCACAGTTACGCTCAAAGAAACAGGTGAAATTAGCTTTGAAAATGTATTTTATTTTACTGAATATATCTGAAATCTTATCACTTCATCATGTAACCAATGTAAGAAATTGTTGAGATATTTTACATTTGTTGAAATGGGACTGTATTTTACACTTACAGCACATCTCAATTCTGACTAGCCACACTTCAAATGCTCACTAGCCATGTGTGACTAGTAGACAGCACAATACCCTTCTTCTGCATCTGAGAGAAGTTCCAGATAATGATCTTTTACATGAAGTAAATGCTCTGCACTTTGCAAAATATTTCCAAACCTGTCATCTCAGTTGTCACTCATAATAGCACCATGGCTTAAATTGGGAAAGGAAAATTATCCAGTTTTTTTTAGATTGGAGAACTAAGATATAAAGAGGTTCAGTAAATCTTTCTAGTCTTCCCGATATCTATTTAGTACTCAAGAACGAGAGCCCAGCTCTCCTGACTCCCACGTAGGCGGTCCTTGCATTGTCCTTAAATCAGGGTGTAGAAGCTCCAGAGTGGTGAATAAACAGTCTCTGTTGCATGGTCCTTGCTTCTCTGCTTCCTTCCACCTTCCCCCACCTCCAGGCAAGGGATGTGGAGAGACTGGGAGAGGGGGGTGGTATCTGTGTCATTCTCTTTGTGCAGCATAGAGCAAGCCATGAGTAATTAAGCACCTTTGTTTCCAGTGCCCAGTCCTAGACAATCCACCAGCTCCCCTACAGTCAGTCCAAGGGGAAGTGGTGCCCTTGGCGAAGCTATGGGAAGAGAAAAACTTGCCTTGCCTCCTCCCCCACTCTGATTCTTTCTAAAACCACAGCTTACGTCTAGTTTAAGTGGAAGAACTGTCCTATATATAAGGCAAATTTTCCATTGCCATTGGAGAGCCGTTTAGTAAATGGTTGGAGCAAGCAGTCAAATGCCACTCCCCCCCCCCCCCCCGCCCCCGTCCCTGAGCACTCCACACAGCATGGGATGCGGTCGTGCTAACCCATCTCCCTGCAGTAGCAGTCCTAGCAACCTGCTGCAGCCGGGGACTTGTGTGTTTTTTGGCTGCGTTGGGTCTTCATTGCTGCGCGAGGGCTTTTCTCTAGTTGTGGCGAGCAGGGGCTACTCTTCATTGTAGAGCGTGGGCTTCTCATTGTGGTGGCTTCTCTAGGGCACGCGGGCTTCAGTAGTTGTGTCATGCGGGCTTCAGTAGTTGTGGCTCACAGGCTCTAGAGCGCAGACTCAGTAGTTGTGGCGCGTGGGCTTAGTTGCTCCTCAGCATGTGGGATCTTCCCGGACCAGGGCTCGAACCCGTGTCCCCTGCATTGGCAGGTGGATTCTCAACCACTGTGCCACCAGGGAAGTCCAGGGACTTGTGTTTAAATACAACTGATTCCCCAAATTTTTGGTGGAGTAACTAGTAATGCTAGGTGCTATGAGGAAAAGAAATGATAAGAAGAAGTACCTGTCACTAAGAAGCTTATGATTTATTTGGGGAACCAGTATGCATATAAAATTTAACAAAAATTTTTATTTACAAATACTTACATAGTTCATATGTGCCAAGCAACCGTTCTAATCACTTTACGTGTATTAACTAGTTTAATCCTTACAACAACTTTACGAGGTAGGTGCTATTATCCCCATTTGCAAATGAAGAAACTAGGGCATATGGACAATGTGACCTGTCCAAGATCACAGAGCTAGTAAGTGGTAGAGCTGGGATTTGAATCCAGGCAATCTGGCTCCACAGTCCACAATATAACCATTGCACTGTGATGCTAAATAAGACTTAATGATAATGGTTTGTTTAAATGCCAAGTGCATGAGAGATACAGGCAGTAAGTGCTATTGGAAGTACTGGAGTTTGTGGGAAAGAGAGTTCATTGGGGGCTGGGGTGCTAAGGGAAGGCTTCCTGGAAGAACTGGGGCTTGAAAGAGAATTAGATTTCAATTGATAAGGAAATGGATATTTCTGGCAGCAGAGAAAGCATGAACAAAAGAGCAGAGGTGGTGATGAATATAGCATATCGGGGTACAGAGAGGCGACCGTTAAATCTACGTCTCCAGCCCCAACCATCCTTCCGGATGTCAGTGCCATGAATGCTTACCAGACAATTCTGCTTATATGTGCCAAATGCAACGTGTCTAAAAGTCAAAAACATCTCCTCTCCCCAGCTCCCAGGCAGTAGAATCAATTCTATTCTATTCCCCAGGCGCAACACCTTGGCGTTATCTTTGATTCTTCCCACTCTTTAATCCTTCACGTCCACCATATGCTGTTCCTGTTGTTGAACATTTGAAACATCTTCACCTTTCCCACACAGAAGTCCCTTCCTTTCCCTCATCACCTGATGCCTGGATTACTCAACACACTCCTACACAGTATCTCTGCTTCAAATCTCTGTCCACTTACACATCTGCCGTGGTGCCACCACATTTTTCATCCTAAAACATGGCCATTGTGTAACTTTCCTGCTCCAGTACCTTCAGTGCTTCCACGTTGAGTTCAGTGATCACTCCTGCCCCCATGGTAAGGCTGAGCGAGTAAAAAGAGAGAAGAGCCGACAGCTGAAGACTGTTCTGGGGAGTACAGCAATAACATGCAAAAACCAGAATTATGGGCTTCACTCGGGAAAACTTCAGTCCTCTAATGCCTGACCTGCTAGCGAAAGAATTAGTGTTCAGCCGGTATAGGCTGATAAATCACCCCCTGTGGAAGGCGATTTCCTAACTTGGTGCTTCAATTCCTTCCATTTCTAATAATGGCAGTAGTAATAGCAATAGAAGATGTCATTACTGAGGCCTCCCTATCTGCTAAGGCACCTGGCTAAGCATTTTATATGTAGTCTCTCATGTACTCCTCAGAACAACAATTGCCATATGCATTCTTTTTATTCAAATGTTACAGTTGAGGAAACAGGCTCACAGAGGGTAGGTTACACCCAAGGTCACACATCTAGGAAATGGCTAAGCCAGGATTTAAAACCCTGACTGATTCCAAAGCATATGTTCTTTCCACAAATAAGAGCAGTGTAGTTTCTTCTAGTTCCTGCCCAATAAAATTGGGAGTGAGTGTTGACAACAGGCGTGCTCCACCAGAAACATGTTCCCAGCAGAGCCACCTTCGACTGGAAATAAATGTTGTCAGCATTGTCAAGCCTGAGAAAATAATCTTGGCACATCCAGCAGCCTTCTTGCAGACGTCCTCTTCTTGAGGGAAACTGATCTGTGCCAAATATTACACAACTGGGTACACATATCTGTTCTTTTCTTTGTTTGTTTGTTTTTTTAAATCTTTATTGGAGTATAATTGCTTTACAATATTGTGTTAGTTTCTGCTGTATAACAAAGTGAATCAGCTATATGTACACATATATCCCCATATCCCCTCCCTCTTGTGTCTCCCTCCCACCCTCCCTATCCCACCCCTCTAGGTGGTCACAAAGCACCGAGCTGATCTCCCTGTGCTACGCGGCTGCTTCCCACTAGCTAGCTATTTTACATCTGGTAGTGTATATATGTCCATGCCACTCTCTCACTTCGTCCCAGCTTAGCCTTCCCCCTCCCCGTGTCCTCAAGTCCATTCTCTATGCCTGCATCTGTATTCCTGTCCTGCCCCTAGGTTCTTTTTTTTTTAACATAAATTTATTTATTGATTTATTTCTATTTTTGGCTGCCTTGGGTCTTCGTTGCTGCATGTGGGCTTCTCTCTAGTTGCGGCGAGCGGGGGCCGCTCCTCGCCACGGTGTGCAGGCCTCCCATTGAGGTGGCTTCTCCTGCTGCAGAGCACGGGCTCCAGGCACGCGGGCCTCAGCAGTTGTGCCTAGATAGCTCCAGAGCGCAGGCTCAGTAGTTGTGGCTCACGGGCTTAGTTGCTCCGCGGCATGTGGGATCTTCCTGGACCAGGGCTCGAACCTGTGTCCCCTGCATTGGCAGGCGGATTCTCAACCACTGCGCCACCAGGGAAACCCTGCCCCTAGGTTCTTCAGAACCATTTTTTTTTCTGTAGATTCCATATATATGTGTTAGCATACGGTATTTGTTTTTCTCTTTCTGACTTACTTCACTCTGTATGACAGACTCTAGGTCCATCCACCTCACTACAAATAACTCAATTTTGTTTCCTTATATGGTTGAGTAATATTCCATCGTATATATGTGCCACATTTTCTTTATCCATTCATCTGCTGATGGACACTTAGGTTGCTTCCATGTCCTGGCTATTGTAAATAGAGCTGCAATGAACATTGTGGTGCATGACTCTTTTTGAATTATGTTTTTCTCAGGGTATATGCCCAGTAGTGGGATTGCTGGGTCGTATGGTAGTTCTATTTCTAGTTTTTAAAGGAACCTCCATACTGTTCTCCATAGTGGCTGTATCAATTTACATTCCCACCAACAGTGCAAGAGGGTTCCCTTTTCTTCACACCCTCTCCAGCATTTATTGTTTGTAGGTTTTTTGATGATGGCCATTCTGACTGGTGTGAGATGATATCTCATTGTAGTTTCGATTTGCATTTCTCTAATAATTAATGACGTTGAGCAGTCTTTCATGTGTTTGTTGGCAGTCTGTATATCTTCTTTGGAGAAATGTCTATTTAGGTCTTCTGCCCATTTTTGGATTGGGTTGTTTGTTTTCTTGATATTGAGCTGCATGAGCTGCTTTTATATTTTGGAGATTAAACCTTTGTCAGTTGCTTCATTTGCAAATATTTTCTCCCATTCTGAAGGTTGTCTTTTCGTCTTGTTCATGGTTTCCTTTGCTGTGCAAAAGCTTTGAAGTTTCCTTAGGTCCCATTAGTTTATTTTTGTTTTTATTTCCATTTCTCTAGGAGGCAGGTCAGAAAGGATCTTGCTGTGATTTATGTCATGGAGTGTTCTGCCTATGTTTTCCTCTAAGAGTTTTCTAGTGTCTGGCCTTACATTTAGGTCTTTAATCCACTCTGAGTTTTTTTTTATGTCTTAATTTCCATTCTTTTACATGTAGCTGCCCAGTTTTCCAGCACCACTTATTGAAGAGTCTGTCTTTTCTCCATTGTATATTCTTTCCTCCTTTATCAAAGATAAGGTGACCATATGTGCATGGGTTTATCTCTGGGCTTTCTGTCCTGTTCCATTGATCTATATTTCTGTTTTTGTGCCAGTACCATACTGTCTTGATTACTGTAGCTTTGTAGTCTGAAGTCAGGGAGCCTGATACCTCCAGTTCCGTTTTTCGTTCTCAAGATTGCTTTGGCTATTTGGGGTCTCTTGTGTTTCCATACAAATTATGAAATTTTTTGTTCTAGTTCTGTGAAAAATGCCAGTGGTAGTTTGATAGGGATTGCATTGAATCTGTAGATTGCTTTGGGTAGTATAGTCATTTTCACAATGTTCCTTCTTCCAATCCAAGAATGTGGTATATCTCTCCATTTATTTGTATCATCTTTAATTTCTTTCATCAGTGTCTTATAGTTTTCTGCATACAGGTCTTTTGTCTCCTTAGGTAGGTTTATTCCTAGATTATTTTATTCTTTTTGTTGCCATGGTAAATGGGAGTGTTTTCTTAATTCCACTTTCAGATTTTTCATCATTAGTGTATAGGAGCGTCAGAGATTTCTGTGCATTAATTTTGTATCCTGCTACTTTACCAGATTCATTGATTAGCTCTAGTAGTTTTCTGGCAGCATCTTTAGGATTCCCTGTGTATAGTATCATGTCATCTACAAACAGTGACAGTTTTACTTCTTCTTTTCTGATTTGGATTCCTTTTATTTCTTTTTCATCTCTAATTGCTGTGGCTAAAACTTCCAAAACTATGTTGAATAAGATTGGTGAGAGTGGGCAACCTTGTTTAGTTCCTGGTCTTAGTGGAAATGGTTTCAGTTTTTCACCACTGAGAATGATGTTGGCTCTGTGTTTGTCGTATATGGCCTTTATTATGTTGAGGTAAGTTCCCTCTATGCCCACTTTCTGGAGGGTTTTTATCATAAATGGGTGTTGAATTTTTGTCGAAAGCTTTTTCTGCATCTACTGAGATGATCATACGGTTTTCATTCTTCAATTTGTTAATATGGTGTATCACATTGATTGATTTGCGTATATTGCAGAATCCTTGCATTCCTGGGATAAACCCCACTTGATCATGGTGTATGATCCTTTTAATGTGCTGTTGGATTCTGCTTGCTAGTATTTTGTTGAGGATTTTTGCATCTATGTTCATCAGTGATATATTTAGTTTTTTAAGGAACCTCCATGCTGTTCTCCATAGTGGCTGTGTCAATTTACATTCCCACCAACAGTGTAGGAGGGTTCCCTTTCCTCCACACCCTCTCCAGCATCACATATTTGTTTTGCAACAGGGAAAACTCTTACTTCTCTCCCCTATTTGAAAGATTCACCACTGCAATGCTGTTTAAGACTCTGTAGGGAATAGATTTAAAGTTCAAATTCCAACTTCTGAACTTAGGGTATCTCACAACTTATGCTTGAATTTGGTCTGAGAACTGGCCCTATGATCAAATCAATGAAGAACTGTTTTAGGGCCCCTTAGTTCTTGCTTCCCTACTGGATGGTTCTGGGGAGAGGGACAAAGGATTTCCACTGAGCAGAAGCAATTAGCCAAACCAATCCACACACCCCGCCCAAGGGCTCTTTGGAATGAATGTGTGAAAACCACAGGCCCTGTCTCTTGGCCTTGTTCTAAAGTAAGTTGAAACCACTTTGGTTCTACTTGGATGGCCTTCCAGGAAACCTCCCTGTATAAGTAGGGAGGAACCAGGGTGTCTTTGGACTGGAATGAAGGAACACTTAGAGCATCTCAAAATGAGAAAGAAATGAGGAAGTGGCTGCTGTATCGTATATGGAGATCTCCCTCTGCAAGGCATTAGGGAATTAGAAAAGACAAGACAGAGAACCAGTCACTAAAAGGTCATGGTGGTATGTGATATGCTAACTTTGAGGGAATTTTGAAATGAATCTGTGAGCAAATCCTCAAGTCCACCATCCATTAAGAAGAAGCAGTTTATACCCTTTAAGCAAGTCCTACACTCTCTGAGCCTCTATATCCTTGTGATTAAAAGGAGACTATTAATTCCTGGCTACCATCTCTTGGGGTTATCAGGAGAATCATGTGAATTCATATATTGCAAAATGCTTTGGAAACAATTGTAGAAATACATCTGCAATTATTAAGGTGGCTCTGAAATTATTGTCATGGCTTTTTTTTTGTAGACTGAGTTATTTATTTTCAGTGAGCAATATTTCAAAATAGACATCAAACCAAAACCAGTAGACTTGATTTTGAGTTGAGCTCAAGTGTTGGGATTTAGAATGGGAGGGAAAAGCCAGAGCTAAGTGAATGAGTGTTAAATCAGTTTGCTCTCCAGTCAAAGGTTGGGTGAAAACATATGTCAAACCGGCCCTTTTCTTCCTGCGCCATGCAAACTTGAACCCGGAGAGTATAATGGCTTGTCTAACTCATTGCCCAGACAATTCTTTAATCACTGTACCTGGGGCTACTTACATCCACCTTACACACAGTTGCGTCCTGATTTCCAGGGATCAGTCCAGCCTCCAGACAAGGGAATCCATAGTCTTAAGAGCTCAGCATCAACTTGCCAGGCTGGTGACCATACTCTGCCCTTGGCCGCCCATGCAAGAGACTGAACTTTCTCCTTGTTCTTTGGGAACTGACTCCCTCCGCCTTGTCCCTCACTCCTGGGAACCCGTATTCCCCTACACATTTAAATCCCTGCAAATCTAGTTAATTCAGCCTAGTTACCTTACCCGCCATCTTTTGTTTGGGCTTGTCCTGTTCCATTCTGATAGAGCCAAGGATTTAAAAACAAGCGCTGGGGAATGGGCAGGTATAATCATTCAGAGAAGCTAGTAAGCCAAGACTGTGCCAGGCCAAGCTTGGCAGTTGTGCTGCATACCTGAGGGGCGTGACAGGGCACAGATACCATCTTCCCAGAGGCATGTGGCATGAGGGTAGTTACATGTCTGTCTGGCTGCTCTGTCTGCTATTGTTTCATGACATTTTCTATGAAACCCAGTTGGTAGGGTGAATGGAAGATAGCTCTTGCTAATCACTTTCTAATCTAAACTAGATCAAGTAGGATAAAAGTCTAGAAGATGAGCATAAGCTCTGGTGTCTGCTTCTACCTGCTCCTCTTTCTTTCTTTTTTCCTCTGTCACAAACCTTCTCCTTCCTTCCTACCCGCCATCAGAAAGTTGTCATAAGTAGGAGTCCCAGAAGCAAATCATGTAAAAAAGGAAGAGCAATGTAGCGAAAACTGAAAACAAACCAAAACACACATAGACTTTGGAATCAGAGAGACCTGTGTTCAAATCCTGACTTTGCTACCCCTAACTGGAGCGAGCCTTTATCTCCCTAACAGAAATTAGAATACGACTAGATGAGGCTCTGTGTGTGTGTGTGTGTGTGTGTGTGTGTGTGTGTGTGAGAGAGAGAGAGAGAGAGAGAGAGAGAGAGAGAGAGAATGGAAAGAGAGAAAAGAAGAGTGCCTAGCTTATCACAGACACACAGTAAGCATTATTATCCTGGTTTTTATTGATAAGACTGATAAGACAGCCTAGGAGATTGAAAAGTTCCTGATGTACCTTGCTGTAGAGGGGAAAAAATGAACTGCACAATGAGAAGAAAGAAATAAAAGGATTTGGACTATGAATAAATAAAGGGTGACAACAGTGAGGCAGTGCTGTGGTTCTGAGGAGGGAAATGAGAGAGACGAGTAAAAGAGGGCAAAGACTCCCCCAATACAAATCTCAAATTGCAGCTGAGAACTGGAACATCAGAGACAGGAACTAAAGATGTTTAGTAAAGCAGAGTAAAGGAAAATGAGGGCTATCAAACCGGTGTTATTTCCAGTCACTCTCAAAATGAACTGTGACAGCTTTCCATGTGGATTTGCCAATCCAAGGCTATGCACGGTTCGTCAAACCCTATTTTCATCTTTCCCTGCTACTTCTTTTACGTGACATTTATACGAATTGGCTTCAGAATTCAAATCAAATGGCACCCTCCCAGATTTTTTTCCCCACAGAACCCATAGAAGAAATGCATATGAGAATATATTTTTATGTAGTCTGCTCCTTCAGCTTGTAAGGAATTGACATTTGCCTGTACGTGTCTATATTTTCTCATTTCTCTATGTCCATCTTTGGGTTTGATTCCATCAGGGAAGTCTGGGAAAGTGTCTACGTTTTTTTCAACAATTAAATTAATTGTAGTTAAATTGTGAAAAACTGATTTTCCAAATGCTTATTGAATGTTGATGACAAAATTAAATCCTTTATTTATAAGCAACTTAAGATTGATCTGGGGATTGATTGATTGGGGGAGTGCCAGTGAACCATATATAAACATATACAGACATACAGAGAATAGAGAGAGGTATACATGGAATATGTATTTATGTATTCCCCGTAAAGTTTGCGGATGAGAGAGTTACAGAGAATATTGATAAAAGAACTAGAAACTGCAAAAGAAACCTGTATGTGCAGATCTATGGCCAATAAGTGGAAACTGACTCCCATACAGATAAGCTTTGGTTAATAATTTTCCACATTTTGCCAAGACCAGTGGGCGCATTCTCAGATAAGAAGCTAGATAAGAGGGTAGGTGGAAAGGACAGTTTTCACACTGGAAGTATAGTAGCCATCCTTTTGTAGCGTGGCTGACAAATGCTGGGAAACTAGAATCTGTTGTTGCCGAAAGGTACAGTGACCACGTGGAACAACATGGCGGCACTTACCTGGGGATGCCTACATCTGTTAGACTTCCTGGCTGGGGTCAGGGGTCTTTTGGAAGACGTTCATTATGTCAGCTGACACTGATCACAAAGATTGCTCTCCCATCTTGAATACTAGGGGCCAGGTCCTGTTTGGAGACCCCCAGGCACTCCTTCCTTTTCCTGCAGAGTAAATGACTCCTTTGCCTCACTGTGGCTTCACGGACTCTTGCCTTTTCCAAAGTGCCTCTTTTATTCACCAGAAAGCCTAGTGCCCTGGCAGAGCCTAGCTCCCCCAGTCTGTGTGCTGTTTGGCACAGGTCGTGTTCCTCCTTGCGTGGCTTGCATGGTACGTGCACATCACGCTCACTCCAAACTTGCCTGGCCTCTAGGCCTCTATCTTCTCCCGATCCCTTCTCTCCCTCCCCAGTACTTTAATTTAAGCCGTCACCGCCTCTCACCTGGACTAATGCATTGTCTTCTAGCCAATCTCTTTGCTTCTACCTTTAACCCTCCCACACACACACCCCCCACCTCACCAGTCTTCCCCCTGCATCTGGAGTCATAGTTTTTAAGTGCAAATTTGATGGTATCGCTCCCAGATTTCTTTCACACATCAAACCCAGACTTCACAAAAGGCCCCCGGGGTCTGGTGTTTATCCTCAACTCCAGTCTCATCTCTCAGAATTCACTGCTGGCATCCTCTCCTTGAGTCATTTGGAGCTGTTTGCACTTCTGTAAACATACTGTATTCTTTCACACCGCCATGTCTTTGCCCCTACTGGTGTAATTCTGAAGTCTGGAATACCCTTTCTACCCTCTGTGCCTAACCAGCTCCAATTCATTGTCTCAATGGCTTTATTGAGCTATAACTGACATAACAAACAGCTCACTCATTTAAAATGTACAATTCACTGGATTTTAGTTTAGCCATAGAGTGTTGTGCAACAATCACCACTATTTAATGCCAGAACACTTTCATCCCCTCAAAGAAACTCTGTACCTATTAGCAGACCTCTCCATCCTGCCCTGCCTAATTCCTCCTTGCCCCCTGCTGGCCAGCCCCTGGCAACCGTTGATCTACTTTCTGTCTCTGTGGATTTGTCTATTCCAGAGGCACCTCTCAAGACTTTTTTCAGGTGTTGCCTCCTAGTCCCCTGATTTCAAAGCCTCTCCACTGGGCTCCAGTAATACCCCTTGTAGGGCTCTGTCATAGCACTTATTCCCACTGTATTCTTACCTGCCACCTCACTGGAAGTGACTTACTCATCTCTGAAACCTCAACGTCTAATACTTGGCTTCGCTTAGAGAAAGTACTCTGTAGCTACTGGCCAACTGAATGAATGACTTCCAGGAAGCCCTGACAGGGAGAAAGGCCTCTCAGTGAGTGGGTTAGAGATGAGTGAATACACAGGCAGGGCCAGATGGTGGATTCCTAGTGCCCATATTTCAGCTCACTTGCACTTGGGTAAACTCATCAACCACCACACTGATGTCTCTTTCATCTCTACAGTTGATACGCAGGTTCCAGAACCTAGGGAAACATTACCATACGTGGTGCAGAGAAAGTATATCCTCAGGAAATACTCATGATACACCAGTTTAAGCTTTACCTGTGGGACTAACAGCAACACCCTCAGGCCATCTTCCTGCTTAACTTTTTCAATGTCCTTCCACCCCCCTCCTGTCTTCCCTTCCTTCTTTCTCTTCTCCTCCCCCCACCCCACCAACACCCTTGGGATATTTGCCCTTATTTTTTTTTGCGGTACGCGGGCCTCTCACTGTTGTGGCCTCTCCCGTCGTGGAGCACAGGCTCCGGACGCGCAGGCTCAGCGGCCACGGCTCACGGGCCCAGCCGCTCCGCGGCATGTGGGATCTTCCCGGACCGGGGCACGAACCCGTGTCCCCTGCATCGGCAGGCAGACTCTCAACCACTGCGCCCCCAGGGAAGCCCTCTGCCCATTCTTTTTTTTTGTGGTACGCGGGCCTCTCACTGTTGTGGCCTCTCCCGTTGCGGAGCACAGGCTCCGGACGCGCAGGCTCAGCGGCCATGGCTCACGGGCCCAGCCGCTCCGCGGCATGTGGGATCTTCCCGGACCGGGGCACGAACCCGTGTCCCCTGCATCGGCAGGCGGACTCTCAACCACTGCGCCACCAGGGAAGCCCTGCCCTTATTTTTAAAGCATATTTTAGAATATCTGATGAACAATGTAGGTCCTTGGATTTTGGAAGAGATTAACTTTAGACGAGATGTCTGAACATGAATCCCCTTTGAAAGCTGCTAATTGTTCTATTTCAGTGCACCACATTTCTTTACACGATTGGATCTTTAAAAAAATCTAGTCAGCAAGGGAATATAAGACAATTTTGCAAACACAGTGGAATATGGAGATGTTAAATACTAAACCATCTCATTTTCAGCATTTTACTGACTAGAGACAAATGCGGGTGCACCCTGACTCTGGCTATCGTCATCCCTTTTCTGTCTCTAAGCCTTTCTCCCGATTTCAAACTTCCTCCTTCTTCTCGTCCCCAAGAATCTTTGTCTCCTGTCTCATTTCCTCCATTCCTGATCTTCTCTCCCTCTTTCTCGATTCTCTCCTCTGCCCATTTTGCTGTAGGCACCTCCCTTTATGTTTCGCACTCTGTTTCTCCTCCACTTTCTTTTTCATTCTTCTTCCTAATTAGCTCCCTCTCTCTTTTTTTTCCCTTCTGTTCTTTGCACTCGGAATGAGGTAGGGAAGAGAGAGTGGGAGGAAAGATGAGCAGGAAAAGAGAGAGGGGAGAGAGATAGACAACGGGGCTGTCCTGCAGCTGCCGTATCATCTGTCACCAAAGGGGATGTGCCCTGGTCCAAATCACCCATATTTCTTCCCCTTTAAGGTAAGGCAACATAATCTCTTTGTGCCTCAATTTTGTCTAACATATAAAATTGAAACAAAGTAATATGTTCCCAGACTACCTCCCAGAGATGTTGCTAGGGTCAAACTTGGGAATGAATATGAAAAAGATTTGAAAAGAACCAGACCCCTGTAATTGGAAGCACACGGGGGAATGGGTGGGTGGATTACCGCCTTGCCCTGTATGGGGATCTAATTAACTGAGCATTGCATTTCTTGCCTTTCTGAGGAATGTGTTTCTTTTCACCTTTGTTCTACTCAGTCACATCACTTGGTTGTCTGTATAAGCTCGTTTGAATGTTCTTAGTGTCTTCGGAGGGGAAGGATAACGTGTTCCTTTGTATGCTGTTGATTTTTATCCCCTTCCTTTTCTCTTGCCTTGGGCTAGCAAACGGAACCTCCAGCAGCCAGCTCTCTACCCCCAAGTCTAAGCAGTCTCCCATCTCTACGCCCACCAGTCCTGGCAGCCTCCGGAAGCACAAGGTATTATGTCTCTTATACCTTACTAAACCCCTTTGCACTTGGACTTTTTGGAATGGCTGGTGAGGGTTTTCTCTTCCGTCTACCTCAGCAGCACATCCAGGCCAGAATTTCCCTTTGTCTGGTCCATTAGCTTGAAGTGCTGGGAATCCCTGCAGGGGCTAAGCTTCCAGTCACTTTTATTTATTCTTCTGACCCCCAGTTTATTTAATTCTGGTTATATTTAACCAAAAGGAAGAGGTATGAAGGGCCCAAATAACCATTCTGAGCTAATAGTGTCACCAAATGATGGCTCAGGGGCTGAGTTGAGCACTTGTCCCTGCAGTTCAGGGGCACAGCAAAGAGGGCATTGAGGGCAACTTATGGCCCCAGGCTCCAATAAATACATAAAGAAAGTTAGCCCTAAGCTACTCCCTTTAGATTCACAGGACATCAAAGTATGAACAGGCCCTAGTTTCATTGTATATTCTTCATTACCAGGCAGATTCTGGTACAGTGTAGGAAGAGAGGGCATATATACATTGCATTGGCCCTGGGCACCCTTTACACCTCTAAGTCATCCCCAATAAATATACCATTAAAATAATAGAGGTGTAGAAATTCTCTACCCCCGCTTTCCAAATTGATTCCCACCCAGAAATCTCTTCTGTATCAAAAATCTGGAGTGGCCATTGCCTTCAACCTCATCTCTGAGGCCATGTGAATGTGGTTTCTGCTCTGATTACCACACCCTAGAGCAGCTTCCTCTAGGATTCTCTTGTCTTCTCCCAGCCCACAAGACTTGGCGAGAGATGGAGAAAGGCAAAAAGCCACCAATGTGGCCAACTCCATCACAGAACCATAGAGGGTAAGAGCTACAAGAGATCTGAGATGGAGATAAATTCGTTTCATTTGATTCTCTCAATAATCTTGTGAGATTGATGTTTTCCAGACGAGAAAATTGAAACCCAGAATGAAGTTACTTACTGGGGTGACATAGCTAGGTAGCAGCAGACGTAAGACTGGCACCCAGGTTGCTACCAGTGGTTTGCTGGAGCCAGTTCACACTAGCTCCTGAGAGCTGATTGTGTGCATCGCTTCCCAACTCTGTGTTCGGTGACATCGTGTTGGTACCTAGAGCTCAGCCATGATGGGAATATTTATTTACACCATAGAATTCAGCAAATACTACAAATCAAGGTTGTTGTTTTCTCCCACAGGAAGTCGGTTGTTACACATTTAAACAGCACAGCGCTGCCTGACACCTATTTTCATTTCCTTTTCTCTACATCAGGATTTTTAATTTCCTGGTTAACTTGACCATTACCTGCTCCATCATTCCTAATGCCCATTCCATTCCTTTAATGACTTCTTTACCTTCTGGTACTGACCCTGACCAGAACCTTCGACTTGTTCTGTTGAGCTATTTGGTTTCCCCAAAGGAAGATCTGCTGAACTGTCTGTGTAACCAACGGTACCCAGAGATTGTGAGATGGATGAAAATTGCTTTTGCAGTCAGCTTTCAGTGATTCTTCTGAGCAGCAAACCTTGTTAGTGTGGACATTCCAAGACGAGGAGTAGCCTACTTCAGTTGTTCTACTGTCCACACAGAACCTCCTGGGGATGCTCCACTGTTTCTTACTGTGTCTTTGCTCTATGCATTTCTGCCCATACTTTCCTTCTGGGAAGTGTGACCTACCCCAGCACCTTCCACCAGTACCTTCTCCGAAGGGCTGAGGGCAGCCTGGGCATTTATTTGGTCTGCACACTTGAGTCCTTCCGCTTTGTAATTGACATGTTCAGTTCATTTAGGCTGAGGCCCCACCATCCATAAACCCATTGAGGTGAGTGCATTGTTAAACCGTTTCATCTGGTTGGGTTTGCAGGCTGTGTGTGTGTGTGTGTGTGTGTGTGTGTGTGTGTGTGTGTGTGTGTGTGTGTTTGTTTGTTTTGTTTTGTTCTTGTTTTGGACTCAATTCTAAAAACGAATTTCACCATTGAAGAACCAGAACAAGCTACAGGTGGCAGCCTTGTCAGAGCCTATTTTCTTTGTATCATTGAGTTTTCAGTGTATCATTTTATTTTTCAAATTACCCATTTTTAATAGCAGTTAAGCAAACAAACATTAAATAATAAATTATATAATTTTCTAGAGCAAACTTTAAAAAACATTTGGATTTTGGTATAATTTTCACTAAGTTTTTACTTTTTTTTTTTTGTTTTTTTTTTGCGGTACGTGGGCCTCTCACTGCTGTGGCCTCCCCCGCCGCGGAGCACAGGCTCCGGACGCGCAGGCCCAGCGGCCACGGCTCACGGGCCCAGCCGCTCCGCGGCATGCGGGATCCTCCCGGACCAGGGCACGAACCCACGTCCCCTGCATCGGCAGGCGGACTCCCAACCACTGCGCCACCAGGGAATTCCCCTACTTTTTACTTCGATATTTCAAATTTACAGTTGTAAGATTGTAAGTACAAAGAACTTCTGTATACTCTTTATAAAGATTCACCAGTTGTTTATTTTTTTCCCTTTTACTTTATTTTTTGTGTTCTCTCTCTCCACACACACACACACACACACACACACTTTACTAAATTTTTTAACCATTCGAAATTGTTTAAGACATCATGCCCTTTTACCTCTAAATACTTCAGTAGGTATTTCCTAAGAATAAGGACATTTTCTTTCATAACCATAGTACAATTATAAAATCAGGAAGTTTGCACTGATTCAGTACTGTTATATACTCTGCCGTCCATATTCAAATTTTATCAATTGCCCCAAGAGCGCTATTTTTTTCTGGTCCAGGATCCAATCTAGGATCACACATTGCCTTCAGTGGTCATGTCTCTTTAGTCTTCTTTGATCTAGAAAAGTTCTTGAGTCTTTTAAAAAATCTTCAAGACAGTATACTGTAGAAATGAAGAGCACAGGCTAGTTGTTTGGTAAAATGTCCTTCAATTTAGGTTTGTCTGATGTTTCCTTGTGGTTAACAGATTGTGCATTCGGGACAAGAAATGTCATAGAAGTGATGTTGCATCTCACTCAGTGCATCCTATCAGGAGGCAGTAGCCTCATGCTTATACCACCAATGATGGAGGATGAACTGGTTTTTCTGAATAAGCTAAAAAGTGTGTTGTGACCTTGGCTCAGTCCCCCTGGGGCTCCGGCTCAGCTTCTTGCTCCTCCTTTCACAAAGTTACTTGAGCCTTAGCACCATCGAGGTCCTTGGGCAGTGGGCCTAAGCAGATATCACCTGAACTTCCATCCAAGTGGACCTGAAAGGTGTGAGTCATGGTGGAGACAGGAAGCAGGTGGCTGAGGCCATGACTTTCCTCCTGCACAATTGGAAACAAACGTGAAGTCCCAGCATCCCTTTGGTAAATTTTGACGGTTGTGACAGGGCCCCAAGCTGTAATCAACCTCTTGGCTTCTCCTCTTAAGCAACTCATGGAGAATCCTTTTTAATGCAGCTGCGATGAGGTTAGCCAAAGTCCGCATACTCAAGTGCTGCAATATGGACACGAAGTAAATCCTTGTATAGTTAATGAGAACAACATTTTGCATTTTCATACTGCTTTATCTTTCTGCATAGCCATTTTCTCATTTACCCTAGCGATAACCCTGTGAAAGAGATAGGGCAGGTTAGCATTTCCATTTTACAGATGAGAAAAAGGAGGTGATGAGGTTAAAGACAACCCCAGTATGATTCAACAATTCAGAGAAGGTACCATATTAAAGATGTTCAAAATGCCTAGAAACACAGGGCCGCTTTTTCATTTATTAAAAAATTTTTTTTTCCAGATTAGTGATTGCCCTCATGGCTTTAAATT
Organism: Monodon monoceros; assembly: GCF_005190385.1. Lineage (NCBI taxonomy): Eukaryota > Metazoa > Chordata > Mammalia > Artiodactyla > Monodontidae > Monodon > Monodon monoceros. Next base: position 93,631,570 of record NW_021703779.1, on the reverse strand, counting down.
TGGAGGCATTTCGCTTGCCAAGCTGCCTGGAGATTGAAGGAAAATATATTTGACATATTATTTGAAAGCATAACTAACATTATTTAAATATACATTTCCCTCTGTGTTTCCAGACTTTTTTGTTTTCTGTCATCCTGTAACTGCTTAGAGAGATCGTTTGATGAATAAAGCAGGGTCCTGCAACTTACATCACAGACACCGCTCTAAGTGGATTTTGGTAGTGTAATCAAGAGCGAAAAAAGAACTGCAGGAGCACACAAGGGAGGCTAGGAAAGACGTCGGACTGTGGGAGGGTGGGAGACACGAAAGCTTTATAGACTAGGTGACATTTAAGTGGGACCTTGAAGCCTGGGTAGGCTTTTGATGGCTGGTGAAGAGAGCGGGCATTCCAGCTTTTAAAAAAAGCAGCAAGAACAAAGCCACACCATCAGAAAAGCACAGGGCACATTTGGGAAAAAGTAAACCCAAACTAGAAGCCAGGTTTCTCAAAACTTCTCTCTGACTTCCTTTGGACTATAAGCTTCTTGGACCAGAGACCAAGTTTTTGTTTTCTCTAATGCAATAGTATCGCCAGCACAGCTGTATTTGTTACAAACATTTTGTTCTGTAGGGCTCCAGGGGACCAAGCAAATGAATTTCAGGTGCAAATTATTTGTATTGTTAAGCAATATGTGTGTTTCTGTATTTATACATATCAATCAACAAAAACAGAATGTTGAGATAATTCCTTTTCCTGAACATTGTTCTACCCATACAAGAAGATATATTTTGAATACTAAATAAATTGACGGAGGACAGAAGTACGGAAGTTCATACCTAGGCCTAGTCCTCTGGATTTTCTCCATAGCCTGTGCCTCACCCCACCCATTCCAAGTCACAGCAGCTGCAAGTGGAGTCGCCTCCCAATTCTACTCCCAGGCCTGTCCCCTCTTCCTCTGAGATAACAGTCTGGAACAGTCTTTCTCGGATAATTATTTCCACTAGCCAACCAGCTACACTGAAGGATCTGTTACATGAATGACTCAGAACAGGGGTGAATGCTGAAGCCCAGTGGTTCAGTGCGGTGGGACCCAAAGTGGCTTCCATAATGAAAAGGCCCTTGTGTGCTGGCTGAAAAATGCCCAGGGAGTTCACTAACTTGGTAGTGCCTGCCTCCTTTCCCTTGCTTTGGTATAACTAGAGAAAAACAAAATGTAATGATCCAAGTTGTATTTTATAGAATTTTAGGGCTAGAAGGAAACTTAAAGATGTTATAGTCTATATCTTCCTCAATTTTCAGATACAGAAGCAAAGACCCTGAAAGGGGAAGTTAGGCTTAGGACCTAGGTCTCCCGGCTCTTAATCCTGTGCTGTTTCTATTACAGTGGACTTACATTATGTGTAAGTTTAACTTATGGAATTCATCACTGGTCACAATATAGTCATAGAGCAAAACTGCTGCAAAACCACCTCTTACATTTCTACACATCATTATTTACTGAATGTTACTGTATACACTATGCACCAATACATGCATATTGCTATATAGGGTTACCTGCTCAGGAATCATATAAACAGTATTCAGAACCTATGAAGCAGAAACAGAATCAGGGACATAGAGAACAGACTGGTGGTTGCCAAGGGGGAGGGGGGTGGAAGAGGGTAGAAGTGGGAGTCTGGGATTAGCAGATGCAAACTGGTGTATATAGAATGGATAAACAACAAGCTCCCACTGTATAGCACAGGGAACTATATTCAATATGCTGTGATAAACCATAATGGAAAAGAATATGAAAAAGAATATATATGTATAACTGAGTCACTTTGCTGTATAGCAGAAATTAACACAACATTGTAGATCAACTATACTTCAATTAAAAAAATTTAAAAAGTATTCAATTGTCAATGTAAAAGATTTTCAAAAGTACTATTTTTTAAAATAACATTGAGATATAAAATTCACCTTTTCTAAAGTGCGCAGTTTAGTGGTTTTTAGAATAATCATAAAGCTGTGCAAGAATGTATTCATCACCTTCGAAAGAAATCCTATGCCCATCAGTAGTCACAGCCTCTTCCCCCTCCACCCACCCCCCTGGCAACCACTAATTCACTCTCTGTTTCTGTGAGTTAGCATATTCTGAACATTTCATATAAATTTTCCTCCGAACACTGCTTTAGCTGCATCCCATAGCTTTTGGTATATTGTTATTTCATTTTCCTTTATCTCAAAGTATTTTCTAATTTTCTTCGTGATTTCTTCTTTGACCCATTGATTATTTAGCAATGTGCTGTTTAATTTCCACATATTTGTGAATTTCCCAAATATCGTTCTGTTATTACTTCCTAATTTAATTCCACTGTAGTTGAAGAACATACTTTGTATGATTTAAATCCTTTCAGATTTATTGAGACTTGTTTTATGGCCTAACATATGATCTGTCATGTAGAACATTACATGGGACCTTGAGAAGAATGTGTATTCTGCTGTTGTTGGACGGAGTAGATTAGATGTGTAATTATTTGTAGTGTCTGTCATTCAAGTCTTCTCTTTCCTTGTTGGTCTTCTGCCTAGTTATTCTATCCATTACTGAAGGTGGGGTATTGAAGTTTTCGACCGTTATAGTTGAATTGTTTATTCCTCACTTCAATTCAGTCATTTCGTGCTTCATGTATTTTGGTGCTCTGTTGTTAAGGCACAGATATGTTTTAATTGTTATATTTTATCATTATGAAATGTCCTTCTTTGTCTCTAGTAACAAGTTTTGTCTTAAAATCTATTTTTTCTGATATTAGTATAGCCACTCCAGTTCTCTTTTGGTTACTAACTGCATGGTAAATCTTTTTCATCATTTTACTTTCAACCTATTTATGGTTTTGAATGTAAATTATGTCTCAAACAGCATAGAGCTGAATGTTTTTAAACCCATTCTGCCAATCTCTGCCTTTTCCTTTGAGTGCTTAATCTACTTATGTTTAATGTAATTATTGGAAATTAGGAATTACGTCTGCCATTTGCTGTTTTCTGTATGTCTTATGTCTTTTTTTTGTCCCTTCACTCCTGTATTTCTGCCCTTTTTATCTTAGATATTTTTCCAGTATACCATTTTAATTCCCTTGTTGTATTTTTTACTAATTTTATTTCGAGTTATTTTCTTAGTGGTTGCCCTGGGGATTACAATTAACATTTTAACATAATCTACTTTGGATTAATAGCAACTTAATTTCAACTTTATATAAAATTTTTGCTATTGTATTGATATATCTCTGTTCCTCCCCCCCTTTGTGCTCCTATTCACATACAAATTACATCTTCATGCATAATAAGTCCATCAACACATCTTGATAATTACTAGTCCATGCAGTTGTCTTTTGAATTGGATTATAGAAGAAAAGAGTTAGAAAAATTAATTTATAATTTCTTTTGTATTGACCTATGTATTTACCTTTACCAGTGTTCTTTATTTCTTATGTGGATTGCTGTCTACTGTCCTTTCATTTCTCCCTGAAGGATTCTCTTTAGTATTTCTTATAGGACGTGTCTGCTAGCTCTGTCTTTGTTCATCTGGGAATGTGTTGATTTCTCCTTCATTCTTGAAGGATAATTTTCCTAGATTTCCTTAAATGCTTTGATCCAAGAAGTCTCCCAGCCTTTGCTGAAGGGCTCTGTGTGCGCGCGCGCGCGCGCGCGTGTGTGTGTGTGTGTGTGTGTGTGTGTGTGTGTGTGTGTTGGAGCCTGATTTCAATGCTCCGTCAGGCAGCTTGCCTCAGGCTTCACTTGCTGTTTGCACAGGGCCTCAAGGCCAACCAGAGGTGAGAGATTAGGAACTTCTCAGGTCTTTTCTGAGACTATACCCAGTCCTGAACATGTGCCTGGCCTTAGAGATTCCTGGGAATATTTTCAGAACTTTTCAAAGTCCCCTATGGACATGAATTCTCCAGCTTTTCCTTTTAAGGTTTTGAGCAGCTTCATTTGCCCCAACTGTTTCCCCCGCGTTAGGCAGCTGTGATTTTAAACAATTGAAGCTGATTAATGCTCCCTGAAAAGGCTGTTCACAGTGAGTGTGCTCTGAGTCAGGTCAAATAAAGAAGAGCCCCACAAGTGGGAGCTACCAGACAAGTCAAATAGTGACAGTTCTCTGGGAATAGGGCATTTGGGGGAGCTCCAAGCCCATTCTGCATCCTCCAGTGGATGCTAGGATTTTTTCAGAGACTGTAGTTGTGAGGCTGTTGGTTTTCAGAGATACCCTGGAGCTGGGGAGAGGGAGAATAAAAATAGGGCAAGTTAAAGCACCCCAAATTTCAGTATTCTTACTGAGATTAGGCCATTTCTCTTGAATAAACATTTTTTGGATTGTTGCAAGCCTTTGGTTAATTTCCAGAGTTCTGAAAAAGTTGATTTTGACAGTTTTTTCCAGTGTTACTTGTATTTATGTAGGAGTAGATTTTCAGAGTCTTTCTCCACTATTCTTGAAGTCTAGAGCTCAAAGATACTTTGACTATGTTCAATTTTCACTTTACTCAATTTGTGGAGAACTGAATGCCTTCAGAGATGCAACTCCATTGTATGCCACTTTGCCTCAATTCAATTTTATTGCCCTCCTATTGTTTTTTTATTGCCCTCCTATTGTTTCCTCAGTGTTGTACTTCCTACCTGTTTATCAGTTTTCTAAGAAATGTTGTTTGGTAGTTTAGAGCAAGAGTACCAAATCATGTGTATGGCCTGGTCGCTTTGGATGGCCCCCTGAAGTAAAAAATGTTTCTTACATCTTTAAAGCATTGTAAAAGAAACAAAACCCAAACAAACAAACTGTGTGACAGAGACCATATGTGACCAGCAAAGAGAGCCTAAAGTATTTACTATCTATCCCCTTACAGAGCAAGTTTTCCAACCCCTGATTTACAGTGTAGGGATTATGGGTTGGTGAGAAGTGAATCTATTTGCTCTAGTTGCCTTTGTTGTGTTTTTTAATGAATCAGTCTTTCTTTAAGAGTCCTCAGAGCTGGTAGAGACCTTACAGGTTGTACATTCTGTATTTTCTTGATGAAGAAACCAATACTCAAAGACTTATTCAATGTCACAGTACTACTTAACCAGGAGTAAGACCTCAAGTTTCTGAATACACTTTACTTCTCTTTCCATTCTAAGCGGCCTAACAGACTTCCTGCCCCTTCTTTCTCAGCAAAAAGCATTCTGTGTTAGATAAGTAAGTCCCTCTCCTCCCCATTCTTGTCCCCCTTCCTCATCTTCACTTTTTCCTTTACCTCAAGGAGAAGCTGCATTCTCTAATTTTCTTGGGCTATCCGCTACTGAAGTTCTCTGTTTCCATTACCAAAGAGAGTCTCTTAAGTATCCAGAGACTTGACCCTAACATTTCCAGTTTCCTTTAGTATTTTGCTGATAATGTAAATGAAAACAGTGGTTTTCAAACTGTGTTTCATTTGGGGATGGGTGAGATTCTGCCTCCCCCATGTCTGGTTCAACCAAAACAACTACACTTTTATTTATTTCATATATTTGGCTTCCAAGAAAAATTTCATTTGAATAGAGAATTTAAAAGAGAAGCGAGAGAGAGATGGAGCGAGAGATTTGAAAAGCTCTGATTTAGACAATGGGTGAAGTAAGTCCAGGAGTAATCACAAGGATCTCCAAATAGAGCTCTGGGAACGGTGGGAAAAAAACAATGCCATATCATCCCATCTCCCCAAGACATAGACAAGGCTTGGGGCAGTATTGGAGCCATGAATCCTAATTCCTGGTGGGAACTGGAAGCATTAAGAAATAAATTGGACTTAGGTGATGGGGTACATTTTCTGGGTTAGCCACTTGTTCAGGGCCTGGCAGCTCTCTGGGGGCCTGAAATGAACCCATAACTGATATACATCCACAACTGATTTTTGACAAAGGTACAAAAGTCAATCAGTGGAAGAAAGATAGCTTTTTCAATAAATGGTGCTGGAGCAATTAGATGTTCCTAGGCAAAAAAATGACCCCTAACCCAAACCTCATATCTTATGTAAAAATTAACTCAAAAATGGATTATAGATGTAAATGTAAAGCATTTAGAAAGGAAACATAGGAGGAAACCTTCTGATCTTTGGCTAGGCCAAGAGTTCTTAGATTTGACAACAAAAGTGCAACCCATAAAAGAAAAAAATGATAAATTGGATAAATTGGACCTCATCAAAATTAAAAACTTTTGCTCTGTCAAAGACCATGCAAAAGTTATGAAAAGACAAGCTACAGACTGCAAGCCACATATCTAACCAAAGCCATATATAGAATATGAAAATGACTGTTAAAACTCAACAAAAAGAAAAATCCAATTAGAAAATGAATAAAAGACATGAAGAAACATTTCTGAGGAATTGTTTCTTCAGTTGAACTCAGGAGGAATTATAGATGTCAACCATGCACATGAAAAGATGTTTAACGTCATAGTCATCAGAGAAATGCAAATTAAAACCACAATGAAGGGCTTCCCTGGTGGCGCAGTGGTTGGGAGTCTGCCTGCCGATGCAGGGGATGCGGGTTCGTGCCCTGGTCCAGGAGGATCCCACATGCCGCGGAGCGGCTGGGCCCGTGAGCCACGTCCGCTGAGCCTGCGTGTCCGGAGCCTGTGCTCCGCAACGGGAGAGGCCACAGCAGTGAGAGGCCCGCGTACTGCAAAAAAAAACCCAACCACAATGAGGTATCACTACAAATCCACAAGACTGGCTAAAATAAAAAGTAGTGAAAACACCAAATACTGGTGAGGATGTGAATAAACTGGATCACTAATACTTTTCTGGTGAGAATATAAATGGTACAGTCGCTCTGGAAAACATATGGCAGTCCTTACAAAACTAAACATGCAATAATACACAACTTAGAAGTTGTACTCTTGAGCATTTATCCCAGAGAAGTGAAAACTACGTTAACCCAAAAACCTGTACACGGATGTTTATAGCTGTGTTATTTGTAATAGCCTAAAATTGGAATCATCCCACATGCCCTTCAACCGATGAATGGTTAAACAAACTGTGGTACATCCACACTATGGAATATTGCTCGGCAATATGAAGGAGTGAACTACTGTTAAAGGCAGCGGCTTGATGAATCTCCAGGGAATTACGCTGATGGGAAAGGCCAATCCCCAAAAGTAACATACTGTATGATTCCATTTGTATAACATCTGAAATGACAAAATGGTAGAGGTGGAAAACAGAATATTGGTTGCCAAGGCTTAGGGATGGGGTAGGGGTGGATGTAGCTATAAAGGGGTAGCACGAGGGAGCCCTTTAGTAAGGCTACAGTTCTGTATCTCGACTGTGATGATGGTCACACAAATATACACATATGGTGAAGTCCCATAGGACTACACTACACTACACACACACACACACACACACACACACACACACACGAGTGCGTGGAAAACTGCAGACGTTACCACTGGGGGAAACTGAATGAAGGGTACATTGTACAAGGCTACCTTCCCTGTACTTCAACTTCCTGTGAATCTATGATTATTTCAAAATAAAAATTATAGAAAATATTAGTTTTTTAAAAAGCATCCATATAATCTTGCCCATTCCAGAGCCCAAGATGTTAAGAAAAGGAGAGTTAACTTTATCTCTTATCTTCTTACAGGACCTGTACCTGCCTCTGTCCTTGGATGACTCAGACTCACTTGGTGATTCCATGTGAAGGAGGAGAATGTTCACAGTCCAGAGTACAAGCTTACCGTTACGATAGGGTACTTCTGCTCAAGTGTCCAACAGGGCTATTGGTGCTTTCAAGTTTTTATTTTGTTGTTGTTGTTGTTACTTTTAAAAACACACTGTAATATGTTGGGTTTATTTTCCTGTGATTTGTCATCTGGGCCACTGATCCACAGTTACCAATTACAAGAGATAGATTGATAACCATCCTTTGGGGTAACTTTCCAAGGATGCGAAATGTGCTAGTCTATGACCTTTCTATTGAATACTTAGGCGCCTGCATTATTTTTCCCCGTCTCACTTTGCTCATACATGACAGTCTTCCTTCTGTAGAGAGTTGTTTACATACATGGCACTTAAGATGTGTGTGGGGGGGAAGAAAACTCATTGGCAAATCCAAGAGTGACAAATACAAGTGCCCCTTGTCTCCCCATCTCAAGAATGCTGGAGGATCCTTGGAAGACGGCAAGGCAGCTCCCCAGCCTGGCTCTTCACTCCTGACTGAACCCCCAGTTTGTTGTTTAGCGCCAATTCTGGCTGTCAAGGGGGAGAGAGAAACACCAGCAACTTGTCATTCTGACACCAGATGCTTAGGCCCCCGGTGCAGGGCTACCTTAAAGAAACCAGGCAAAATTGGAAAACACTGTAGACATTTCAGTAGTGTTTATACAGCACAGTGAATTCCTTGTCAGCATCTCCACTGGGGCAATTTAGAATCAATAAGCAATTAATAAGAGTTGGGGGTGAGCGGCTTCCATATACCTGATTCCTCTAGGAGGCTGTCTAACACAAACCGTACGGTATCCATTTCTCTCTGTTCTATTGAATGCCTTGTCAACAGCTAACACTGAAAACACTGTGAGAATTTGTTTTCAGGTCTGACACCTTTCGGTCGCTTTTTATAGCAAGAAACCAATATCCTTTTTATAAAACCTCGTGTCTATATTTCAGGAGCAAACTCTTCAGGCTCCTTTTTTATAAACCGGTGATTTTTCTTTTGTCTAAAAAACACATGCAGAAAATTTACCAAAAAAAAAAAAATGCAGAAGAATAACGTAGTTTAGAAATCATGCTGTCACTGCCAAACAGAAACCTCCAGGAAAAAACAAAATGAATAGCAGAGGCCAATTCAATAGAATCAGTCTTTTGATAACTTTTTAACAGTTATGGTTACATTAATAATTTCAATGTGGACCAGACATTCTGATTATATTTTAAATGAAATGTTATGGCATATTTTAAGCAGCTCTTTTTTATCTATAATCCTGATATTTCATACTGAAGACAGAGAGTCCTTTCACTTGTTTTTAACACTAGAAAGGATTTCTCTTTGCTAAGGACTGATCATTTGAAATAGTTCTCAGTCTTTGAGGTACAGGTTCATAACACTGCTTTTTGTCTGTAATCATAGCCCATAATAGCAAAGGCAACTAAATTAAGTGAAAGCCATGCATGCCAGTTCTGTGTTTGCTTTTAGCAGATATGAAGATGTCCTTATTTCTTTGTAATTGTTCAAATAGTTGGAAAGGCGCAGCATTTGAAGCCAAGCTGCTGTTTGGCTATTGAATGACTTGCATTTGTTCCTCCACTTTAACTAGAATGAGCTTGCTCTGTGTGTGTGTGTGTGTGTGTGTGTGTGTGTGTGTGTGTGTGTGTGTGTGTGTGTG